>NC_085844.1:209135469-209461898 GCF_035594765.1 Anolis carolinensis
TATCGATCCATTCATCTATCTATCTAACCATCAATTCATCCATTTATCTATTTATTTTAGCGAGCAATTGGGAATTGTCAGTTTCCCAAAATCTGAAGCCCAAGTTTTGGAAAGCTGGAATACAACTGGAAGAATCTTCCATCTTCGGAATAGGTTTGGACTCCAGCTTCCCAAACCCCACTGCTTTTGAAGAATTCTAAAGATGTGAGATCCCAGTATGGCTTGTGGCCATACTCTCTGGAGGGGATTATGGGTAAATTTAACTTTTCCAGACTTTAGGCTGCTGTAGTGAGAGGAAGGTCACATCAGATGAAACACTATCATTTAAATAGAAACTCAATTCCTGGAGAAGATTATGACCAGTTGTGTTCCTGCTCTGGCCCCTGGTGGTGGCGCAGTGTGTTAAAGCACTGAGCTGCTGAACTTGCAGACCGAAAGGTCCCAGGTTCAAATCCCGGGAGTGGAATGAGCTCCCGCTGTTAGCCCCAGCTCCTGCCAACCTAGCAGTCTGAAAACATGCAAATGTGAGTAGATCAATAGGTACCACTCAGGCGGGAAGGTAACGGCGCTCCATGCAGTCATGCCGGCCACATGAACTTGGAGGTGTCTACGGACAACACTGGCTCTTTGGCTTAGAAATGGAGATGAGCACCAACCCGCAGAGTCAGTTATGACTCTGTCATAACGTCAGGAGTAAACCTTTACCTTTACCTATGTTCCTGCTCAGCCTGTTAGCCATGTACTAATTGCTGGTGGATAACCTCAAGGTCCTGTCTTTTGTTTTAGTTATCCTTAAACCAATTTTGCAGCTTCCAATAAAGAACACTTTCAAATAAAGGACTATCTCCTATGAAAAAGGACACATGATGCTATATGCGTAACTTTTGACATATGAAATCTCATTCCATACAGCATACATGATTAGAAAAAATGCTGGTGGCGTTGAAGAAATATATATTTTTTCATTTGCAAAATAGTGTATAGCTCAAATCTAAGGGCAATGCAGTTTTTCCACCAGAGATGTGCTATCTTGGAAAAAGACATCTGAAACCCCATCTACGCTGCCATATAAAATCCAGACAATCTCCTTTGGGTTATGTGGCAGTGTAGATAATCTGTCAGATAATCTGGATTTTATATGGCAGTGTTGATGGGGCCTGAATCTCATATACATACTTCTGAAACTTGTTGGCTGTGATAAAGGTATATAGGCTGAGTCTATACTGCCATATAATGTTGTTTGTAATGGCATTCTATGGTCAGAATGGAACCATATAATGCAGTTCAATGCAGTTAAACTGCATTGCAGGCAATCCCAAAGTTACTGAATTTGTATTTAAGCTGGAACAGGCATTTTTAAAAGTGTAACTTCTTCCAAAAATATATACATTTTAGCTCTGCATAGCACAGGGAAGGATTAACAACCCTGTGGTATTTGTTTTGCTGTTGTGCCCTTTTCCAGAAGATTTCACATCACTTTCTGTCCCTGTGATAAGTGGATTTTGAAAAAATTGACTTGTTGTGGAAACAGGGATTGGAAATAAATCTTAAATGGAGACACCTTTCCCCATGATAACTCTTTCAGAAGTTAATTTCCCTTCCTAGGAGTTGATGTATCTGACTTCCTGTTGTCTCACCCCCGTTCTTAACCATGAGCCATTTGTAAATTGGATGTTTGTAACTTGTTCCAAATGGCATTACATGGCAGTGTAGATGCAGACCCAGTTGTAGTTATCTCTTCTCACACTACCTAGATTCCCCATATTATTTTACCTTAGTCCTCCTGAAGCCCTTTGCTTCCTTCGATGACTTCTCTGTCAGCTTAATTCCAGAATCTCCAAGCCTGGTGACACTGTTCATAACAGGTGGCTCAGCTATGGAAATAAAATACATTCATCAAAAGAATAATTTCCAAAGCATAATGTTTGAAACTAAAATAGTGCTTGAAGTTTGTGCAGAAACCCTCATATTCTCATAGAGCCAGGAGAATGTCGCTAAAATTTGTTCTTGTCTGCAGAAATCAAATAAGCAAAGATGTATGCTTCTACTCTGACTGAACAGATTTTGTAAGTTCAAAGCTTGTGAAAAACACCTAAGAAAAAAAGGACACAAAAAATGAGCTTCCCTATCATGAGCAACAGGGACTCTGTCATATCACATTCTACTTGTATTTCTAGTTCAGGAAGACCACAGCCTTAGCAGAAGGCAAGGGCAAATCTCTTCTGCATAATTCTGTCAAGTAAAACTTGTGATAGGTTTGCCTTAGGGTCACGAGAAGTCGGAAATGACTTGAAGACACTAAACAACAATGCAGCACTAAGTCTAAGAATACATTATGACCAAGGTGGGCAACTGTGTGGGGGGTCAGGGGCCACTTCCTCCAAACTTTCCTGCACTACACCGGCTGCACCGAGCCTCAATGCCTCCATTTTCCCCTGTAGTCCCTCTCAAAAGGTGACAGGGTCACCACTTTGAAAAGGAACTGCAGGGTAAAAGAGAAGTATTTGAGCATACTTCTGGGGTGCTTATAGGAGTGGGAGCATATTTGTGTATTTTCACATGTCTAGGGGGCCTTCTGTCAGGGCTGTAGCCAAAGAGGAGTTTAGGGGTTCAACCCACCCACCCACCCCAATTTCAGGCTTAAAAAAAAACCTGGTTTGCTCATGAATTTTAACTGATTAACCAAATCCCCATGAATCTCCACTGAAGTTTATCTGTCTTGAGTGTCCACTGAAGTTTATCGATGGAGCCTGATTTCTAATTATTTTGCGTTATGGAACTACTCTTCATGTATTGCTTTAAAAAGTTTCATACCCCCCTCCCTGAATTTTTTTTCTGGCTATGGTTCTACCTTCTGTGTAGTTTGGGGGCAAAACTATGCCTGAAAATTTCACCAAATATATATAAAATGGAGATTTGGGGGGCTTTGGGGGAGTTTTAGAGGCCACAAAAATGCTGTCCAGTCTGTGTGCCACACTATAACCAACCTATATTACAAGGAAGCATTAAAAAGAATAATTGGCAAAACATTAGAGAAGAAGTGTGATTTGTATATGAAGGGTATAATTTCTCCTGACTTCTTTGCTGACATTTAGGTGGGGGGGGGGGGTGGCTTGGATATTTTAATTTTTCCTTTTTAATCAAGATATTGCTTTTTGATTAATGAAGTGACCTTCTAAAACCCTTGCTAGAAGACCTCTTCCCAGATGTTGGGTATCATCAGGCGTAAGCTGTCTTTATGCCTCATCACACTAGAGCATGAATCCAGTTTAAATCCGGTTTCTGCATCCTGCAGAATTCTGGGGTTTGCAGTTTGGTGAAGCCCAGAACCTGTCTAGCTGAGCTATTTAAAGACCCTTTCCTAAAGTGGATTTAAAGTGGAATCAAAACTCTAGTGTGATGAGGTCCTTTGGCTGTGTCTGTTCTATAATCCTGGATTGCAACCAAACCATTCTCAAAGTCAGGAGGTCCTCTTCTAAGAATACTTCTATCAGGGCCTTTCTTTTGCCTTGAATAATCAGCTATAAGAGTCGAAATGTGTCATTTCTCATTATATAACCAAAGCAAGGTTGGATTGAAGGCCAAAGGCTCTATGTTTATTACAAAACAGCAGAAACAAATATACTTACATTCATCATCTGCAAGGAGAAATGACTCAGGCGTCCTTTCAGGAAGTGGTGGAGGAGGGGGCGATGTAGATCGATCTCGAGGAATCTCTGTAACAATATATGATTTAAAGCAACCGCATCTGAATTCAAACATTTCCATCAGCACACTTTCAAAAATTCTGTGTGTCTGTAATACATTTGTGGGATGATGGGTCAGGATTGTATAATCTCAAATGTCTTCTACTTGTATTAATGAATGGTCCTTCCAAAGAGAACACAAATGCACTTTAATTTCTCTAATATATATGGATGATCTCTGAAAATATGCCTCTAAATATTATTTCTGTATATCTTACAGCATTTGTGAAAAAGGAGGAGGAAACAAATATGAGAAAGAGACATTAAAATATAGTATGCATTACAGAATATTCCTTCTACTGAAAAGAGATTATTATGAAATAGGACATATTATAAGAACAAGCTGAATTCAGGGTCAAACTGAACAATATGATTATCAGGGTTTTTTTTGTACAGGTACTCCCCCTAGTGGTCAAAATCATGCATTGTCAAAATATATCATTTTCCTCATTTATATATCTTAGCATGTTTTGTAGGAGCACAGTGTGTTAAACTGCTGAGCTGCTGAACTTGCTGACTGAAAGGTCGGCAGTTCGAATCCCCCAGAATTGGACATGACTAGACTTAATGTCAAGGGAAAACCTTTACCTTTACTTAGCATATTTTGTATTGTAATTGATCACTAGAAGTGTTTAATTTGCAAGTCTGATAGTGGAGACATGCCTTTCTGAGGAAGTCCTGTTCTGGGACAGAAAGCAAGTTAATCCTTGAAAATAAATTATATGTTTAGCATGTGTTGAGGTCTTCCTTCAAGTGGTGAAACATGTTTGCCATACACATAATTTTCTCCACCCACATGTCTTGTGTTTACATGCTTTGTTTACTGAGAAGTAAAGAGCCTTAATTTGCAATTCTGAATGATGAAGCATGTATCTCTGAGAAAATCTCACTGGAGAAGATGGGTTAATCGGAGGAAAGACACACTCCCCTTGGTGTCTGGTTTGACCATAAGTTTCCTTACTAAGCCAGCAGGTATAATAGATGTAGAGATTAAGTGAATGGAGATTGCATACCTGATCTGGGTCTCTGAAGTTTCACACTCTGAAAATGAACAAAAAGATAATACTTTTATACTTCTAGCCTCAATTCAACTATATTTAATTTCTAATGAATGCACATGAACATATACAAGGCACAATCATTGCAACAGAAGATAGGTATGCATTTCATTTATATCCATGCATTAACCGCATCACTATTGTTTCAAAAGTGATTTAAAGGATGACTTAACTCAGGAGATGGGTAAAGGTCAGGTTTTCCCCTGACGTTAAGTCCAGTCATGACCGACTCTGGGGGTTGGTGCTCATCTCCATTTCTAAGCCGAAGAGCCGGCATTGTCCGTAGACACCTCCAAGGTCATGTGGCCGGCTTGACTGCATGGAGCGCCGTTACCTTCCTGCCAGAGCGGTACCTATTGATCTACTCACATTTGCATGTTTTTGAACTGCTAGGTTTGCAGGAACTGGGGCTAACAGCAGGCGCTCATTCCGCTCCTGGGATTTGAACCTGGCACCTTTTGGAGATACAGTCTAAAATATCATTATTCAAAATGAGCCCAGCCCACTTCACCCTAAATCATCTTTTTTTCTCTCAAAAGAATTATCCTCAAGAATCTGTTATGGAAACAATGTTTAGACTGTAGTGTTAGCAAGAGGCTGGTCATTTTTCTACTAAATGTTACTATACTTTTCTTCCACGTTTTCTGTATTTTCAGTTTTGAAAAATCTGCCTTACTTCCAATCCCACCCGTGCTGTTGTCAGTGCAAAAAAGGAACAGAACCCTGATAAAAATTCTGCAGTGAAACATGTACACATGTTGGTGGCCACAGAACAGGGCTTCAGCCGCACTACCAGCTTCTGAGTGTTAACTCACATCAAACTCACAATCAGCGACCTCTGCATTGTTTTTGAGATAAGGAGTTGCTCAAGACTAGGGGGCAAGTGATGGATTTTACCTACCTGGACTTTTTTGAAGTGCAACACCTAATGGGCGACATACTTCATATGATTGCAGGCTTCAATTCTCTTAGAATTTTCTTTTCACCATTCTTCTGCTTGTGCTGAATTGCAATAGTAAATATCTATGTGCTTGACTTTTTTAAAAAGTTTATTTTTGAGAAGTAATTCTTGAGTCCAACTGAAGAGGAGTCTTAATCCAATTTTACAAAGGGAGGGACTCAGCCTGCCTAGTCTAACTTTTGGAAAGTGGGGAGGATTTGAGGCTCTCCAGCTCTCCTATTCCAGAATCCGTGCTCATCATCCAAGTGTTAATATTTATGTATACAACATGACATTACTCATACACATGTAAAAGGGAGGTGTCAGCAGGGGAGAACACCAGTATAGAATAGTGGTTTGAGCTTTGGACTATCATTCTGGAGGCTGAAATCACTCTTCCAGTCTCAAAGAAAGACAGAGGCAAACTCACTACGAACAAATCTTGTCAAGAAAGCCCCATGATAGGTTCACCTTAGGTCCCCATAAACCAGAAGATACTTGAAGGCACAAAACAACACAAAAACAGTAAGAGAAGGTCTAAGAATAACTGAAGGTATTACATTCCATCTTGGAAACCAAATTGGGTTCAGCTCTAGCAAGTAATTGCATGAGGGAGCAGCAAGGACTACCAGGTGCTATAGGTTTCAGAAGAAGACAATAGCAAGTGAACTCTGCTCCTTGCCTAAGAAAATTCTAGGAAATTTGTGGGGTCGTCATACGTTAACAAGTGACTTGAAGGAATTTAGACACACCAGCAGAGGAATACCAAAGTAAAAAATATTTTGAATATAAAAAGCTCCATGAGTACTGAGTGGGCATAGGATGCTGAGGTAGAGATAAGAAAGAAAAAAAAGGGATGAAAGTAGTATGGGACTGACCAAAAATCTGAACAGGGGCAATCCATGCAAAAACAATACAGTAGAGTCTCACTTATCCAACATAAACGGGCTGGCAGAACTTAGGTTTATGTGCAGTGGTTCCTTGGAAGAATGGTATTAAGTAACTACGTATATGTTTTAAGCTTGACTAATGTATTTTATGGATTGTTAATGGTTTTCAATGTGTTGCTGTTTTTACTGATCTGTTTGGCATTGAATTTTGCTGGTTGTTGTAAGCTGCCCTGAGTCCCCTCGGATGAGAAGGGCGGGGTAGAAATGTTGTAAATAAATAAATAAATAAAGTGTCTTATTTATCCTTCCAGTGCGGTTGAGGGCATCTTGTAGCCCTTCAGATGGGCTCCTATTAACCCTAAATATAATAGAAAATGACTCTAGTTAAGCAGCATCTGAAGGTCCACAAGTTGCCCACCTTGATTTTAGTACAGTCGAGTCTCACTTATCCAACGTTCTGGATTATCCAACGCATTTTTGAAGTCAATGTTTTCAATACATCATGATATTTTGGTGCCAAATTTGTAAATACAGTAATTACTACGTAGCATTACTGCATATTGAACTACCTTTTCTGTCAAATTTGTTGTATAACATGACGTTTTGGTGCTTAATTTGTAAAATCATAACCTAATTTGATGTTTAATAGGCTTCTTCTTAATCTCTCCTTATTATCCAACATATTCACTTATCCAACGTTCGGCCGGCCAATTTATGTTGGATAAGTGAGACTCTACTGTACTTCCTAGTTATCTCCAACTACATTTGAGGAAACGGCACTGGAACCAGCATCTGTTACAATCATTATTGGACTTTTCTGGATATTTTTAGACTCTCTTTCACTTAATCAAATTTAATGCAGCCTGTTATTTCAGAAGTATTGCTCTATCCCTCAGCTGCTGGAGTATCAGCACAATATGTGCAGCAATCCAGTTAGTGTAAATAGTAGCCTTCACTTTTGCAGAAGTCAGGGGATTTATATAGCAATATTGCTGACAGAGTTATATAAAATCCCTAATGAGTTACCTTACTTGGCCTCAATCTCACAGAATCATCAAGAAATTTCAGCTGGGACAAGCTACTCCATTCTTTGGAGATCCCAATTTTCTCTTTTTTGGATGGTGATTGGTGGTTTGAAGTTGCCAACAAAGGAATATCTGTAAACAATAAAACTAGAAATCAAAATTGACTGATTTTTTAATATTAAACCTTTTAGACAGTGGATATTTTAAAGCATTGAAAAATGGCAACATTTCCCACAGCATACTCTAGCATCAATACAACTGCCTTTGCTTAGCTGTTTGAGCTCACCATCTTCTCCAGGTACAATAAAGGATTCAGGGGTTCTTTGGGGCAATGGAGGAGGAATGTCTTCATCCAGATGGGGAGAACCTAGTAATCCAAAAGACAGAAAGTCAGAAACAACTTGAAGGCATGCAGCAACAACAATCAGCATGGTTGTTCCCCTGAGATTTTTCATATTTCTGAACACCTGAATGACTGAAAAGGGAAGCACAGCTTATTTCCAATACATGTTACAAAGCCTCACCTTGCAGGTGTATAATAATATCTACAGTGTTCCCTCACTACTTCGCGGTTCACTTTTCGCGGATTTGCTGTTTGGCAATTTTTCAATAAACTCTAAAAGACTATTATAAATCATTAAAAATTACAATTTACAGCCTAAGGAAGGGAGGAAGGAGAAGCCAAAGGGAGAGAAAAGGAGCCCAAGCAGCAACGGGAGGAGAAGGAGGCGATTTATCAACACACAATTGGTTGATAAAGACTTAAAATAGTATATAACTACTAAAATAATGTATAAATATTAAAATAAATATAGTGTCCCTACTTTGTGGATTTTCACTTATTGTGGGTGGTTCTGGAACCTAACCCCCGTGATAAGTGAGGGAACACTATATCTAATAGAATGTTTTTAAATAATTGTTTTTAAAAGTGACCACAAGATGGCACTGGAGTTGGTGGCTTCTTTGAGACATGCACAAACAACACTGCCTCCAAAGTTCACCTGAGGCACTACAGGAGAGTAAAAACTAAGATGAATAACTCATTTGAATTGCTTATCACCAGCTGACAATTTTTCCAGACAAATGTGTCTCATTTAATAATTTGGCTAAGTTTGAAATTACAAAATACCAAGGTAATACTGTGGCTAATAGCATGCTCCAAATTTACTCTGGCACATCCCCACTTCTGTCTACATTTGCTAGATTTTGTAAGGTGGCCCTAGTTTCCATTGGTTGCTGTGCATACACTAGTAAGAAAGCTCATTTACTCTGGCCAGGAAGCTCATCAACATTGCAAAACCCTGTCTTATGCTAACAATAGTCTCTGTTGCTCTTTTCTCTGACATCAGGGGAAGACTTTTTGGTTTACTGATATCTTTGCCAATTAACTGGCTGTTGGAGGTCTTTTAACTGGGGTATGCTATATTTTAACGATATTATGTTACAACCACCCTTTATGACTGTACTAAATTAATAGTTTTGATATGTTTGTTTATGTATTTATCTAAGGCTTTTAAAAGGTTCTGTTTTATCCATTGCCTTGACTGTATCTTTTTTCAGGTTATGCCTTGAATTCCATTTTGGGAGGAAGTCAGGAAATCAATCAATTGGGGTGGACAACTTTGGGGACAGACAGTTGTGGTCAGTAGTCTGTCATGAGATGCTCTAAGAAACACATGGGCTTCCAAAAATTTCAAACAAACTACAACACTAGATATGTCTATAAATCCAGTTCTAATTTTGAAATAAAGTAGCCTTTTAATATCAAATCATGCCCCGGGGGGGGGGGGGGGTATATTCATACCAAATACACAGGGGAGAAAATTTACCCTTTTATTGCCCAGAAAAAGTATATTTGTGGTAACAAAGGCTTCAAAAACAGGCATGGGTGTGCTGGGTGTACCTTAGGGCCAACACTTTGCTCACCCTTGACAAAAATAATGGAACAAAGAGGCTTACAGATAGTTCACACTTTACATATGAAAAGCTGCTAGTTTTCCACTTAATTTTTTCATCCATGTACTAGCCATTCCAAGTTCAATTTGTCATTTAATTTGGCAAGACAAAGCAATTGCAAAAGTCGATGGATTTTCAAAAAGGACTTTGAATTCCTTATACATCCTTGCCAAACCCCAGTTTCTCTAGATATTCTGAATTGCAACTCTCATCAGCCTTCAGCAGCCATGGCCTACAGTGGGATGATTAGAGCTGTAGTCCAAAACATATGGGTGGGAAAAACAGACTGGAAAACTGGTCTTAAGCAATGCCCATGAACATTTCTTTATGCTATCATACAAACTGCAGGTTAACCATAGAGAGAATGGTGGCTTTAAGCATATTTTGCATCAGCCACACAACTGTTTGGCATCACAAGATCCTCTCTTGTCAAAGTTGACCCCACAAGGAATATCAGTTTGTTATTCCACCTTCTCATGGTCTTACTCTGGCAAGTGGATTCCACTGTGTCCAAAAGCTGAAGATTTTCTGCCTGGAAACTGGACAGTTGATGGCTTGGATCTGTGCCATCCAAGGACTGGGCTGTAAAGTCCACAGCCTGGGAAACTGAGGAAACCGTTACAGGTGGACCCACAGCAGAGTCAAGACGTACTGGGGAACAGGGCTCCTCTGATGAAAAAGAGGAAAAGTAAGGATCTTCTGATGACCAGGTACATGGTTGATGACGTACTTTTTTGAATATACAATGTTGGGCATTACTAGGTAGTTTATCTGAAGGGTTTGAGTCAAGGTCCGGACAGGAATCAAGGTTGTTTCTTGTCATCATTTGGGATGTTTTTTGCGATACTAACTCAAAAGGGGTTGATTTGGTCCGTGTGAGAGGCACCTTCGTATCTAAGCTTATCATAGTTTCATCTTCAGATTTCAAAGGGAGAAGCATTTCTCCCCAGCCCAGATTGTCAAAGTCCATACTGTGATGTTTAAGTAGTGGCTGTTTTGTTGACCAAGAGTGCAATTCTGTTGTGGGAGCCATGTCTTTGCTTGTGCTGAAGTTCAAGGATCTCATAAAAAGTGCTTGTCTAACTGGACAAGCATCATCTCTAGAATGGCCTTGTTTGTCCAAGTCCCATACATTGTCATCAGGACACTGACGTTTCTTCTCTTCCCCTTGCACTGAACTGCAAGAAATATAACATGATTATCAGAATGAATCCCGTACAAGAGGGTTCTTCTTCATGTATGTAAAGCTGTAGAATACTGCATAATTGCCAAATTGCCTTCCTCATATAGAAAACAGACCCATAATTGTTTCTTTATTGAGTTATACCAAGACTTTGGGCACAAATATTTCCACATTGAATAAAACATTAAAAATCTACATTCATCTTCTTAATAATTTATTGAAAGTGCTGCTTAAAGAAGCTGATGGAAATGCTTCTACATGACATGTGACCAAAGCAATTCAATTACACAGTTATTTTCAGCAGCTGTCCCCCAGAAAAGATGCTTCTTTATTATTTCATAGATGCAATTAATATTCATAACTGATATATAAAATGAATGATGTTCACTATTTTCTAAGGTAATTTCCTGTACATACAGAGCTCTTGCCAAACAAGTTGAAAAGGCAAGCACTTCCCAATAAGCAAAGTTAGAGATCCAAGTTTCACCTCTATAAGTTTTGAGGAATTGCCACTGTCAGACATTATTCTCTATGAATTTCTATGCTAGGGAAAAGTTGAGCAGGAGTGGATGATCACATGAAAAAGAGATGAATATAAATGGTTTTGTATCTATATCTCATTTTCCCTCACTACAGCTAAAAAAGATGATGGATGTATGCTTCCTAGCCCAAGTTGGGTATTGCCACATCTATGCATTCCAATAGGAGAGATAAATGCATGTTTTAACTTCCCCTTTGAGATCACTGAGATTTACAATGCATTGAGAAGTATATTCTGTGAAGTTCAATGAGACTTAATTCCAGATCTCTATGGGATTGTGGTCACTCAAGAGTTAACTTTATGTGCTATGATTGATCATTATTCCTATTCTTACCTGCTCAGCTGTTTCAGAAAAGAAGTTTCCATACATGGAGCATGGAGTTCTTCCACTGTTGTTTGGTTGGTTTCAGTCTGCCAAAATTAAAAAGGTATGGTTTTATAGACCCGTGTAACTACAGCACTGGACTAAAGCTATGAATTGGAACACTCACAAGATAAATTAAGAAGCAGTGTTAGTACTAAAGAGACTGCATATTTTTTAAAATAAGAAGTGAGTCCACAGGAGCATGTTTAGCCTAAAGATGGATCCCAGATCTGAAAAGTAGGTTCATTAACAATCATAATGGGGAAAATATGTTAAACCAAAACTACAAGACTGAATCTTGTGTCAGTCTTTGCAATGCATCAGAGATTCACTTGAATGCTCAAATGGCTTCTGAACATTTTCCAGTCCCAATTCAAGGTGCAGGTTATCACCTACAAAGCCCTGAACGGTTTGGGACCCGCCTACCTTCGTGATCGCATTTCCTCTAGGAACCTGCATGGTCTCTCCAATCATCGGAGGAGGCCCTCGTCTCACTTCCACCCCCATCGCAAGCACGGCCTGTGCGGACAAGGGAGAGGGCTTTCGCCGTGGTGGCCCCTTGGCTCTGGAGCTCCCTCCCCAGGGAGATCAGGCAGGCACCCACCCTGGCAGCCTTTAAGAAAGACTTAAAAACCTGGTTCTTCCAGTGTGCTTTCAACAACTGATCACAAGAATAACCTCCTCAGCATTGATATTACCGGGCCTGATGTACTGTTTCCTTCCCTTATTTGGTAATTACTTTCCTTGTCTATCCCACCCCGCATTCTCCTCTTAACTACAGCACTTTTATCTACCTCATCAGATTTTAATCATGCACTCCTTGCACTACTGCCCAGCCTTTTACTATTTTGACCTGCTGTATTGTTTTTATTTGGCAGTTTTATTT
This sequence comes from Anolis carolinensis, assembly GCF_035594765.1. Taxonomy (NCBI): domain Eukaryota; kingdom Metazoa; phylum Chordata; class Lepidosauria; order Squamata; family Anolidae; genus Anolis; species Anolis carolinensis. The sequence goes on from NC_085844.1 coordinate 209,148,059, forward strand.
ACCATTATATTGTTGTTAAAATGTTGGTTTAATTGTGTAATGTTAAATGTCAATGATGTTTGTTTTATTGTGAATGTATTTTATCTTGTTGGAAATTGGGCTTGGCCCCATGTTAGCCACCCAAATCCCTGCGGGGAGAGGGAGGCGGGATACAAAAATAAAGTAGTAGTAGTAGTTGTTGTTGTTGCTATTATTAAGGATTTCTCAAGACATCCCTGATCAGGTGTGAATAATATTTGGGTTGCCTTTATTGGCTATTTATTTATTTATTTACAACATTTATACATTTATAGTTATGTAAACTTCTTGTCCATTTTCTTATCTAGTGGAAAGTAGAGGCCACTGAATCAATCAATTAAATCAATCAATCAATCAATCAATCAATCAAACAAAACTTATTCATATCCTCCCCCATCTCCCCATGGGGACTCAGGGCGGCAAACAACATAAAAGGCAAACATTCAATGCCAGAAAAAAATAAACAATAAATTATACAATATAGCTACAGCAGAATCTTATTTATCCAACATAAACAGGCTGGCAGAATGTTGGATAAGTGAAAATGTTGGATAATAAGGAGAGATTAAGGAAAAGCCTATTAAACGTCAAATAACATTATGATTTTACAAATTAAGCACCAAAACATCATGTTTTGCAACAAGTCTGCCACTTGTTTGGGAGTGTGGTTGCACTTGTGTTGTTGTTGGGCATGTTGGCCCACTGTGCGTTGCTGCCTAGTCAAACAGCTGTGGATCTGGGTGGGAGGCAGACTGCGTTGGATAATACAGAATGTTGGATAAGTGGAGGTTGGATAAGCAAGATTCTACTATAAATAGTATAAAATAATCAATCATAAAAACAATCACAACATCAATAAAGACAGAGATGAAAGCCATATCCGTAGTCTGTTTCTTATAAGACCAGATTTTCAAAAGTTCAGCTCTCCATACGCCTGAGAGCAAAGGAAGATTGTGATGGTAGGTCTTTCCTGATAATTCAGGAATGTTCACTCTGTTTAATTATTATAATTAATGTGAAATTCCTTTTATCATGTAACTCATTGTAATATGTTTTGCCTTCTGGGTGTCAGGGCCACAGCTCAGAATGTTGTCCATCACATGAAAGCTGCTTGAAATATTTTCATAAGGTTGACATGTTCTTAAGACAGAGTGGGAATCATGCAGCATTGTGGATGTTGTTGGCCTGCAACTCCCGACATTTCTCATTATTGACTAGGCTGGAACTGGAAGGCTAACAACATCTGGTGCTGCAAATCATCATCATCATCATCATTTAATTACTTATTAATCGCCCTCCATCCAAGATGCTCTAGGCGATTTACAAGATAAAATTGTAAAGAATAAAAATACATACATATAAATATTGATAAAATTAACATAGATTAAAAGCTCTAGTAAAGAGCCAGGTCTTGAGTGCTAGGGTAAAAGGCCCTAACTCACGCATGGCTCTCATATAGGCGGCAAGGCAAGTTCAGCTCTCTATACGCCTGAGAGCAAAGGAAGGTTGTGATGGTAGGTCTTTCCTGATAATTCAGGAATGTTCCTATCTATGATTCCTATCTATGCATTAGGGCAATCTACATGGTGAAAAGCTGTTGGAACTGCAGCCACATAAAGTCTCTGTAGCAGCTTCCAGAGAGTAGCTACAATGGACAATTGTCTACAATTCGTACAGACATAATTACTGTTCTCTTGAACATAGTGAAGATTATATACATAGGATCACACAATTTTGTATGATGTACTCATATGTTCCCAGGACAAATCCCCCCTTCAATATCATCTGAGGTTCCCCCTTTTAACTGATGCCTCTGAGCTTACTTGGCAGTGAAAGCAACAGTGCTCAAGAGGAGCCTGGAAATTTCCAGTGCCCCAGGACACTAAACTTAATGTCATTCTGAGAAAACTGAAGTAAATTAAAATGGCATCTCCTAGATCCAGTTACCTTGTGTGGGGCTGGATCTACAAGATGAGGAATCGGGTTTGTATTATATTGTGTTTTTGTCCCACTTTGCTTTCAAAAAGAAATTACAGTTAGTTACCTTAGCTTGACAGGTGTTAATGCCTGGTTGATTCTTTGTCCATTTCTAACTATGATTAAGACTAACTAGGGGCCCTTCCAGACAGGCCCTACATCTCAGGATCTGATCTCAGGTTTTCTGTTTATCCCAGATTATCTGGCAGTGCGGACTCATATAATCCAGTTTAAAAGAGAAATCCTGAGATCTGGTCCTGGGATATAGGGCCTGTCTGGAAGGGCCCTAGGTTCCTTCTTTAAAAAGAATTGTGTCCTGAATTAGACAGTGTCAACCACAATAAGTGTGTTTGTGTGTATGCATGCACATGCATGCCTTCAAGTTGTATGTCAGCCTTATTAATTTCACAGGGCTTTCTTAGGTACAGTATATTCAGAGAGGGATTATGACAGATTCTTCCTCTGAAATGTAGCTTACAGCACCAAGTGTTGGCAGTTTCCCACCCAAACACCAGCCAAAGGTGATTCTGCTTAGCTTCCAAGATCAGATGGGATTTGGTGTACAGTAAATATTAGCACTAAAGCCATTCTTAACTACATTAAGGAAGGATTGTTTAAGAAAGATCTGTCTTTTTATGAACATATGGAACTTTAGAGGTATTCAGAGAATAGCAAATTGGAATCTCTCCTCAAAAGTAGATGCTGACCAATGGTTTTCAGATACATTGTCCTGCAGCAAATACACATGCATATGTACACAATGGACATGCATATGGACAAAATGAAAAGGGAAGTCTTTAGTTTATTCAACACTTAATCTAGTAGCAGTTACAGATATTGTTACTATGATGCACTCATGCTCTGGTGAACACTTTTTAAAATCCATGAGATAGTAACAATAGTAAACAATAATTTGTATCTTTATCAGCTTCCTACAAAAATAGCACTAGCTATAAAATATGCTGACCAACTAGGAAATAAAATACCAGTTTTAAATAAGTGGGTATATAGCCTCTTCCAGAAAATAATCTTATGTTCATCAGGCGCCCACAGCTTTTGGCCCACACTTTTCCCTGCCATCAAGTGTGCAACAAATGGTGGGACTGATGTTTGAGTATTCTCCTTCCAGCAATGGAGGTTGAGGCAAGTGTGCAACAAATGTCTATCCTACAAATCTCACAAATCAGCATTCTGCTAGGGATTTCATGTTATTGCTTGGTTGTGCTAAACAAGATAGGGATGTATTGTCGAAGGTTTTAATAGCCGGAATCACTGAGTTGCTGTGAGTTTTTTGGGCTGTATGGCCATGTTCAGTAACATTTTCTCCTGATGTTTTGCCTGCATCTGTGGCCAGCATCTTCAGAGGTTCTGAAGATGCCAGCCACAGATGAAGGTGAAATGTCAGGAGAAAATGCTACTGGAACATGGCCATACAGCCCAAGATAGGGATGCTTTGGGTATTTTAACTAATTTCATCCTCAAACTCTGTTTGTGGTATGATGTTTATTCAAAGCCCCCCTTTTAGCAGATCTAAAGAGCTGTAATAATAAATAGCCAAGATCCGCTAAACCACATCCTGATTGAATAGCTTTGTGTGTAAACCTGGCTGCATTCCTGTCAGACCACAGTGGTGCCTGCAACATATGAGAAAGTAAATGAATCGCCCCACTTCAGGCAAGAGGCTTCAGCAAACAAAAAAACAAGCAAAAAGAAGAGCAGATAGACTGCTGTTGATCAGAAAGATCAAGTCTGAAGTTCAAAATCAGAATTTAACCTTAATTGTTTTATGGACAGTTACTAATAATGGAAATCAAATTTTACAAGATGTTTTACATCATCATAACTTTATTAGTCCATGGGAGAACTATTTGCAGACTCCTTTTCTGTACTGCATGTTACCCCTTTAGAGATGGCATTAGAAACTCATTTTAGCCTCTCCTGAGTTGTGTGTTCTTCTCAGTCAGTAGTCACTTTTGTCTATCTTGACCACATTCTTATTGCTTACCCCTCTGTGCCCCAGTGAAATGTTGCAGGCACAGATGTACCTCTGGTGGGAACAAAAGGAGAGGAACTTCTCAGTGACTACTCCTTCTCTAAAGTTTCCTCTTGACTATCCTTCTGTGGAAAGGTGAAGACCTTTTTTGTTTCACCAGACTTTTAATGGCTGAATGCCAAGGAGAAAAAGGACTTTTCAGAATATACTCTCGTGTTCATTTTATTGGTCATGTTTTAACTTCTCTAGTTTTGTTGTTAACTCTGTTTTAAATGTTTGTATATTACAAAGTTTAAATTTATGCAAGTGTTAACCTTTGTAAGCTGCCTTGATTCCCAGATTGGTGATGATGATGATACTGTCAAGCTGAAATAAAGTTATGTAGAGGATTTTTTCATCAGTCACCCCAAGACTGTGGAAGAGATCCAAAAGCTAAATGAGTTGTCAGAATTTAAAACACAACTGAAGCCCAATCTCTTCTGGCAGGCCTAAACAGTCATTTTAACTTTGAATTTTAAATTCACATTCTATGTTTATTGTGTTTAGATTTTTATTCCATCTATTCGAATATGTGTATTTTATAGAAATATGTTTTAATATGTGCTTTTTATGGAATGTCTTTTAGTATTAACTAGTTTTAACTATCCTGTGCCTGTCTCGAGCCATAAGGAGAGGTAGGTAATAAATAAAAATGTATTATTATTGTTGGGTTGCTGTGAGTTTTCCGGGCTGTACGGCCATGTTCCAGAAGTGTTCTCTCCTGATGTTTCACCTACATCTATAACAAGCATCTTTAAAGGTTGTGAGGTTTGTTGGAAACTAGGCAAGTGGGTTTATATATATTTCTGGAAGGTCCAGGGTGGGAGAAACAACTCTTGTCTGTTTGAGGCAAGTGTGAATGTTGCAATTGATCACCTTGATTGGCATTGAATAGCCTTGCAGCCTCAAAGCTTGGCTGCTTCTTGCCTGGGGGAATCCTTTGTTGGGAGGTGATTAGCTGGCCCTTATATTGTTTCTTGTCTGGAAGTCCCCTGTTTTTGAGTATTGTTCTTTATTTACTGTCCTGATTTTAGGGTTTTTTAATTGTTGTTATTATTGTTGTTGGTAGCTACAATCCTGAACTTACTTGGACATCCTCACATCAAAATAGGACTAAGAACTTTTATTTTAACCTAGATTTAACCTGAGTAACATATCAGACCAAAAGCAGGGACTAGGGAGAATCTGCATGAAAAAAAAGAATGAGTTGCTACTTCTGTGGCTTGATTCATTTCTTTGTTTAAGCACACAGCCCAGCTAGGACCTTTGAGGCACTTCCTGTGCTACCTCTGGTGGAAAAACTGTCATGGGAGCAAGCTGTGTGCGTTTGTGGTTAAGGCCCAGCATTAACACTTACCTCCCCAGCAACCACATCGGAATGATCGGGGTGTGCATCAATTTGCCTTTGAAAGAGTTCAATCACAGCATCATAGACCAACTTATACTGCTCCTGAAAAATTACATCAGAGAATCTCATGAATATATACCAGTTTTGATTATTTTGTTTCTCTGTTACGTAGGCCTGGGCTGTCCAACATAGTAAAAAATCTGTATTGATCATTTCTCGGATGTAAGCTAAGGTTATACTAGTTATACTTCCCCAAATTGAAGATGAGGATGTACATTTGATTGCCTGAACCCAGTATTTCAGTAGAAACGGAAGTTGCTGCAATGCTCTGTTAACTCAACAGGAACTAGCTTACCGGTAAAAATTCACACAAGATCTGACAACAGAATTCTTCACTAAGTTTCGAGTAACTTGGGAAATTTATTTTGAGAATGGATAATTTTTCCAACAAGGTGTTTTTTTGGCAATGACATGAATACTTGTGCACAATAAGACATACGAGATATCCACAAAGCACTTGTGTATCTTGCCTGTCTCCTTTCTTAGAGAATCTATTCCTTTGATGTCTCTCCAGACAGCATCCCATCATGATAAAGGCATCATGATAAAGGCATCATTGCACCACTCAGATTTTCCTTCATCAGAACACGGCAATGACTGTACAGCACAAACAAGCTTCTCAAGAATTCAGTTATGCTCAGTATTAATTAACAATCAAAATCTTTTCAACATACCTGGGTCTGCACTATTAGGGGCCGCTGTGTACGCATGTCCTGAATCATGTTGAAAATACTGAAGTTTATTGGGAGAATCTTAGCATGAAAACAAAAAAGACAGAGACTTTTAGTGATGAAAAAAAGCAAATCCAAATCATCCAGACACTGGCACTGAATTTCATAATTAACTTTATCCTGGAGAGCAGTGATTCCCAACTTTTAGTCCTCCATGTGTTTTGGACTTCAACTCCCAGATATCCCAGTCATCTTATCAGCTGTTAGGAATTGTAGGAGCTGAAGTCCAAAACACCTGGAGGACTAAAGGTTGGGAACCACTGCAATGTAGAGAAACTCCCTTGATTTCTTTTTTTTTTCTTTTTTGCCGGGGGGGGGGGGGGGAGAGAAAGGCAAGATAAAATGATGCTAAATAGGAATATCACCAGCAATTCCCTTTACTTTAGAAATCAGCCCTCCAGATTTGCTGGGGTCAGGGGTTTTTGTCAAAAGTTGACCACAAAGTTGCACTGGAGGACTTAGAGATTCCTACAAAAACTTTATTAATCTATGAGTCAAATCCACAAATCTACTTGCCAATGTTCTGGCAGAAGCTGACCATAGAGTTGTCGTAGAAGACATAAAGATTCAGAGAGAGAGCATATTAATCAAATCCAATAGCATTCAATGCAACACATTTCTCATAACGTAGACAAAAAACTGGGCGGATATTTCTTTGCAGTAATTGGCCTGACACACAGGCACAAGAACAAGGTATTCCACTGAAGGTTTAGGGAAATAAAACACTCACCCCATCTTTTACCAAAGTCCGTGTATAGTCAATGGCACAGATGACTCCAGTTCGCCCACAGCCCGCACTGAAGAAAATATATTTGATATATTACCAAGAGAGGGGAAAAATAGTTCCCATTTCCATTCAATATTCTTTTTTATTTTCCCTGCTCCAGTACATAAAAACATTACTTTAAACTTGCTAGACCTTATTACACTAGTCAAATAGCAAGCAAATATATCTACTTATGTTTGGTTCCTATTTTTTACAACCATTTGTGTTTGCTCCAGGCATTAGCTACTATATCCTTTAATTAGAAATGCATACAGTGCTACTTTATGGAGAGGGGAAAATAGTACCAATGTAATTCATTTATTTCTAATGAACACTATCTTGGTAAAACATATATTAAGTAACCAAAAATATTTTTCTAAATTATTTGGGATCTGATCTTTCTAAGGAATTCCTTCCATCTGATCCTCCCTGCAATATAAATTTACCATTGAGGGCACTTTATTGTCCCATGCCTTGAGGAGGCTGTGTTGATAAATACATGAAGCAGGGCCTTTCCCACAGCTGCACCCTTATTATAGAAACCCTTCCCCAAACAAGACAAGATTGACCCCTTCATTGTTCTTTTTTCAGACAGGATGTAAATCAGGTTTTTCATGTTCTAATGATAAGTTGGGTTTTTTATATTATGTTCTTTAACCAGCATGCACCCAAGAGTGAAGCAACTGATATTGAGTGAGTTTGTGTGATGTCTTCTAACTCCAATGGACATTCTACTGTACTGAATAATACTGAAAAATATACAGTGTTAATGATTGAAACATTAGGACATTGTTTAGACAATAATGTAGAATCTCTACATCACATGTCTAATTCTGTGTGGCTTCTATAAGAAACCAGGTCTCTGAGAGACTTAAATAGGAAATTATTGAATGAAGCCAGTACAGTTTCAGTAATCAAATCAACTGACGTCTTCCTCTCATAGAGAACTGAGTCTCAGATATGTGGCTTGTCCCATGACTTCCAAGATTATCTGATTTGCACTGACAGATACATCATTTTGCAAGATATCACATACATCTGCTAAAGAACCATGACTATAGCAAAGATGGCATCTGCGGTAAATAAGGACACAGTTTTGCCTTTGGAATTGTTATTCGTGTTTAATCACTGGCTTATTAGATTCTCATGACAAGCTTTCAATAGCGACATTGTTTGATGCTTTGGAGGAAAACAAACACCCCAATTACACTCCAGACTTTGCAATTGTACATAATAAATGCCTATTGAGCTTGAATTGGCACAGAAAGTAACGGTCTACCTCCAGAGGATAGAATACTATTAACTGAGGACTTGCATTAAATTTCTATAGTCTTCTGAGCACAATATGAAACATTTCCACCCATAAAATTCTAAATGGCCCCAGATATGGAAAACACTGTGTTCTCTCCTTGGTACCATAATAATGGCCCTATTTGCACATCACAGTAAAACAGGATTTTAAAAATGAATACAAACTGTAGTTTTGTGTGTGTGTGTTTTAAAAAGCTTCTGACGAAATAGTTTTAAAAAAAAACAAAGGCTTTTTACATCTGCCTAGCCGTTCCTTACTTGTCCTCTGTCTAACTCAGTTTTTAAAGCAATATCAGCACTAGAAGGATGATGAAAGAGGGCTGGAGAAATGCATATTTTTGTGTTGGGTTGAAGCAATGTATCTACATTAACCAAATCAATACATTTTATGCTGCTGCTGTGTGTGCCTGCCTACAACAGAAAAGGTAAATAGCAGCTGCCTCCAGAATCCCTTATTGTGAACATGTGAATAGCAAAACAGATACGCTTGACTGACCAGCAATTCCCTATGTGTTAAATGAAAAACCAAAAGTCCTGTAAGTTTGACCAGCAAAATTACAGTTGTAAGGAAAAGAAAGGTTGGTGAAAACAAATGATCCCTGAGTACATTTTAGAAGAAGCCTCCAAGTGGTCTCCATCGGGTTCAAAATGTTTCTATCTACTTAGACAAGGCTTGTTTGATCCTTTTGGTTTCATTTTACATACACATGCTTTTTTGAGTAAAGAGTTTGCTAAAACATGTTGAACTAATAGTCTTCTCTCTGGTATAGGAAACTATCCCTATACTGTCTTAGTTATATCCACATTTGTTTATTTGTTTATTTATTTAAAACATTTATATTCCACCCTTCTCACCCCAAAGGGGACTTGGTGTGGAGCACAATATATATACAGCAAACATTCAATGCTAGAACATAAAATAAATCATAAATATACATAAACAATAAAATCAGTTATCTTCACATTAAAACCATTATTTAAAATTGTCACAAGTCAGCTACACCGTATCCAATCAGCAGGGTGAAATTTCCTATTGCTGTATTATTGCCCTGCCCCAAAGGCTTGGTCCCATTGTGTCAGGACCCTGGCTGCAGAGCACCAATAACCTTACACAGAGGCCAGTCTCTATCTAATATCTTTATTAAAGAAATATATAAAATCAATAAAAACAAGTGAAGAATATAGTTCAGAAGCAGACCTTTCAGATGAGGTCAAATATAGTCCAGAAATGTATTGTCCAATATAAGATATTAGAGTTCAAAGTTTTAATCCACTTGACCGAAACACACACTTTGCCAAGCAATAGTGTGGGGAAATAACAGAGTCTTTAAAGTCCAATGAAGCTTGACAACAAGGCTGGAAATAAACTTGATTCTTGACTAGATCCGTGACTGGAGGCAAGACAAACATGAAGCATGAAACAGAGTCCGTGGTAAAACCGTGAGACAAGGCAAGGCTTGAAGCTTGATCCGGGAAGCAAGGAACTGGGATTACGAAGTCCACACACAATCTCTCTCCTCAAGCTAATCAATTGACTCCGCAAAGAATTCCTCGCGCCAACCACCTATATTGGGTCTCATTTTCCCGCCAACAGAACTCTTTCCCTAGAGAACGAGAAGCGAAACCCAACTCTGTCCAGATGTGCGACTCCTTAGAATTTTCCAAGGGAAGCAAGCCTAATCAGCTTGATTTCTGGCAGCAATGCGTAAACTGTTTGGCTGAATTCTTGAGGACAAACATCAACATCCTGCAGGTGAAGAGACTCCGGCTCTTGCTGAACCTGCGAAAACCCCATGTTTTCCTCTTCGTCTGCCACAATAGTACTAGGAACAGGACTACAAGGCCCATGAGTCATCACACTATTCCCGCCCTCAAGGCCCCCCTCAAACAGGGCCCCTCTCCTCGAGACGCGGGGCCGCGGCTTGGTAGGGCAGGCCTGATGGAAGCGGCGGACTAAGTCGGGGGCATGGACTGTGGAAGCATCTTCCCAGGAGCGTTCTTCGGGGCCAAAACCCACCCAGTCAATGAGATACTGAAGGCGGCGGCGATGGAAGCGAGAATCCAAAATGTCCTGAACCTCGAACTCCTCCTCTCCGTCCACTAGAACAGGGGCGGGGGGCGGCCGACTCGCGTCGGGGCGTACACCATCCGCCAGAAGGAGCAGGGAACGGTGGAACACCGGATGAATGCGCATGGAGCGCGGAAGTTGGAGTTTGAAAGTCACGGGGTTAAGTTGCGCCACCACTGGGTAGGGACCAATGAAACGGGCATCTAACATCCGGCAGGGACGGTGGGAGGGCAAAAAGCGAGTGGACAACAGAACCCGATCTTCTACCTGGATCTCGGGGCCCGGCTGGCGATGGCCGTCAGCGTGGCGTTTGTAGTCCTCCTTGGCTTGATCCAGTTGCTGGTGCAAGAGTTCTTGTATTGCTGTGAGTTCCTGCAGCCAGTCCTCCGCTGCAGGGACTTCTGAGGTTTCAATGACAGAAGGAAAGAAACATGGATGGAAACCGTAGTTTGCAAAGAACGGGGTTTCTTTAGTTGAAGCCTGGACACCATTGTTGTATGCAAACTCTGACAGAGGTAATAGGGAAGCCCAATTGTCCTGTTGGTAATTAACATAACAACGAAGGTATTGTTCCAAAGTGGCATTGGTGCGCTCAGTTTGCCCATCCGTTTGGGGATGGTGAGCTGAAGATAAACGAGAGTCTATGCCCAATAGTTTTTGTAGTGCTTTCCAGAAACGAGAGGTGAATTGAGATCCACGGTCAGTGACTAAACTCTTGGGCAATCCATGTAGTCGGACAACATGTTGAAGGAATAAATCTGCAGCCTCTTTGGCCGTGGGAAGGCCAACGCAGGGAATGAAATGGGCCAACTTGGTAAAAAGGTCTACCACTAGTAGAATCGTGGTGAATCCAAGGGAGGGTGGTAAGTCAGTGATAAAATCCGCGGAAATTATCTCCCATGGGTGAGAAGGAGTGGGAAGGGGATGTAGTAGCCCTGACGGCTTCTCCCTTCGTGTCTTGGAACGCTGACATACAGGACAGGTATTGACATATTTCTCCACATCCTTGCGGATCTTGGGCCACCAGAAATCTCGTAGGATCAAGTGCATGGTTTTAAATAGCCCAAAATGTCCTGCTGGCTTGCTGTCATGACACAGATGAAGTGCTTTTTCTCTGCCGGGACCTGGAGGAATGTAAACATGATTCCTTTAGCATAGTAGCCCATCCTTAAGTGAGAATGGGAAACGTAGTCCTTGGCGAATCTGTTCTTGAGCCCAGGCATCTGTCTGTTGACTGGCTCTAATTTCTTGAGTGCAAAGGGATTCTGGGTTAGAGGGAGTTGGTTCAATTGGAGTGGATTTGGTGTTTCCCACTGTGAGCGTGGCAAAGTTTTCGGGTTGCAGCAATCGAGATTCTGAGGTCTCTCTGCATCCTGCAGCATACTCTGGTTTCCGTGATAGAGCATCTGCTTGCTTGGTCTGAGCCGGGGTCACATAATGGATCTGGAAGTCAAAACGTTCAAAGAACAAAGCCCAGCGCTGCTGCCTTTGATTTAACTTTTGTGCGGTCCTTAGGTGCTCTAAATTTCGATGATCAGTATGAACTTCAATGGGAAATTTGGCCCCTTCCAACCAATGTCTCCAATTTTCAAAAGCTCCCTTTATGGCCAAAAGTTCTTTCTCCCAAATAGTGTAATTTCTCTCTGGGGCTGTTAGTTGACGGGAGTAATAGGCACAAGGATGAAGATGTTCTCCCACTGGTTGCATGAGTACAGCCCCAATTGCCACATCAGAGGCGTCAGCCTGCACAACAAAAGGGGTTTTAGGATCAGGGTGCTGTAGAATTGTCTGGGTCGCGAATAACTGCTTTAGCTGGTGGAACCCTTTCTCTGCTTGCTCCGTCCAGCGGAAAGGCTGTTTCCCTCGGATGCAGCTGGTGATTGGGTCAGACCAGCGAGCAAAGTCTGAGATGAATTTGCGGTAGTAGTTTGCAAACCCCAAGAAGCGCTGTACTTCCTTCTTGTTGGTTGGCGCCCGCCATTCCAATACTGCTGAAACCTTTGCCGGGTCCATGGAGAGCCCTAGTGGCGAGACGCGGTATCCCAAGAAGTCTACCTCTTGCAGATCAAAGGCGCATTTCTCTAACTTGGCATATAGTCCATGATCCCGCAATCGTTGTAGCACCATTCTGACGTGTCGCTCGTGTTCCGATTGTGATCTAGAATACACCAAAAAATCGTCCAAATATATGATCAAGAACCGATCTAGATAATCCTGGAAGATATCGTTGACAAAATGCTGGAATGTTGCGGGAGCTCCGGATAATCCGTAATTCATGACTAGGGACTCAAATAATCCGAATTTGGTCTGGAAGGCGGTTTTCCATTCGTCCCCTTCTCTTATGCGAACTAGATTGTAAGCCCCGCGGAGATCCAGCTTGGTGTAAACCTTGGCCCCTCGGAGCCGGTCTAATAGGTCCGAGATCAGAGGCAGGGGGTAGCGATTCCGCTTCTTGATATTGTTCAATGCTCTATAGTCCACAACCAAGCGTAGGTCCCCTGACTTCTTTTTCACAAACATCACTGGGGAAGCTGCTGGGGATTGAGAGGGTCTGATGAACCCCTTGCGGAGGTTTGACTCTATGAACTCCCTGAGAGCTTCTTGCTCTGGTTCAGTCAGGGAGTAGAGGTGTCCTCGCGGAATTGGGGCCCCCTCCACCAGGTCAATGGCACAGTCGTAGGGTCTATGTGGGGGTAGTTTCTCGGCTTCCTTTTCATTGAAAACATCCCAAAAGTCCGAATATTTTTTGGGCAAGGTGATGATGGGCTCTGCGTCTGTGGCATGGCAGACCTTGGCTACTAGACAATGGTTTTGGCAATATCTTGAGGCGAACTGCAGTTCTCTGTTGGACCAGGAGATGTTTGGGTCGTGGAGTGTCAGCCATGGAATTCCCAAAATCACAGGGAAGTGGGGAACCTCGGTAACGAAGAAAGAAATTTCTTCCATGTGTTCCCTTATCCACATTCTGGTGGGTTCAGTCCATCGGCTCACTGGACCTGTCTTTAGGGGTCGGCCATCTATGGCCTGCACCACCCGGGCATTCTTGAAATCATGATATTGTAATCCCAGAGAGTCGGCATACTCTCTATCGATGAAATTGTTTGTTGCCCCTGAGTCTATCATGGCATGGATCATGACGGGTCCTTTTTTCACTGACCACAGTGTGACCACCAGGAGAAATAGGACCCCAGTTTGCGGCTCTTGAGTGGGGTTTTTGACCGGGTTGGCGAGCCTCTCTACGCCCAGTCGCTGGCTTCCCCTGCCGGCTTTGCTCCAGCCGCCTCGGCTTCTTTTTGGCTGGACATTCTCTGGCGAAGTGGCCCCCATTCCCGCAGCACCAACACAGATTCAAACGTTGGCGGCGGGCCTTTTTGGCAACATCTAGTCGGGGGCGCACATTGCCCAACTGCATCGGCTCCTCCTCGCTTCCCATGGGGTTTGGGGCTAGCGGTGGGGATCTCCATACTGGACGTGGCTGAACACTGGCAGAAGCGGGAGGTTTCACTCCGGCTCTTCCACTCTGGCCTCGGAGCCACTGTTTTTTGTTGGCAAGCAGGGCTTCGGCTCGTAAACACTGGTTGATGAGTCTCTCAAGAGTCCCTGGGGGATCCACCTTACAGATTTCTTCCTGCATCTCGATGTTGAGGCCCTCGCGAAACTGTCCTCTAAGGGCTATATCGTTCCAGCCGGTGCTCTGAGCCAGCACCCGGAACTCGGCTATGTACTGGGACAACGGCCTGTCCCCTTGGAAGAGACGCCGGAGTTTATGGCTGGCTGCCTCCTCGTCGTCCTCGATCCCCCAGGTCTTTCTAAGGTGGTTCAAGAAATTTTGCGCGGTGCTTAGATTCGTGGAACCTGCATCATATAGCGCCGTCGCCCAAGTGGCCGCAGGCCCATCTAGGAGACTGTAGATCCACGCCACTTTGACATCTTCTTGGGGAAACTCGGCTTGGCGGGCTTCTAAGTACGCCTGGCACTAGCGACGGAAAACATGAACCTTGGAGGCTTCTCCAGAAAACTTGGTTGGTAGCGCTAGGGCAGGGAGTTGGGCTCCGCGTTCCTTCAAGCCCCGTATTTCTCCCTCCTGCATACGGAGTGTGTCTCGGATCCTATTGAATTCTTCCTGGGAAATGGTGTAACTGGGTGGTTGAGCTTCCGCTCCGGTTCCTGTAGACATTCTGGCCTTAGGTTATTTGGTGCTTAGGGTGGCGGAGTCAAACTGTCAGGACCCTGGCTGCAGAGCACCAATAACCTTACACAGAGGCCAGTCTCTATCTAATATCTTTATTAAAGAAATATATAAAATCAATAAAAACAAGTGAAGAATATAGTTCAGAAGCAGACCTTTCAGATGAGGTCAAATATAGTCCAGAAATGTATTGTCCAATATAAGATATTAGAGTTCAAAGTTTTAATCCACTTGACCGAAACACACACTTTGCCAAGCAATAGTGTGGGGAAATAACAGAGTCTTTAAAGTCCAATGAAGCTTGACAACAAGGCTGGAAATAAACTTGATTCTTGACTAGATCCGTGACTGGAGGCAAGACAAACATGAAGCATGAAACAGAGTCCGTGGTAAAACCGTGAGACAAGGCAAGGCTTGAAGCTTGATCCGGGAAGCAAGGAACTGGGATTACGAAGTCCACACACAATCTCTCTCCTCAAGCTGATCAATTGACTCCGCAAAGAATTCCTCGCGCCAACCACCTATATTGGGTCTCGTTTTCCCGCCAACAGAACTCTTTCCCTAGAGAACGAGAAGCGAAACCCAACTCTGTCCAGATGTGCGACTCCTTAGAATTTTCCAAGGGAAGCAAGCCTAATCAGCTTGATTTCTGGCAGCAATGCGTAAACTCCTCCGTTGAGCTTCTCTGCTTCCCCTTTCTCTGGAATAAGATTCTTTTCTGGGAAACGGGGGGGAGTTCTGCCCAAGGCCTGTTTGGCTGAATTCTTGAGGACAAACATCAACATCCTGCAGGTGAAGAGACTCCGGCTCTTGCTGAACCGGCGAAAACCCCATGTTTTCCTCTTCGTCTGCCACAATAGTACTAGGAACAGGACTACAAGGCCCATGAGTCATCACACATTGCAAGGTCTTTACCATCTTTCTGAAAGACAGGAGGTAGGGGGCTGATCTAATCTCGCCAGGGATTATCATGTCTGTCTATTTATATGCTGCCTTTCTCTCAAAGAAGGAAGAAATGAACACATATACTTTGTTAACCAAGCTATACCAGTATTATTGCTTTACATAAATATATGTATCATATTTACAAAACAAACTACTGGTATATTTCATTTTTAAAGGTTTCTGAATTTATAGTCTGCAGAATTAAGCTACTTTATTAGTTCCCATGGCCTCCTTCCTGTGTGAGTGATGGAGCGAGTAAGTAGCAGGAGCCTGAGAACAGAGTGTAATGAAGAAGTATGGAAGCTAATCAACGCATGGGATCAGTAGAGAGGAGAAATTACATTTTTTTAAATGCAAAGAAAGGGGCTCATATTATCACAATGGGCTTTAGCACCTAATTGATCACTCTAGGCTTGTTTGCATTTGCTGTTCAGCTTTAAAAGGGCCTATCTGTGCTGTTGTAATTTTTAAAAAAGATTATCTCCATTGCCAAGAAGCCTCACCTGCAGTGCACACAGATAGGTGCATCACCATGTCCTTGGTAGCATCGCATCTCCTCTATGAGCTGAAGAATTGGATCAATTGAGGAAGGGACATCATGATCTGGCCAATGTTTATAATGGAAATGATAGACAGTCCTGATTTCCTACAAAAGGCACAAAAAGGGAAAATTCATAATTAGTTTCTGTGTTGCAGGGGAATATGTCAAAGCACAGTTCAGCCATGTTTCAAAGGAGAATACAAAAATGCAGGGTGATGTGTTGATTCATATCAACAAACAATTCTAGCAATTTCCTCCATCATCATGCTTTGAGCTCCAGCTCTATTTGCAACACTAATTGCTTTAATAAAAATGGTTTTGAATTATGAGAGTGGGGAATGTAGTGGGTGTTTAACTAATTACTGTGAGTAGATATAAATGTGTAGCCTTTTGTGGGGAGAATGTTAAGTTGTATTCTGCACATTGTGCACATCTGTAAAGAATCAAACTCTACCTAGATCATATGATTCAACACAGATATTTAAATTCTGTCAGCCTTTGTTTTCTAAACCAGCAGTCTTATTTATATTTACATTGAATAAGAGCACATTTACACAGCAGAATAATCCCATGGACTTCAACTGGGCTCAGGAATGTGGGATCTGCTTTCAATTCCACTTTGGACAGAAAAAATGATAAATAAAACAAACAAATAAATAAATTTTGGTTAATGTCAGCTATTAATACCAGATGGACTAGACACTGTCTGTCCCAATGTCAATTGTAATATACTCAGAAGATTAGTCCACACTTTAAATCAGTGGTTCTCAACCTGTGGGCCACATCCCAGAAGTGGACCGTGAGAATGAAAATCCAGTCTGCAAAAAGTCCTTCCTCTTTATTTATTTATTTATTTATTTTAATTTCCACTCCTTTCTGCAGAGCTGACAATTGCATTGAAGAGACTACATCAGCTCAAGATTATTAAATACGTTTTCTGTGGGCAAGCAGATGGCAATTACTTGATGGTATATGTTCTGTATCAGAAACTAGAGCTGATGTGGTCTATCCAATGCACTTTTCTGAATCAGCACCCCAAATAACCAAACCAAATCTAAAGTTGACCAAAAACCTATTTGTAACACTTTTGGTTACCAGTCAAGTGGTCCCTGGTCAAAGTGGCCCCTGGTCAGAGTGAGCCTTGGTCAAAAAAAGATTGGGAACCACTGTTTTGAAAGAACTATCCAAGATGCTGAATCTGTTTGGGGAATAACATTCAGCATTGTATAGCTGAGATTTTTTATGTGAAAACATTGGTATAAATGAAATTGTTACAGTTCCTGCTAGCTTGCAAGCTCTTGGAATTACAATGTACAGCTCTCTATTCTATTCCAGGCTCACACTAGTTTTAGAAACTGCTGGACTGGAACAACAAAATAATTAACAGAAATGTATTGGCCAATGACAGCAGCAAGGTCTACTTTTGCCATGTTGGTGATTTACCCTTTTGACGTGAAATGCCCCCAGCAAGCCCACTGTATGTTCCCTTCTGCTTAGGCTGTCCCACACTTACACTGCCATTCAGTTTGACTTTCAGAATACGAATTACATAGTCACTTCTCTTTTCTTCTGCCTCCTATAGAAAAAAACAAACCAGTATGACATTTGGACAGCAATTATTTCCATAAAGCAGAATACGTTGCAGACTATGAATGTAAAGGAACATGGGAGGAAATATACCCACACAAAAAAGAGTAAAGGGGCCCAACTGGAGCGGGGACTCATCTGCATCCACCCAGTATCGTTCACATTTTTTCTGTTGGAGAAAAACAGAAAGGGGCTGTGGTTATCTGTCATCCTGTCCTGTCAACTCTCATACCTTCCGTAGTATAAACAAGAATTTCCACTCAGCGAAACCTTCATGCACACAACTGACACCTAAAGGGGACTGTGTGGCTGCTCTCAGAGGTAAGCATTCACCCTAATCCACCCCTTTTACTTGCAAAATGATTCTAGACCAGGCATGGGTAAACTTTAGCCCTCCAGGTGTTTTGGACTTCAACTCCCATGATTCCTAATAGCTTAAGTGGCTGAGGGGGGAAAGGAATGATCTTGAGGCTCTTAGGAATTGTGGGAGTTGAAGTCCAAAACACCCAGAGGGCTAAAGTTTGCCCATGCCTGGTCTAGGCCTTAGATATAATGTATGAATGGAACTCCCTCCTTCTCCAGGTTATATACTAAACAATGGAGAAAACATAATATATAATGAGGATCAGAAACTAGAAATGCTGTTTTAAAAGACTTAAGAGGCTAAAGCTAAAGAAAAAATACATTTTTTTACAAAAGCATAATGGTGAAGGTTAGATTTGAACCATACTCCAATTATTTATTTTTAAATTTAAGAAAAAGCCCCCATGACTATCAAAACAGAATTTGTTTGATACTGGTATGAAATATATTATGCAGAACTATAAAGAATTCTTGCCAGTGCCTGAAAATTCTTCCATGATGCATAAGTTATGCCACCTTTGACACAATACTTACTTTTCCCATTTCAAATTCCATACAAGCCATAACTACAATCTAGAGAGATAGGAAAGAACGTATTAAGGATCACAAACAAAAAAAACCCCACAATTTTCTGATGGTGTCACTACTTTAAAAAAACTTATTGGCAACAATCATCATTTTGGGAAAAACTGTTGTGAGACAAGAGGGTTTACATTTATATGTGTTTACAAAAATATCTTCCCTAGGTAAAGGTAAAGGTTTCCCCTGACGTTAAGTCCAGTCATGTCTGACTCTGGGGTGTGGTGCTCATCTCCATTTCTAAGCCGAAGCGCTGGCGTTGTCCGTAGACACCTCCAAGGTCATGTGGCCAACATGACTGTATGGAGCGCCGTTACCTTCCCGCTGGAGCGGTACCTATTGATCTACTCACATTGGCATGTTTTCAAACTGCTAGGTTGGCAGGAGCTGGGGCTAACAGCGGGAGCTCATTCCGCTCCCGGGATTTGAACCTGGGACCTTTCGGTCTGCAAGTTCAGCAGCTCAGTGCTTTAACACACTGCGCCACGTGGTTTTAAAACAATTGAAGATTGTAGTCTATTTTTTATTTACGTATAAGTCCAAAGGGCTGGACATCATTCAGGAGTTGCTAGTGCTACTGTGATTAATCTTTTGCTGCTTCTAAGGCCAAGACTCTTCCATAATTTATCAAAGGAGAAGGGCTGTAGAATATAAGTATTATCAGGAACATTTTTGTAAAAATCTTAATGAATGCAAGACAGCAGCCTGGAAACAGCAGCAGCGGAGAATTATTAGGCACCCGTAGGTGTGAACTACCATCAGCCACTCTGATAGGCATGAAGATTCCCCATTTTAAGATGATTTCTCCAATCTTTCACCAAAGTCCACACTGTAAAAAGCAGTTTTCTCCTTGGCTTATTGCTGTTTTGCTGGATCTTTCGGAAAATCTGATTTTCAGTGAATTTCTGTCAGCCTTATTCATCACAATTATCTGCGAGGTTTTGTTTGATTTGGTCACGGCCAAGAGCATTCACTAGTTGGGAATATTTTTCCTCAAAAGTCCTATGCAAGCATACATGCAGGCCTGATGCTGTAAGGCATTCCCTCTAACTATACATTTCACAGCTGAAAACTGAAACACATGTGGGACAGGGAACAACATAGAATACTCATGTTATGAATGAGTAAACATCATCTAGGATCAGGTGCAACAGTTTGCTTTTGCTCTAAATCTATAGGGAAAACCAAGGTTTCACCTCCTCCTTTCCATCTTCCCCTTCTGAGTTAACTGATTGCAAGCTACTTTTGCCCTTTGAATTGTATCTGCGGTAATTGAAGTAAGTCAAGGACAAAGGGGGGAAAGGAGCAGGATAAGGGAAAAGCAGGGATGTTTTAAAAACTATTGAAAAAGTAGGACAACAAAGGATTACTTAGGACTGTTTCCGCTAAATCAAGACAGTTGAAATGTATGGATAAGTTCTGGATTTTAGGTCCTCTGACTGGCTATTATGGGTTGTGGGAATCAAGCCATTTGGGCTGCAATGAATCTTTAAAACTAATTTCTGTCCCTGATTTATTTTGTCAGTTTTGCATCTTGCTTCAATGCCCTTGATTCTCTTATAGTGAGATCGTTTGGTACCTACCTTTAAGCCTAGATACACTTTTTATTTTGATCCTCTTTTCCCATATTTTGCATTGTACAGTATATTCTGGATGTACATCCTACCTCCTTTCCCCTTTAAAAACCATCCCCCAATTTAGTGTTGAGTACTTAATCCTGGGTATTACCTGATACCAACTCCAGTCCTGGTAATTTCACCATCTGCTAATTAGAAGGTGTTGCATAACTCCTTGGCTCCCAGAATCTTAGGAGGCCGAATGCAGATTTGACCTCCACTGACTCAGGCTGAGTGGATAAACTGGGGTAGTAGTTCCTTCCCCTATTTTTATCTAAAATTAAATCTTATTAACCAGTGAACTTTTATAAGCTCATCTAGATCCATTACTTAGCTAGGCTGAGGTTGACCCAGTTATGGCAGAACACTCAGGTTCACTGGTCTGGATGCCTTGGCCTCCTGTCTGGTATAGGAGCATTTCCCACTTTCCATCAGAAAAAACAGGATACGGGTTTCATTACTTGTGAGATTTATGACCTTGGAGTACGTTATTGAATGTAGAGTGAACTAGTTAGAATCAGAAAACTAGCAGACAGAAAGTGAGTGGTCTGTAGACTAGTCTTTCTCTTTTTAAGTCTTGTTTTAGCATCTACTGTATGTTAAATCTATGTATTGGTGCGTTTTATTTTTGTGTGTTTTTGGTGTTGTGTAGATTTTTTGTACTAGTTAGAAAGCAGATTAGTAGGGTGTGTTTTTAAAAAAATGTATAACTTTATGATGTGTTTGTTCACTTTATTATAGTTATATTATATTTTTGTTCCTTTCTAACAAAAATGGTAGTAAAAGACATGGCAACAGTCATGATGTGTTTGTGACATCAACTCTGAAGTTCTGAAGCTGATGTTTTTGACCTTTTGTCTTTTAGGCCCTTTAGTCTTCGTGTCCCAGAAACATGATGCTCTGGGTATTCTGGATCTTAAGTCCCACACAACTCGATGAGCAGACATTGAAAACCCCTCGTCTAAAGCATTTTGTATTTTCTGAAACCTACACAAAGCTACACCCTTATAAAGCTACAAGAAATTCCTGAAGCTGATAGGAACAATCTACTGCTCCGGGGAGCTGACTGTATCAATATAGGTGTTATTCAGCAAGTGGCAATTATTTTAATGTAAGACTGGAAGAATATACAGTAGGCAGTAGGCAATTATTTGTATCCTACCAAGACTTTATATTCCCAAATCATCCTCCAGAAGTCCACTACAGTTGTGGAAAGAGGACCCTGGGTAGCGATGTACGTCCTTGGCTCATATACACCCTAAAAAAGGAAAAAGACACAGAAATGCTGGTTTGTATAGCACTTTAGAAAGCATTCAGGTACACTCCAATCTGGAGTGTTTTGCATTTACTCATGATTCATAGAGAACAAATCCACAAACAATCAAAGCCACAAAGCCTACAAAGTGGAGGGCCAACTGTGTTCTCAAAAATACATTTTCAAAGAGGAAGATGACGAGCTCTCCTTTGTTGGAGGTTCTGAGTAGAGCTTGGGAAGATAGATTTCCTATATCTTCAAGGGTTAGACTATATGACATTGCAGTTCATTCCAAACCTACAACTCTTTGATTCTGTGGTTTCTTTATGAACCCATCTCACCATGGATCTCTTTGTTCAGAGAAGTGCTTGTTCACACTATATCCTAAGTGGCTTGTAGCTTAACCCTCCTATTTTTCACTGAGGAAAACTCGAAGTTGATGAGAATTATGGGCTACAGCCAAGAGAACACAAGATCCATAATGCAACAAAAGCAAAACATTCCCATCACATGCACCAGCTGTGGCATGTTCCGCTTTTTCACACAAAAACTAGACAACTACATCTGCTCCAAATGCAAACAGATGACTCTGATGGAGCAGAGGATCCAACAGCTCGAGCACCGTATTAAGACCCTTAAGGACATTCAGGCACTCGAGCTCTTCTTGGACACTGCACAACACGCTGCTGTAGATCAGCAGCCTGCATCACACCAACACCACCAAGACCATGATCAGGAACCTTATGGGGAGATCAACTCAAAGGTAGACAACCCTCAGGCTTGGAAGGAGGTCGCCCATAGAAGGAGACGCAGGACCAGGCAGCCTCCGCAGAACTCCTCTGCTCAGCTGCATTTACACAACAGATTTGAAATTCTTACATCATTAACATACAATCAGGAAACACATCTTGTGGAGGACCACAGTTTCTTAGATACCACTCAGTGGACCACCCTGGATCAATGCGCAGGGGATAGCCCTGACGGGGACAGTGCATCACCACAGTCACACTTATGTAATCATGCAAATGCTCCATCCCCAATCATAGACCAGGAGCAACAGGAACATCCTTGGGAGAGTAATGGGCTCTCGGATGTATCTCAATGGATTGTCATTGATGAATGCACTGGGGATGTTGAGGAGGAGGACAACACTTTACACCTACATGATTCACTTCAACAGGAACACTCTTCAGGGGACATACACACTGTCTTGCACAAAAGGGACCCTGTCAATCCTCAAAGGAAATAGGTCTTGGTAGTAGGTGACTCCCTCCTTAGAGGAACGGAAGCCATCATTTCCAGACCGGATGGGATGGCTCGAGAAACATGCTGCCTCCCGGGGGCAAATATACACCATATCACTCAGAGGATCAGCAGGCTCCTAAAGCCCCATCACCCTCCCCACCTTATGTTGATACATGTAGGTACCAATGACACCGCTAGGCATACTTTTCAAAAGATCACAAATGATTTTCGAGCTCTGGGAACAAAGCTAAAACTGTATAATGTACATGTGATCTTTTCATCCCTCCTCCCTGTTGTAGGACACGGCTCTACAAGGGCCGGAAAAATAGTACAGGTCAATAACTGGCTCAGAAAATGGTGTCAAGAGGAGCATTTTGGCTTCCTTGACCATGGTCTACTCTTCCAAGAGGATGGACTACTGGCAAGCGATGGGGTGCATCTCACACAAGTAGGAAAACATCTTTTTGCACACAGACTCACAAACCTCATCAGGCGCACTTTAAACTAGATCCACTGGGGGAGGGGAACAACAGCCTGGCGAACAATATATTACCCACGACCACAAGGAACCGCCGAAAGGCTAAACGGAGGGCTTCACAAACACAGCAAGGACCAAGTACAGAGAGCACAATAATCCCAAATAAACAGTTCGAGAGGAGGTCACAGGGGCTTACATGTCTTTACACTAATGCTCAGAGCATGGGAAATAAGCAAGACGAACTCCAACTCCTAGCACAGCACCACACATACGATGTCATAGGCATCACTGAAACCTGGTGGGATGACTCCCATCACTGGAATTTAACCATTGAGGGCTATAACCTCTTTCACAGAAATAGAACAAAGGGGAGAGGAGGGGGAGTAGCTTTATATGTCAAAAACAGTTACGTTGCAGAAGAAATGCAAGACTGTAATCCGGGAAACCAGCTTGAAAGCATCTGGATAAGAATCAAGGGAACCGGGACTCAAAAAGATCTTGTCGTGGGTGTCTACTACAGACCTCCGAGTCAGGATGAAGGACTTGATGAAGCCTTCTGTCAACAGCTGACCAAACAGGCACAAAGAAGAGATATAGTCGTCATGGGCGATTTCAATTATCCCGATATCTGCTGGAAAACAAACTCAGCCAAGAGTACAAAGTCCAACAAATTCCTCACTTGCCTTGCAGATAATTTTATGGTCCAGAAGGTAGAAGAGGCAACAAGGGGATCAGCAACTCTTGATCTAATCTTAACAAATGTGGAAGACCTGATCAATACAGTTGAAGTGGTTGGATCCTTAGGGGCAAGTGACCATGTGCTCCTGCAGTTTGCAATACAAAGGAATGCTGAAACTAAGACAAGTCAAACACGCTTTCTGGACTTTAAGAGAGCTGACTTCCAAAAAATGAAGGAATTACTGAGCGGCATTCCATGGACGCCAATATTAAAAAACCAGAGAGTTAAGGATGGATGGGAGTTTTTCAAAAGTGAAATACTCAAGGCGCAAATGCAAACAGTGCCAACAAAGAAGAAAAATAAGACAAGTGCAAAGAAGCCAGAATGGATGTCCAAAGAACTTCTAACTGAGCTAAAGCTCAAAAGTGACATGCACAAGAAGTGGAAAAGGGGAGAAATCACCAAAGAAGAATTCAAACGTATAGCCAACACCTGTAGGGAAAAGGTTCGCAAGGCTAAAGCGCAAAATGAGCTCAGGCTTGCCAGGGACATAAAAAACAACAAAAAAGGCTTTTTTGCTTACTTTGGTAGAAAAAGGAAGAAAAAGGAGGCGATAGGGCCATTGCAAGGAGAAGATGGGGTGATGGCGACAGGGGACAGGGAAAAGGCAGAACTGCTCAATGCCTTCTTTGCCTCGGTCTTCTCAGAAAAAGAAAGCCATCTTCAACCTCAGCAACACGGAATGGACGAAGGATTGGGGGAAATCCAACCCCAAATAGGGAGACACGTTGTCCAGGAACACCTGGCCTCTCTAAACGAATTCAAGTCCCCAGGGCCAGATCAGCTACACCCAAGAGTACTGAAGGAACTAGCGGAAGTTATTTCAGAACCACTGGCAATTATCTTCGAGAGTTCTTGGAGAACGGGAGAAGTCCCAGCAGATTGGAGGAGGGCGAATGTGGTCCCTATCTTCAAGAAGGGAAAAAAGAACGACCCAAACAATTACCGTCCGGTCAGCCTCACATCAATACCAGGCAAAATTCTGGAAAAGATCATTAAGGAAGTGGTCTGCGAACACTTAGAAACAAATGCGGTCATTGCTAATAGTCAACACGGATTTACCAAAAACAAGTCATGCCAGACTAATCTGATCTCTTTTTTCGATAGAGTTACGAGTTGGGTCGATACAGGGAATGCTGTGGATGTAGCGTACCTGGATTTCAGTAAGGCCTTCGACAAAGTCCCCCACGACCTTCTGGCAAACAAACTAGTAAAATGTGGGCTAGACAAAACTACGGTTAGGTGGATCTGTAATTGGCTAAGCGAACGAACCCAAAGGGTGCTCACCAATGCGTCGTCTTCATCATGGAAAGAAGTGACAAGTGGAGTGCCGCAGGGCTCCGTCCTGGGCCCGGTTCTGTTCAACATCTTTATTAACGACTTAGACGAAGGGTTAGAAGGCACGATCATCAAGTTTGCAGACGACACAAAACTGGAAGGGATAGCTAACACTCCAGAAGACAGGAGCAGAATTCAAAACGATCTTGACAGACTAGAGAGATGGGCCAAAACTAACAAAATGAAGTTCAACAGGGACAAATGCAAGATACTTCACTTCGGCAGAAAAAATGGAAATCAAAGATACAGAATGGGGGACGCCTGGCTTGACAGCAGTGTGTGCGAAAAAGACCTTGGAGTCCTCGTGGACAACAAGTTAAACATGAGCCAACAATGTGATGCGGCTGCTAAAAAAGCCAATGGGATTCTGGCCTGCATCAATAGGGGAATAGCGTCTAGATCCAGGGAAGTTATGCTCCCCCTCTATTCTGCCTTGGTCAGACCACACCTGGAATACTGTGTCCAATTTTGGGCACCACAGTTGAAGGGAGATGTTGACAAGCTGGAAAGCGTCCAGAGGAGGGCGACTAAAATGATTAAGGATCTGGAGAACAAGCCCTATGAGGAGCGGCTTAAAGAGCTGGGCATGTTTAGCCTGCAGAAGAGAAGGCTGAGAGGAGACATGATAGCCATGTACAAATACGTGAAGGGAAGTCATAGGGAGGAGGGAGCAAGCTTGTTTTCTGCTGCCCTGCAGACTAGGACACGGAACAATGGCTTCAAACTACAGGAAAGGAGATTCCACCTGAACATCAGGAAGAACTTCCTCACTGTGAGAGCTGTTCGACAGTGGAACTCTCTCCCCGGGGCCGTGGTGGACGCTCCTTCCTTGGAGGCTTTTAAGCAGAGGCTGGATGGCCATCTGTCGGGGGTGCTTTGAATGCGATTTCCTGCTTCTTAGCAGGGGGTTGGACTAGATGGCCCATGTGGTCTCTTCCAACTCTACTATTCTATGATTCTATGATTCTATGTCTTACCTTGATAAAATTGGCATTGATATAATGAGAATCTTTATCTGATGTGATAAGGGAGAGCCTCACTCTGCTGTGATCATCTGAAAGAGGCAAAAGAGAAAAAGGAATAACAACCAGCTGCCCCAGATAAAGCAGACAATTCAAATTAAGTTTTATGATGTTGTCTGAGGTTACTCTTAGGTACTATTAGCCAAGGCATGCCGAACTTAATAAGAACATATACATTTCACATATACAATTAGCAAACTTTGGTATATGGAGCAGAATATAAAAATAATCAGTAACATTGTCCATGTAGTAAAAAGGTAAAGGTTTTCTCCTGACGTTAAGTCCAGTCGTGACCGACTCTGGGGGTTGGTGCTCATCTCCGTTTCTAAGCTGAAGAGCCGGCGTTGTCCATAGACACCTCCAAGGTCATGTGGCCGGCTTGACTGCATGGAGCACTGTTACCTTCCTGCCAGACCAGTACCTATTGATCTACTCACATTTGCATGTTTTCGAACTGCTAGGTTGGCAGGAGCTGGGGCTAACAGCGGGCACTCATTCTGCTCCCGGGGTTTGAACCTGGGACCTTTTGGTCCGCAAGTTCAGCAACTCAGCGCTTTAACACACTGTGCCACCAGGGGCCCCTGTCCATGTAGTAGAGCTCCATAATTAAGTGGAAGGGTTTTCATCTCTAGTCTTCTTTCTGAAGACATTCACATCACAAAATATCCCAGAACATCAATGCCTTTGGCTTCTCTATATCAGTTCATTAGAACAATGGGCTATTCATGATATATGTGTCATTTATGTATTTCTTTATGAATTACATGTTCCCATAATCTTTCACTTCCTTCTGTATTCTACTCTACTCCAAACAAAGCCCACTTCCCACTCCTTCCCCTATTTTTATCTAAAATTAAATCTTATTAACCAATAAACTTTTATAAGCTCATCTATATCCTTTTGTGCAAAGAGAAAGCATTTCTGTCAATAAATGGATTGGATTATAGTCCCATTCTCTGCTGTCAGTATGGTACTCTATACCCTATTCTGGAGAGTCCTCCAAATCTATAGGAAGGAAGAAGTCTTTGCATTCAAATCCCTGAAATCTTTTTTTTTTTTTGAAAACTCAGTGTTTAGATTGGGTTGGAATTGAGCAGCACTCCTGATGATGTTGAATTGCAATCCCCAGCATGCCTGAATGTAGGCAATGCTGGATAGGGCTTCTGAGAAATGCAGTTCACCAACAATTGGAAGGCACCACAATTCATACATTGTAGGTAAAGTTTCATATTAATATAGATTTTAGAGGGCTAGCAAAATGTCACAGGTTTGGGCCCTTTTATACTACTAAATTATAACAGTATGATTCTACTTTAACTGTCACATTTCTGTCCTGTGGAATTCTCGGGTTTGCGGTTTGGTGAGTTGACTAATCTAAATGTTCCTCCCTAAACTGCTCTGGCTGAATAGCCTGCTTCTGGTTTACATAGGATGTTTATCATAAAAGTTAGTGGAATCATAGACTATGACTATGTGGTGTAAAACCACGAAAATTCAACCATGGAAATTCACTGGGTGTCCTTGGGCAAGTCACACTCCATCTGCCTATGAGAAAAGCATAACTTCCCCAAATAAATCTTGTCAAGAAGTTTAATGAAAGAATCCCAACAAGTCAACTTGAATGTAAAGAATTAGAACATAACACATACAACATATATATTTTAGAAGGACATATGGAGACCTTCTGAGATGATTATAAAGTATGCATCAACTGTACCAGCATTTAAAGTGAGTTAAGAAAGACCCACATATTACATTAATTTTCAACCTAATGTGTGTGTGTGAATTTGGCTCATACATTTGTGTCTTGAATCCTAAAGAAGCTTAACATCAGGTAATTCACCAAGTGAATATTTCTCATCCATTCTTCCTATTCAAGCGCTCTGAAAAACCTTTATGTAAGTGAGGAAAATCAATCAATCTCTCTCACACACAAACACACACCACACAGGGCTCACACAATCTCCGACATTGCATGTCATATTGTTCAGAATGGCCATGTGGTCATCAGAAGAGGATTTGTTGTAAATCAATAGGTAGTGTAAGAGGAAGATAAGAAAATTTCCTTTCAAAAATTGTCTTATCTTAAAATTCAATTTATTATATTAAGGATTTATATTCCCAGTGCATATCTCGATGTTGATACATTCTATAAAATGACAGGATACTATGGTGGTGAATTATTTAATTATTGGCTTACATGGCAAGATGTCCTTATATCGATTCTTGCTGACATTTTCTGGGCTCTCAGATGTAACTGTCGGGTAGATTTTGTCTGCTTTGTAGGTTGCTGATTGCTTTTTCAGTTTCTGCGGTTGAATCATAAAGAAGAATTATAAAGAACACGTCAATAGTATACCACAGCACTGCATAGCTCAATATTTCCTGACTGGCCTTTCTTGAGACAGCAGCAGTGAAAACTTAAGCACCATCATTACTTTGTAATGGGAAGATTAAGAGGAGTGGAAATTTTATGTGCTGAAAACAAATCACATGTAGCTTGGGCACTTGCTCTTTTGATGTGGCTCCAGAGAAAATTACCCATTCACAAGGAACTTCTACAGTCCTTGAACCATTGTGATGTAGTGGAATCACACTCAGCTCAGACGTCTCTGGAAAATATGAAAATCCTTAATCTACTGACAAAACAAAAGGATGTTGTTCAACAGTAACTATGTGCTACAATCTTTTTGCCAAATGAATTTCTTCCAATATCTATTCTTCTGAATTCTCTCCAATCACAATAGTCATAACCAGAGCTTTATTGTGAATTTGCAAGTTGGAAAGGGCAAGAATATCCAGAGAATTCATTCATACTGTTCCGAATGTTGAAGTTGTCACAGATTTGCTACAGGTCCCACACATAATCCAAACAACTGTTATGAGAAGGCAAGTACTAGGGCAGGCATTGGCAAACTAAGGCCCGGGGCCCGGATTGACAGGGGTTAATCGCCACCCTGACTTATTTATGAGTCAGGTCTCTCACCTTCTTCTCACCAGTCAGACCACTTAAGCATCGGCAAAGTGGCACCAACAAAACGACACCTCAGTCGTAAATTTTCTGCTGATCCCAGCGGTACTATACTTTTATTTACAGACTATATACAACTCTAAACACCTTCACTGTCAGGACACATCTTCCCCGGCAAGGGCAAAGCATGCCGCGACCTCTCAGTTTGCCGAATCTACTATCAGTGCTAGCAAGGCACTCCCAACATTCCACAGTTCATGACGAATGTTCTGTCCATGCAGTTGAAATGGAAGTCTTGACCCATTGGTCCTGCAGGTAATCAATCAGGGCTGGCATGTAATTAACTCCTGTGCTGCTGGAAAGCTTGCCGAAACACATGGACACAATCCAACAGCAACAATTTGATTTAACATTTCACACTCTAACACCAAAAAACACTGACACCCCCGGGCACTTACCTCAGGCCCTCCTCATTTCCCCTGTCTTCTTAGCATAAGGACATGGTGACCCCCTGCATCCTTTTGCCAAAAAAGATGAGGGAGGGAGGCATGTAGCAGCTGAGAACCCTCTGGAGCACTCTCAGCCACTGTGTGTCTCACTCTCCTCTTGGCATGTGGACAGTATGAATAACCCCATCCTTATGCCAGGAGGACAACTCAAGGGAGGCACGCAGTGGCTGAGAGCCCTCCAGAGCACACTCAGCTGCCACCTGTCTCATCCTCCTCCAAACATAATATCAAGAGGATAGCCCGAGGGTTGGGGAGGAGGATGGGAAGGAGGATCGGAGCAGTTGCTGCATGTCTCGCCTTCCTTCCTTATGCTGGGAGGACAACCTGAGGATGTCTTGGGCTCTGCCCTGCCCCCTCCTGACCCAGTCCTTTCCCGGGCCCTCCCCACCCAGTGTGTGCCCAGCTCCCCCTCCCAGCCAGGCCCACAATGTCGTCTCAAAGCAAAAAAAGTTTGCCCATGCCTCTACTAGGGCTTGTGACATGGTATTGTAGTTCCCTTCAGTTTGTGGAATCCAGTTATGCTTTGTCTCAGCATCATCAACTTTCCGTCATATTGCCTACCAACATTTTTAGAAGACTAAGAAAGTCAAGAAAAATTCCATAACAAGACATCATGCAGTATTTTCATGATACACTTATACTGTGTTACAAAATTTACAGCTTAAATTACAAAGGAAGGCCACTTAATGTGATCCCCTTCCCTCCTTCCCCCCTAACTCCCTCCCACTCTCCCATTTTCTTTATTTCCAGGAACTACAAAGACATTTGACTGAAGCCGTGCTGGCCAAGAAAATAATGGTTAGCCTTTTCCTCCTGTGCTACTCTCCAAATCTTAATTTCCTCTTTATCGCTTGGGTGGAGTAAGCACTATAATGCATTTCTAGTTCCCCACGATGCCTCAAAGGTGCCACTTAGGACCCCTTTTTCAGTAGCGCAATGGGGTTTTTCTTCTTCAGCCACAGAGCCCAATGGCTCTCATCAAACCCTGAAGAACTACTTCCAGGGTGACTCCGTGGCTGAACTGTTGCTGCCACCGCCTAAAAAATGCTTCCAAGGTGCCACTAACGCGATCATCAAATATTATTTACATTAGGAAAAATGTTCTCATTCATTCATTCATTCTCTCATATTTCATCGCTTTTTCCAAATACTAAAACTCAAGGTAGTTTACCACAATACAAATTGATCACCTTACTTTGGACAAGACAGTCTTTTGAGAGTCACCACCTCTGATGGTGTCACTTAAATGGGTTAACACACCATGGCCTCTAGTGAGGCCAAAGTCTTTCTGTTATCCCTTCAGGCAGAGGATAAAATTATACATTTCCCAAATTGTTCGGCCTCCAGAAACTGCTGAATACGAGGTGCTGACATTAAGCAGTTACTTTGGTCTGATCAAGTGCGTCTGTTCTCTGGAAACTGGATAATTGTTGTACTTTATTATGTTAGCTGCCCTGATCCCAAAGCTTAGGCAAGGTGACAATTTAAACATATACAAAATATCAAATACAGTACAATGTCCATATCTACAAGACCAATATCTGTGGTTTCATGTATCCACATCCAAAAAAAACATCACCATGGGTCTCTTCCTCCCAAAGCATTTTGGGATTGGCTGTTCTCCATAAATTCCTGGAAACAGTTAAAGGTAAAGGTTTCCCCTGACGTTAGGTCCAGTCATGTCTGACTCTGGGGGTTGGTGCCCATCTCCATTTCTAAGCCGAAGAGCTGGCATTGTCCGTAGACACCTCCAAGGTCATGTGGCCGCCATGACTGCATGGAGCGCCGTTACCTTCCCGCCGGAGCGGTATCTATTGATCTACTCACATTGGCATGTTTTCGAACTGCTAGGTTGGCAGAAGCTGGAGCTAACCGCGGGTGCTCACTCCGCTCCCGGGGATTGAACCTGGGACCTTTCGGTCTGCAAGTTCAGCAGCTCAGTGCTTTAACACACTTTCCCACCGGGGCTCCTTCTACAGTTACAGCTTTCTAATTAGAAATTAGAATTTAGTGGCAGCTTCACATTTTTAATAAAGTGGAAACAGAAGTGAAGTTCACTTCACTTCCTCTTGTTCTACTTCCTGTAAAAAAAAACTTGCAGAAGGAAAGGACTCAATTTCCAGATTTAAAAGAAAATGTCTTACAAGAATCTGACCACACAAGTTTCTTTTTATGTATTCACATCAGATTCTAAAGCACATAATTTACAAATACAGTACAGGCAGTCCCCAAGCTATGAACAAGATAGGTTCTGTAGGTTTGTTCTTAAGTTTAATTTGTATGTAAGTCAGAATAGACACATTTTAAAAGTGTAACTCCAGCCCCACACATAAATACATACATACATAACTACATACATAAGCTCTGGATACCATAGGGAAGAGTGAACACCCCTGTGGTGTTTGTCTTACTGTCTGTGCACCTGTTCATTTTCTGTCCTTGTAATAACTGAATTTGGAAAAAATTGGCCTGTCGTGGAAAAGGTGGCTTCCACTATTCAAATCATTTAATCTACTGATGCCTTAATTAATGTAATTTTATCCGTATCTATTTTTATTTTGAAATTTTCCAGTAGCTACTGCATTTTCTACCACCGGCTAATACTCCAGTCAATAAGTTTTTCCAGTTTTTTGTGGTAAAATTAGGTGTTTTGCCTTATATTTGGGTCGGTTTATACTCAAGTATATGCGGGTATTTCACTTTTAATAAACTCCCATCCATCACTAACTCCCTTCTCTTTTATTATTCCTGTCCACTGAGTCACACTCAGTATTTCCCTAAATTTCCTGAAGTCCGTTCTCCTAAAGTCTAGAATACATGTTTGACTTCTCTTAGTTTCAGCCTTCCTTTGTATCACATTTGTAACTTGGATGTTTGTAACTTGGGGACTGCCTATACTTTGAAACTGTCCCATTGCAATTCCTGCATATATAATTCCATTTACAAAAACAAACGTCCTCCATAGGATTCTAATCAATATCTCTGAAATTAGCTCTTGGATTGAAATGGGAACTATGGCTTTAGTAACCAAACAGATCTAAACAATCAAATCTTCTGGATTACTTCATTGTACCCAGCAGGAAAAAGCTGTAAAGACTTGTACTATTGCAACTGTGACTTAGCTTTTCTGGTTCTGGCTCTGAGGCGGGAGGTTAAAGAACCCCAGGAAATACCATATATGGGCAGAGATGGCGACAGCTAGCAACCCGGGTGCATAAACTCACAGAAACATGTGACTTCTGGGAAATCATGTGTTTCTGAAGAAATGAAAGCTAAAGATAAACAAACAGCGCATGCGTACGCAGGCGCTCTGAATGATTGTGAGCACGGCACAGAAAGAGTGCGGCCGGCCCGCTGGTCAGCACTGATTGGGTCCAAGTCAGGCAGTGTCACAACTCTAAGCCAATGAATTTGCTTGTGGGCGGGCATAACCCGAACCCTGTAGTGTGTATAAATATTTACTCAGCCCGCCACTGGGGGTTCTCCCTGGAAAAAGCACTTATTTTGTGCGAGGGGGAACCCTAGTGGCCATTAGCCAAATAAAACTGCTTTCTTGGAATTATTCCAGTTGTCCGTCTCCAATCCATCCACTGCGCTCAACAAGGACCGTAGCACAAAGGTTCCGCTACATTTTCTGGTGACCCCGACGTGATTTCCTATAAGACGGGCCAGGAGGTTGGAGACGGATCCCGTTGGCGGGACGGCCCCAACTCAGCGGTGGGGGCCTGAGGCAACTACCGTGAGACGAGAAGGGGCCCCTGAATATTGCAAGACCGGCTGCTGTGCTTGCCTCTGATGCCAACGCCGACTGACGGTGGGAGCTACAACACCAGCGAGGTTCCATAGAAACCAGCCAGGAGGAAAAGGATCCAGGGAAAAAGCCCAGGGGCGAAGGTTGGTCCGACGTCTACAGAAATCTGGCAAGTATAGTGGTTGCATGAGACATTAAGGGAACACCAGCGCTGGGAGGGACACAAAAAAGTTCCCAGGGAGGTAGAAAGGGGCTCTGTCTTGTGTTTCCTGACGCATGCCGTTGAGTGGCCGGGTGCCCAGGCCAGGACAGTCCCCTCTATTAGGCAGGATGGGAGGGAAAAATTCAAAGAGCTCCACTCCCTTACAATGCATCTTAGATAATTTTGGCTCTTTTGCTATCAGAGCCGTAGCAGGCAATCCAAGGGACCTGAGAGATTACAGACTGAGGAATTTGTGTCAGGGAGAATGGCCAGAGTTTGGGTTAGGTTGGCAAGTAGAAGGAACGTGGGATCTGAAACTGATCCGAACAGTGGAAGAATATTGTGCTGTGAATCATCCGAACCAGTGGGTCTATATTGCTACTTGGGAACGGGTAGTTAGAGAAGATCCAGGTTGGGTTCGACAGTGCAGGAATGGCAAATGTATGGTGGTGAAGAAGGAAGGGAAAAAGAAGGAAGTTTTCCAATCCAATGAGGAGGACTACCCAGATTTACAGTTGAGTGTACAGGCTAGACAACAGGAATTATTGCCGCCACCCTTGCCACCGCCCCCCCCACCCCAGGGAACAGCCCCCGGTGCACCTACACTAGAAACGAGACCCCCACCCTACTCTCCAGAGTCAACCGAAGCGGCCAAGAAACACTATCCTAGCCTAGAAAAATATCAGGAGGAAACAAAGGAAAAGAAGAAGTCACAACGGATGCCCAGTGATGCTTCTCCGGCACAAACTCGGAGACATGGAGCTCCGGTGTGGCCTGGTGATTCACCGACTGGCCCGGCCCTCCAGATGCCCTTGAGAACGGTGCCTGTGATAAACAACAGGAATGAGATAGTTCAAGCATACCAGGTAGTGCCTTTCAGTAGTAGTGACATTTTGAACTGGAAAAATAATACTCCACCTTATAGTGAAGAACCCCAAGCTATGGCTAGGCTATTGGAAGGGATTATGGCAACCCATAATCCCACCTGGCAAGATTGCAGACAATTGTTGAATATGTTGTTCACATCAGAAGAGAGAAGAGCAGTGTTGAATAATGGGGTAGCCATAGCCCAGGTTGGGGCCCCACAAGATGGTGATGCAGCCGAGTGGGGAGCACAGAGGTTTCCTGTGGAAATAGATCCCCAATGGGACACCGCAGAAGAAGGACATTTGCAGAGACTGAGAGGATTCCAGCGTATATTGGTAGAAGTGGTAAAGAGGGGCCCGCCGCGACCCGTCAACATTATAAAAATTCAGGGAGTGGTACAGGAAAAATCTGAGTCACCAACAGCCTTTTTGGAAAGGCTGGAGGCAGCATATAGAAAGTATAGCCCGTATAATTTGGAGGATGAAAACGGTAGGAGGGCGATTCAACAGTCTTTTATCAGTCAAGCGGCTCCTGACATCCGGAGAAAGATTCAAAAGCAACCAGGATTTCTAGGAAAGACTATGAATGAATTGTTGGCACTCGCAGATCAAGTTTATATGGCAAGAGACCAGGTAGAAGAAGAGAAGAAGGACAGGAAGAAGAAGCAGGAATACCAAGCATTAGTTACCATGATGGAACAAAGTGCAAGTGGACAGAGAGGAAGAGGAGGATATGCCAGAGGGGGACAAGGAGGAAGAAGAGGGCCCCCTCGGAGGTTAGGTCGAGACCAATGTGCTAAATGTAAGAAGTTTGGACACTGGAAAGGTGAATGCCCAGAAGGAAGAGAAGGAAGTCAGGAAGGACTGAGAGAAAGAGGAAGGCCTGAGAGAGGAAGAAACCCAGGAAGGGGAAGAGGACGTGGAAACTACGTACCTTTTCCTGCGAGAGAGGTGATAGCTGCAGCAGCTGTGATGGAAGAAGAATGGGAAGATATGGATGGAGGAGAGGAATGAGGAAGCCAGGCTCTTGTTTTGTTGGACCCCGGGGAGCCGATGGTCACACTTGAAATCGGGGACCAACAATTGGACTTTTTAGTGGACACAGGTGCCGAAAAATCAGTAGTAAATACAAAAATTAGTCCACCAACTCGGGAAACTACGAAAGTAATAGGGGTGTCTGGGAAGACCCAGAAGTGCCCCTTCCTCAAGGAACGCACCTGCAATCTGGCCGGACATCAGGTCAAGCATAAGATGTTATATCTTCCAGACTGCCCAGTCCCTTTATTGGGAAGGGACATTTTATCAAAATTACAAGCACAACTCCAGTTCATGAAGAATGGACAAATGGAACTATCATTTCCCATGGAAGAGGAATGGAGACTGTTTCAAGTTAAGATTTTTACTGAAGAAATACAATGGCCATGGCATGAGACTCCTTTAGTGTGGGCAGAAGATAATCCTCCAGGATTAGCTAAATATGTTCCACCGGTGGTGGTGGAAGTGAAAAGAGGAATGGGACCCATATGTAAGCCACAGTATCCCGTCAGTCGAGAGGCGGTGCAGGGGATCAGAAAGCATCTAGAGCGACTTCTTGTGATGACCCATGGGCCTTGTAGTCCTGCTCAGGACATTGTAATTCCTGATGAAGATGAAAACTTGGGTTTTTTACCTTCCCAGTCTGAACTGGATTCCTCTCAGCCAGATCTTTCCCAGGCAGATCTGGGAACCCTGCACCTGCAAGAAAGTTGTCTCCCAGAAGTATGTCAAACAAGCCCAGAGCCTACTTCTCCCGTGTTCTTGCGCCGGGAGTTTTGTAAACAACAGAGAAGTTTGGAATCAGCTTCGCGCAGGAGTGCAAGAATTGCGGCTAAGAATGTAGCCAATTAAGACTGTTTCTCGTGAGAATCTTTAAGGAGTTTAACATCTGGTCTCAGAGTTTAGCTTTCGTTTCTGATTCCCAGAGAACTGCTTCGGTGGGAAAGTTAGACTCTATATAGGTGTTTTACCCGCGTAGTAACTTCGCGGAGTCAATTCGTCAGCCTACGGAGCGAGTTGTGTCTGGACAGCGCGCTCCGATTCAAGCCTCGCTCCTGCTCAAGCCTAGCCCTGCTTTCCAGCCTTCGCCTTGCTTCCCAGCCTTTGTTTATCTACGGACTTTGCCTTGTTTCCCAGGACCAATCCTTGCCTTGTTCCACGGATTTTACCAAGTTATTCCACGGACCTTGTTCTTGTTCCTAGTTACCTTGTTCCACGTTTTAAGCCTTGTTTCAAGTATCAAGTTATTTCCTAGCCTTACTCAAGTTTATGGACTAAAGGACCTTGTCATCTCCCCTCACTTTGCCTGGCAAAGTGAGTGTTTCGGTTATTGGATTACAACTTTGGACCATAATATTTCTTATTGGGCATTGCTTTTTTGGACTAATTTTGACCTTTCCTGAAAGGTCCGCTTCTGAACTAACTTTTACATTTGTTTTTATTAACCTTATACATTTCCTTAATAAAGATATTAGTTAGAATCTGGCCTCTGCGTATGGTTATTGGTGCTCTGTAGCCTGGGTCGTGACAGTTTGACTCCGCCACCCTAAGCACCAATTAACCTCGGCCAGAATGTCTACCGGAACCGTGCCCGGTGGGCAGCCACTGAGCTACACCATCAGCAAGGACGAAGTGGATCGCATCCGCGACAGACTCAACGCCCAGGATGGAGAAATAAAGGGCTTGCGGGAGCGCGGAATCCGCCTCCCGGCCATGGCGTTGCCTACCAAGTTTACTGGAGAAGCTTCTAAGGTTCATGTTTTCCGTCGCCAATGTCAAGCTTATCTAGAGGCCCGTGATGCCGAGTTTCCCCAAGAAGACATCAAAGTGGCGTGGGTCTACAGTCTTCTAGACGGGCCAGCGGCCAATTGGGCGACGGCACTGTTCGACCAAGCCTCTCCACACCTAAGATCAGCGCAACACTTCTTGGACCACCTCAAGGAGACTTGGGGAATCGAGGACAATTTGGAGGCAGCCGGTCACAAACTCCGTCGCCTATTCCAAGGAGACAGACCTATGTCTCAGTATATAGCCGAGTTCCGAGTGCTGGCCCACAACACCGGCTGGAATGATGTAGCCCTCAGAGGACAATTCCGGGAGGGTCTCAACATTGAAATGCTGGAAGAAATCTCCAAGGTGGATCCTCCCCAGACCCTCGAGGCACTCATTGATCAATGTTTACGGGCTGAAGTCATGATTGCCAACAGGAAACAGTGGGTTCGAGGCCAGGGCAGTAGAGCCGGGGCAAAACCCCCCGCTCCCGCCAGCGTTCAGCCACGTCCAGTGTGGAGACCCCCACCGCCGACCCCATACCCCAGAGGAGGCGAGGAGGTGCCGATGCAGTTGGGCAATGTGCGTCCCAGACTAGATGCCGCCGAGAAGGCCCGTCGTCAACGCTTAAACCTCTGTTGGTACTGCGGGAACGGGGGCCACTTCGCCAGAGAGTGCCCAGCCAAAGGGAAGCCTGCCGCCCGTCTTGCGGCGGCGTCCTCCACGGAGACGAAGACGTCTGAGCCGACTGGCACACAGCCGGCGGGGGAAGCCAACGACCGGGTGTAGAGAGGCTCGCCAACCCGGTCAAAAAATCCATTCAAGAGCCGCCAACCGGGGTCCTGTTCCTTCTCGTGGTCACATTATGGTCAGCAAAAAGGGGACCCGTCATGATCCACGCCATGATAGACTCTGGAGCTACCAACAATTTCATTGATAGAGAGTATGCCGACTCTCTGGGATTACAATATCATGATTTCAAGAATGCCCGTGTGGTGCAAGCCATAGACGGCCGCCCCCTCAAGACGGGCCCCGTAAGTCAGTGGTCGGAACCCACCAGGATGTGGATAAGGGAACATATGGAAGAGATTTCCTTCTTTGTTACCGAGGTTCCCCATTTCCCTGTGATTTTGGGAATTCCATGGCTGACTCTCCACGACCCTAACATCTCCTGGTCCAACAGAGAACTGCAGTTTGCTTCACAGTACTGCCAAAACCATTGCCTCGTAGCCAAGGTCTGCCATGCCACAGACACCGAGCCCATCATCACCTTGCCAAAGAAGTACTCCGAGTATTGGGATGTATTCAATGAGAAAGAAGCCGAAAAATTACCCCCACATAGACCTTATGACTGTGCCATTGACTTGGTGGAGGGGGCCCCGATCCCGCGAGGGCATCTTTACTCCCTGACTGAACCAGAGCAAGAAGCTCTCAGGGAATTCATAGAGACAAACCTTCGCAAGGGATTCATCAGACCCTCTCAATCCCCAGCCGCCTCCCCAGTGATGTTTGTGAAGAAGAAGTCAGGGGAACTACGCTTGGTGGTGGACTACAGAGCATTGAACAATATCACCAAGCGGAACAGCTATCCCCTGCCCTTAATCTCGGATCTACTGGATCGGCTTCGAGGAGCCAAGGTTTACACCAAGCTGGATCTTCGGGGGGCTTACAACTTAGTTCGCATCAGGGAAGGGGACGAGTGGAAGACCGCCTTCCAGACCAAATTCGGATTATTCGAGTCCCGAGTTATGAATTTCGGTTTATGCGGAGCTCCCGCAACGTTCCAGCATTTTGTCAATGACATTTTTCGGGACTATCTAGACAGGTTCTTGATAATCTACCTGGACGATTTTTTGGTGTTTTCTAGATCACAATCAGAACATGAGAACCACGTCAAAATGGTGTTACAACGATTGCGGGATCATGGACTTTATGCCAAGCTGGAAAAATGCGCCTTTGATCTACAAGAGGTAGATTTCCTGGGTTACCGCATCTCGCCTCTAGGGCTTTCCATGGATCCAGCCAAGGTTTCAGCAGTATTGGAATGGCGGGCGCCAACTAACAAGAAAGAGGTGCAGCGTTTCTTGGGGTTCGCGAACTATTACCGCAAGTTCATTCCAGATTTTGCCCGCTGGTCCGACCCCATCACTAGCTGCATCCGTGGAAAGCAGCCTTTCCGCTGGACTGATCAAGCAGAGAAAGGGTTCCAGCAACTAAAGAAACTATTCACCTCCCAGCCAATTCTACAGCACCCAAATCCTGGAACCCCTTTTGTTGTGCAAGCGGACGCCTCTGATGTGGCAATTGGGGCTGTACTCTTACAACCGGTGGGAGATCACCTCCATCCCTGTGCCTTTTACTCTCGTCAACTAACCACACCAGAGAGGAATTACACCATTTGGGAAAAAGAACTACTGGCCATAAAGGCAGCCTTTGAAACTTGGAGACATTGGCTAGAAGGGGCCAAATTTCCCATTGAAGTCCACACTGATCATCGTAATCTAGAACATCTAAGAACTGCCCGCAAACTAAATCAGAGGCAGCAACGTTGGGCTTTATTCTTCGAACGTTTCGACTTCCAGATTCATTATGTGACAGCCCAGACCAAGCAAGCAGACGCCCTGTCACGTAAACCGGAATACGCTGCAGGACGCAAGGAGACCTTTGAATCCCAACTATTACAACCCGAGAACTTTGCCACGCTCACAGTGGGGAACACCAAATCCATTCCCATTGGTTCAACTTCCTCTACTCCAGGGCCCATCTGTGCTCAAGAAATCAGGGCTAGTCAGCAAGCAGATGCCTGGGCGCAGGATCAACTTCGTCAAGGTCTGCATTTTCCTTTTTCGCTTAAGGATGGGCTGCTTTGCTATAGAAATCATGTTTATATCCCACCCGGACCGGGCAGGGAAAAAGCGCTTCGTCTGTGTCATGACTGCAAACCAGCAGGACACTTCGGACTATTTAAAACCATGCATCTGATCCTAAGGGATTTTTGGTGGCCCAAGATCCGCAAGGATGTGGAAAAATATGTCAACACCTGCCCAGTATGCCAGCGCTCCAAGATAAGAAGGGAGAAGCCCTCAGGGCTTTTACACCCCCTTCCTACCCCATCTCGCCCATGGGAAATAATTTCTGCGGATTTCATCACTGACCTACCACCTTCCTGTGGATTCACCACGATCTTAGTGGTGGTGGACCTTTTCACCAAGTTAGCCCATTTCATTCCCTGCGAAGGCCTCCCCACGGCCAAAGAGACTGCGGATCTATTCCTTCAACATGTTTTCAGACTACATGGATTGCCCAAGAGTTTAGTCACAGACCGTGGATCTCAATTCACCTCTCGTTTTTGGAAGGCGCTACAAAAACTATTGGGCATAGACTCTCGCTTATCTTCAGCTCATCATCCCCAAACAGATGGGCAAACGGAGCGCACCAATGCCACTTTGGAGCAGTATCTTCGCTGTTATGTAAACTACCAACAGGACAATTGGGCTACTCTGTTACCACTGTCTGAGTTTGCCTACAACAATGGAGTTCAAGCTTCTACAAAAGAAACGCCGTTCTTTGCAAACTACGGCTTCCATCCACGTTTCTTTCCCCCTGTCATTGAAACTTCAGAAGTTCCCGCAGCAGAGGATTGGCTGCAGGAACTCACAGCGGTGCAACAACTTTTGCTCCAGCAACTGGACCAAGCCAAGGAGGACTATAAACGCCACGCTGACAAACACCGCCAGCCGGGCCCCGAAATCAAGGTAGGAGATCGGGTTTTTCTGTCCACTCGCTTCCTGCCCTCCCACCGCCCTTGCCGGAAGTTAGATGCCCGTTTCATTGGCCCCTATCCAGTGGTGGCGCAATTAAACCCCGTGACTTTCAAACTCCAACTTCCGCGTTCAATGCGCATCCACCCAGTGTTTCACCGTTCCCTGCTCCTTCCGGCGGATGGTGTGCGTCCTGATACAGACCAACCGGCCCCCCCTCCTGTTTTGATGAATGGGGAGGAGGAGTTCGAGGTTGAGGACATTTTGGATTCTCGCTTTCACCGCCGCCGCCTACAATATCTCATTGACTGGGTGGGTTTTGGCCCTGAGGAGCGCTCTTGGGAAGACGCCTCCACTGTCCATGCTCCTGAGTTAACCCGTCGCTTTCATCAGACCTATCCCGCCAAGCCGCGTCCTCGCGCCTCGGGGAGAGGGCCCCAGTTTGGGAGGGGCCTTGAGGAGGGGGATAGTGTGATGACCCATGGGCCTTGTAGTCCTGCTCAGGACATTGTAATTCCTGATGAAGATGAAAACTTGGGTTTTTTACCTTCCCAGTCTGAACTGGATTCCTCTCAGCCAGATCTTTCCCAGGCAGATCTGGGAACCCTGCACCTGCAAGAAAGTTGTCTCCCAGAAGTATGTCAAACAAGCCCAGAGCCTACTTCTCCCGTGTTCTTGCGCCGGGAGTTTTGTAAACAACAGAGAAGTTTGGAATCAGCTTCGCGCAGGAGTGCAAGAATTGCGGCTAAGAATGTAGCCAATTAAGACTGTTTCTCGTGAGAATCTTTAAGGAGTTTAACATCTGGTCTCAGAGTTTAGCTTTCGTTTCTGATTCCCAGAGAACTGCTTCGGTGGGAAAGTTAGACTCTATATAGGTGTTTTACCCGCGTAGTAACTTCGCGGAGTCAATTCGTCAGCCTACGGAGCGAGTTGTGTCTGGACAGCGCGCTCCGATTCAAGCCTCGCTCCTGCTCAAGCCTAGCCCTGCTTTCCAGCCTTCGCCTTGCTTCCCAGCCTTTGTTTATCTACGGACTTTGCCTTGTTTCCCAGGACCAATCCTTGCCTTGTTCCACGGATTTTACCAAGTTATTCCACGGACCTTGTTCTTGTTCCTAGTTACCTTGTTCCACGTTTTAAGCCTTGTTTCAAGTATCAAGTTATTTCCTAGCCTTACTCAAGTTTATGGACTAAAGGACCTTGTCATCTCCCCTCACTTTGCCTGGCAAAGTGAGTGTTTCGGTTATTGGATTACAACTTTGGACCATAATATTTCTTATTGGGCATTGCTTTTTTGGACTAATTTTGACCTTTCCTGAAAGGTCCGCTTCTGAACTAACTTTTACATTTGTTTTTATTAACCTTATACATTTCCTTAATAAAGATATTAGTTAGAATCTGGCCTCTGCGTATGGTTATTGGTGCTCTGTAGCCTGGGTCGTGACACTTCTGCAGCATGGGATATTGATACCATGCAGTTCCCCATGGAACACGCCCCTGCTCCCAGTCAAGAAACCTGGAGGACAAGGAGAATATCGCCCAGTTCAAGATTTGCGGGCTGTAAATCAAGTCACCGTTCCCCTAACCCCAGTAGTGCCTAATCCATACATCATGATGAGTCTAGTACCAGCATTTGCCAAATGGTTTACTGTATTGGATTTAAAGGATGCATTCTTTTGCATTCGATTAGCCCCTGTATCCCAACCGATCTTTGCTTTCCAGTGGGAATCTCAGCAGTCAGGGCAAAGGACCCAGTATGTTTGGACACGCCTTCCTCAGGGGTTCCGGGACAGCCCGACCATTTTTGGTCAAGCCCTGACCAAAGACTTACAGGATTTTGTAATACCTAAGGAAGAGGGAATTTGGCTTCAGTATGTAGATGATCTGCTTGTCGCTTGCCGGACACTAGAGGGCAGTAGAGACCATACTTTGAGGCTACTCAAGGAATTAGAAATAAAGGGTTACAAAGTATCAAGGAAAAAGGCCCAGTTGTGCTGTCCCACGGTGAAATATTTGGGGTTCCATCTGACCAAAGGAAAGAAGATGTTAGGAGCTGAAAGAAAGGAAGTTGTTTGCGCCATCCCCACTCCCAGTACCCGGCGACAGGTGCGGGAATTTTTGGGATCAGCAGGATATTGCAGACAGTGGATCCCCAACTACGCCGTGTTGGCTAAGCCACTGTACCAGGCTACGAGAGGTGGAAGAGAAGATCCATTTGAGTGGACAGAAGAATGTCAACAGGCATTTAAGGCATTAAAAGAAGCTTTGAT
Source organism: Anolis carolinensis (assembly GCF_035594765.1). Classification (NCBI taxonomy): domain Eukaryota; kingdom Metazoa; phylum Chordata; class Lepidosauria; order Squamata; family Anolidae; genus Anolis; species Anolis carolinensis. Next base: position 209,191,399 of record NC_085844.1, read on the forward strand.
GTCATCTCCAGCATTAGGACTGCCCGATTTGGAAAAACCATTCACTCTGTTTGCTGCAGAGCGGGAAGGGACAGCGGTTGGAGTATTGACCCAACCACTAGGTTCATGGCAAAGGCCGATTGCCTACTTGTCAAAGCAATTGGACACAGTGGCTCGTGGATTGCCACCTTGCCTGAGGGCTGTGGCAGCATCAGTAGATTTAATCAAAGAAGCGAATAAATTGACCCTAGGACAGCCACTGACAGTTAAGGTGCCCCATAGCGTTAAGGCACTGCTAGACACTAAGGGACCGCGCTGGCTCACAAGTGAGAGGTTAATGAAATATGAGGGATTGTTGTGTGACAACCCACTGGTGACCCTGGAGACTTGCTCCACTCTGAATCCGGCCACCTTGCTCCCGACTCCAGGAGACACCAAGATCCATCAGTGTGCCCAGGTGATGGATGAGGTATTCTCCAGTCGACCGGATTTGAAGGATGTGCCACTAACTAAGGTGGACGACACTCTGTTCACAGATGGAAGCTCCTTTATGGAAAATAATCAAAGACACTCAGGTTATGCGGTTGTCCGGTGGGGGGGAGAGACGCTGGAAGCAGGGTCACTGCCCCCGGGGACTTCTGCCCAGAAGGCCGAATTGATTGCCCTGACCCGAGCGTTGGAATTGTCAAGCGGAAAGCGGGTTAACGTCTACACAGACTCAAAATATGCCTTCACTACCCTCCACGCACACGGAGCACTGTACAAGGAGCGCGGGCTCCTCACGTCTGGAGGAAAGTGCGTGAAACATGCTGGAGAGATTGTGGATCTCCTGGAGGCGGTTTGGAAGCCAAGGCAGGTGGCTGTGATGCATTGTAAAGGGCACCAACGTGGAGACGATCCCGTAGTGCAAGGAAATAGGCAGGCTGATCTGGCAGCCAAAGAGGCAGCTAGGCTGCCCTATATTGAACATCAGGTAATGGCCCTACAGGTAGAATTAACTGAACATAACATTACATATACACCAGAGGAAGAAGAATGGGCCTTAAAGGAGAAGGGTCAGTGGTCAGGAGAACTCATAGTGATGCCAGACGCCCGTGTCTACGTCCCTAAGGACTTGGCATGGCACATAGTCCAACACATGCACCAAAATACACATTTAGGAAAAATGGCATTGGCAAATCTGCTAGGACGACAGTTGTATATCGATGGATTACATAGCCTAACGGCAGCAGCAGCCCGAAGATGCTGGACATGTGTAAAAAATAACCCCAGAGAAGGACCCCTCAAGCCACCAGGAGTCCAACATGTGGGTGGGGTACCCTTTGAAGCTTTAGTCACTGACTTTACAGAAATGCCCCCATACAAAGGATACAAATATTTACTGGTGTTCGTGGACACATACACAGGATGGGTGGAGGCTTACCCTACAAGGACTGAGAAGGCTGTGGAGGTGTCAAGAGCTCTAATGAAAGATGTTATTCCCAGATTTGGCATACCCTTAGAAATTGGATCAGATAATGGCCCCGCATATATTCAACAGGCCGTGCAAGGATTATGTAGAATTTTGGGCATAAAATGGAAGTTACATTGTGCATATAGACCCCAATCTTCTGGAAAAGTGGAAAGAATGAATAGGACATTAAAGGCTCAGCTTGGGAAACTTTGCCAAGAGACAGGATTGCCGTGGACGGTGGTTTTGCCCATGGCATTATTAGGAATCAGATGTACACCACACAAACGGACAGGACTCTCCCCTTTTGAAAGACTCTATGGACGACCCCCTTTGAGCTTGAAGGGAGCCTTAGAGACAGGAGCTGAGCAACACCTCATAGGAGAGAAACAGACATTGGCCCAGGTTCAGGCTTTGGGCAGACAATTGCAGCAGTTAGAAAAATACATTTCTGAATTGAACCCACCATTCCCTACCACACCTCTACATTGTTTTTCACCAGGTGACGAGGTTCTGGTCAAGGATTGGAAGATTGAGCCATTGGGACCCAAGTGGCGAGGACCCTATGTTGTGCTCCTGTCTACCCCCACTGCAGTGAAGGTGAAGGAGATTAAGCCGTGGATACATTACACCCGTGTAAAACTAGCACCTGAGGAGTGGCGGACGGAGCGAGTTCCTGGTGAGGACCTGAGACTCAGGATCATCCGGCAACTCCCTAAGGGGTCAACAAGGCCATGAAGCTGATCCCTTCGGGTGCAACGGAGCGTCGGTGGTCAAGTATGTCGCAGCATGGCCCAACAAAGGCGCTCTCCGGGAGATGGTGGCTAGACATTTTGAGAGGAAAAAGTGGGAGACAAGTTATGAGGAGGGGAGGAAAGCGCACTGTGTTTGGTATATTATTTGTGCTGAGTTTTATTCTCTCTGTTGGAAAAAGAGCACATGGGAATTGGATAAAAGAACATGCCAATTATATGTTTGAGCAGCACGGGAAAGAGGTAGCATTAATATATGAACACCCCCTCACCATAGGAGATTTTTCATTTCTTCCCGATTTAATTGATGAACCACAGATTGTGTTGGAGGGATTGTCCAAGGCTCAGGAGGGTCCACCTACCGTGTTTTCTAGCATACCGCAAAAAATAAATAAAACTCGGTTTCGACGGTTTAGATACCATACCTCCACCAGGGGTTTGTGCTTCTGTTGTGGAGGATCGGGAATATGGAATTCTGAGTGGAGACACTGGGGAACTAGGCAGGCGTTCTTTTCCCGATTAGGCAATTACTCCCATTGTCGAGACCGGTTCTATCTACATGGACGATTTAATACATCTTATGTCTCACGATTAAATCTAACCGCAACCGAGTGGGCTAGCATGTATCCAGATTATCCTACATTTAGTGTGAATGATTCTATTGAGGGCCTAAAATCTTATATGAACATACTGCAACAATTAACCCAACTGAGCCTAGGTAAAAGCCTCTGTCCGTTATGGCAAATTAGGGATCCAAATCTATGGTTTTTCTTTGATAAATGGGCCACAAATTATCACCCCGGCAACTACCAGTGTGTCGGTGTGGGTTATTTGACATTCCCAGTTCAGGTCTTACACAAAAGGCATCAGCGCCTGAAACGGGACATTGTGCAAACAGGCCCTCTAGGACCAGAATGCTCGGATGAGGTCATTATTAACAAGGCCCTGTCAGGTTCAGAAGCCTCCCGTGTAGGAGGAGGCCTGATCACAGGCTTGTTGACCCTGGGTGCTTACCCAGGGATTGTAGCTCAAGCAAATCGTAGAAGTGTTCTAGGCCTGACTTGCCGCCTTGAAAAGTCCATAAATGCCACTGGTAAAATTTTCCGGGAAATCCAGTCTGAAGTAGAAGAAATCAGCCAGATGGCCCTACAGCATAAGCTGGCCCTTGACTACCTACTGGCGGCCAGGGGGGGTTTATGCGCCATGGTCAGAGGGCGTTGTGTAGTGAAATTTCATAACTTGAATAGTACTATTGAAGATGACATCGAGTCATTACAAAAGTTAATTTACAATAATGTCCAGGAGGTAGAAGGTTGGTCTCCCTTCTCCTGGGTGACTAGCTGGTTACCCTCAATAGAATGGTTGAAGGACATATTGTTGGTAGGGATTTTAGGATTGTTCATTGTTCTCATAGTTATGTGCTGCACTCCAATAATGATGCAAATGTGTACTAGGTGTGTCACACAATCTTTACCTGGAGAAAAGATAGCCATACTCCAAGCCAAGCGGGATTGGATGGAACCATAATGCTTTGCTTCAGCTTTTGTACATGCGCTTCGCAAAAAGAAAATGGGGGAGTGAGGCGGGAGGTTAAAGAACCCCAGGAAATACCATATATGGGCAGAGATGGCGACAGCTAGCAACCCGGGTGCATAAACTCACAGAAACATGTGACTTCTGGGAAATCATGTGTTTCTGAAGAAATGAAAGCTAAAGATAAACAAACAGCGCATGCGTACGCAGGCGCTCTGAATGATTGTGAGCACGGCACAGAAAGAGTGCGGCCGGCCCGCTGGTCAGCACTGATTGGGTCCAAGTCAGGCAGCGTCACAACTCTAAGCCAATGAATTTGCTTGTGGGCGGGCATAACCCGAACCCTGTAGTGTGTATAAATATTTACTCAGCCCGCCACTGGGGGTTCTCCCTGGAAAAAGCACTTATTTTGTGCGAGGGGGAACCCTAGTGGCCATTAGCCAAATAAAACTGCTTTCTTGGAATTATTCCAGTTGTCCGTCTCCAATCCATCCACTGCGCTCAACAAGGACCGTAGCACAAAGGTTCCGCTACAGCTCCAGGCTAGTATTTGTAACCATAGTGAAGTATGGACTTTCAAATAAAAGCTATGAGCAACTAAAATGATGAAAACTCTTTGGTTTAAAATATGTACTCCAGATCTTTTGTAGTGCTACATAGAGAAACAGACAATATTTTCTTCTTCCTGAATCCATTTCCTGAAATATAAAGGCACGCCTAGGTGATATGTATTACAATTAAGTCTGAATTCACAGATCTAGTGTACGGTATCCTGCCCTGGTTTGACCTGATTACTATCACATCAAGCCATTTAAGCCAAACTCAAATTGGCATTGACAGGAAGGCACACATTTTTCCAGTGACATCAGTACAAAAGGTTGTTTCCTATAATGATCCCATACTTTATTGAATTATTTTAGGTCACATGACAACATCATCTGATTTTTTTTCTTCTCATTTTCCTTTTGGAATGCATGCAGATAGACTTTAATTTCTCCCCCTGTCATTCTGACCATGAACTCCCATTGGCTGGCTTGTATATGGATCCTTCATCATTTACAAGCCAACCAGCTTCTCTTTTCCCCCTGAAACCCCATAGCCTCTGCTTGCCACATATATGTGTGCTTGCCAGAAGCATTACCGTAAATGCCTGCTCATTAGGACACAGTATTTATAGTTTCCTTGGTCACTCAGCCAGAGTAGGGGGGTGTATGCTTGTCAATCTAGGCTCCAGGTGATAGGAGAAAAGAGACGTCCTCCTCATCCATCCAACAGGTCTGTTGAGGCTGGTTGAAGATTCTCCTTTCAACTTTGCCAAGAATCAGCTGGAAGGGGATTGGGGGGCGGACAGATACAGGAGGAAGAGGGTGGTGTGTGCAAAGGGAGCAGGACTGAAGGGAGGTATGGCAAGAGAACTGTTGGGTGGGAGAGAGATCAGCAATTGTGGGGATACAGGTCTCCCTGGCCAATTTGCTCATTTTTTTGTAAGTGGGGCTCTCTTGATATTTGTTTCTTCTCACATCTATAGAGAATTGTTATTGGGGCTGTACAATCCTAGAGCTTTGTTGCATCTGGCTACTCAACCTTTCACAGTTGCCAGTCCTGTTTTAGAGCTGGCAACTCTAACACTCTAGCGCAGTTGTTCTCAACCTGGGGTGCCCAGATGCTTTTGGCCTACAACTCCCAGAAATCCCAGCCAGTTTACCAGCCGTTAGGATTTCTGAGAGTTGAAGGCCAAAAACATCTGGGGACCCCAGGTTGTGAACCACTGATCTAGAATGTTCAAATATGGGAAAGGATGTCATAAGGAAGAGGGATTAGGCTTGTTTTCATGTCTGCTTTAAAGATGGAACCCCATGAAATGCCACACAAAGAAAACAATTCCCCCCACTTCCCCCACCCCCAAATGGGATGATGTCCTAGCAGGGCCGTAGCCAGAAAAAAATTTCAGGAGGGGTTTTGAAAATTTGGGGGGGGGGGCTGAACCCCTAGCACATACCCCTCCTCGCTACAAACCTGTCAATATCTGCTTGAGATAGTGCCTGGAGGGACTCTTAATGTTTTGCATCTCATAGACTTAGCATGGGGATTTGGTTAACCAGTTAAAATTCATGAGTAAACGAGATTTTTTTTTTATAACTTGAAAAATTTCGGGGGGGGGGGGTTGAACCCCTAAACCCCCCCCCCCCTCGCTACAGGCCTGTGTCCTAGGGCTCTGAGCAATGGGTTCAAATTACAGGAAAGAAAATTCCACCTGAACACTAGGAAGAACTTTCTGACTATGAGAGCTGTTCAACAAGTAGACCTTTCTGCTTCAGAATGTACTGCAGGCTGCTTCTTTGGAGGCTTTTAAACAGAGTCTGGACAGCCATCTGTTGGGGGTGCTTTGATTGTGCTTTTTCTGCGTGGCAGGTGATTGGACTGAATGGCCTGTGTGGTCTCTTTCAACTCTGTGTTTCTGTGATTCTATCATTCTAAATTTCTGTTTCTCTCTACTCCAAATATTTTATAGATATGTTTTCATGTATAAGTGGAGCCCCCAGATGGCGTAGTGGACTAAGTGACTTGAAGGTTGGGTTGCTGACCTGAAAGCTGCCAGGTTCGAATCCCACCTGGGGAGAGTGTGGATGAGCTCCCTCTATCAGCTCCAGCTCCATGCAGGGACACGAGAGAAGCCTCCCACAAGGATGGTAAAAACATCAAAACATCCGGGCGTCCCCTGGGCAACGTCCTTGCAGACGGCCAATTCTCTCACTCCAGAAGCAACTCCGGTTGCTCCTGACACAAAAAAAAATGTATAAGTGTATTGAATTACAGAACAGTTTTGTCAAAAAGCTTATGCCTCATTTATTTATTTATTTATTTACAGTATTTATATTCCGCCCTTCTCACCCCGAAGGGGACTCAGGGCGGATTACAATGAACACATATATGGCAAACATTCTATGCCAATAGACAAACAACATTCAGTTTTAGACTCATATTCTTTCTACTACAATAACTTCAGACGCAAGAAAAAATTACACTGCTCCCCAAAATGCCGAATAAGGAACTGTGAAGAGGGAAAATGACAGATGAGTCAGAAGCTCTTTACAAGACAGTGCATGCTCAGTCCTATGAGAACTGTTGAATCGGAAAGCTGGAAAAGTCCTGAAGGTCATCTGGCCCAAGTCCTTGAGTGAGACAAAGCCTTTAAAGCCAAACATTCCTGAGATATTAGTCTAAAGTTCTTTCAAGTGACTCTCATTGTAAGATTTGTTGTCTGTAGCAAATAAACAGTGGGTTGAATATAGTACAACAAACCACCTTTGCCCACAGTATGACAGACCTTTAATTTTTTAATCCCACCACAATCTCATGGATGTGCACACTACAAATAACAATTGTGCCAATGTTTGACTTATAGGGAAATCAAAAGGGTTTGGCCACCTTACCTTTTGTGACATGGTGGGCAACTGTAGAAAGCTGGGAGCAGCACATTTACCCACCAGGAAATCCTGGAGGGCTACACAACCCTCTGTACAATCACCATCCAAAACATTGCAATTTTTTGCCCCAAACACTTTCTAGGTGACAAGGGAGTGGGCATTTTCATCATATTTTTAGGACTTCCTTAGTCATTTTAGCTCCAAGAAAATCCTACTCTAAGAACAGGAAGTGAGCTGAAGTCATTTCTTGTTCATGTTCCGAGTCCAAAAAGTCATTTGATGGGACTAAACTCATCCACTGTGTTCCCAAAATATGGTGGAAATGCCCACCACATTACCTAGTGAATATTTGTGGTTAAAAACAGTTTTTAAAATTATTTTGTACATTTCTTTAGCCTGGATGGTCCAGGGAGCCTCCAATCAACCATGGTGGAAATATCCTCAACATTTCCTAAAGGACAATTTGGAGTAAAATATACATATTAATTACCTTTCTTTAAAAAAAAACACTGCAGTGCCCTGGTGGTCACAAAAACTACTGGGAAGGATGCATGCACCCAAGAAGTACATTTTGCCTGCCTGCTGTTGTTGCTGCTACTAGAAGTTGGTTCTGATATAAGATGACTTTATCATAGTATTTCCTAAGCAAGATGTCTTCAGAGAAGATTTGCTGTTCCATTCATCTAAGGCTGAAAGAGTATTATTGACCAAAATTGACCCTTTGGGTATCCATGGTTGAGCACTGCAGGAATTTTAACTCTGGTCCTCCAGAGCGCATGGATCATTGTACTAGGAAATTTTAAAGGCAACTGAAAAATGGGATGACATGATTAATCACATTTTCCTTGCCAGATCAGGAGGATATGATTACCCGTGTTTATATTTATTTTTAATTTAAAAACCTACAGTTGGAGAACACTCCAACACAGCTGCATATTGTATCAAGCAATCATTATTGATGGGGTATCCTTTATAGCAATAACATGTCATTGACAGTTTCTTCATTGAAGACCTTCTGATAAAGGTCTGACAAATCTGAGGACTTTGAAGAGCAAGTGTTGAAACCATTGTTTTATAAGGGTCACTGAAAAGTTCCTATTTGGATGAAGGTTGTCTCCCACAGTCATTGTGACTCGAAGGTTGGGTTGCTGACCTGAAGGCTGCCAGGTTTGAATCCCACCCAGGGAGAGCGCGGATGAGCTCCCTCTATCAGCTCCATGTGGGGACATGAGAGAAGCCTCCCACAAGGATGGTAAAACATCAAAACATCCGGGCATCCCCTGGGCAACGTCCTTGCAGACAGCCAATTCTCTCACTCCAGAAGCAACTCCGGTTGCTCCTGACACGAAAAAAAAAATGTCATGCTGATCTCCGTGCCTTTCTCTTATCTTTCTTGCTTTTTTTTAACTCCTCTTCACTTTATTCAAAAATGTCACTGCTATTTTCACCTTTGATCCTTCAAGGTCCTCCTCCTCCTTTTGAAATACTGATTTATGAGGTCTGCTGCTAATTCTTCAAGAAAACAAATAGCATAGGTGTGGTTGAAGGCTTTCATGGCCGGAATCACTGAGTTGCTGTGAGTTTCCTGGGCTGTATGGCCATGTTCCAGAAGCATTCCCTCCTGACGTTTCACCCACATCTTTGGCAGGCATCCTCAGAGGTTGTGAGGTCTGTTGGAAACTAGACAAGTGGGGTATATTTATCTGTGGAATGTCCAGGGTGGGAGAAAGAACTCTTCTCTGTTTGAGGCAAGGGTGAATGTTGCAATTGGCCACCTTGATCAGCATTGAATAGCCTTGCAGCTTCAAAGCCTGGCTGCTTCCTGCACCCTGGTTTCTAACAGACCACACAACCTCTGAGGATGCCTGCCATAGATGTGGGCAAAACATCAGGAGATGTTTCTGGAACATGACCGGAAAGCTCACAGCAACCCACAAACAGCCTAGGTGTTTGGCTATTTCCTCACTAAATGACATTAAAGGCAAATAGTGCATAAAGTGTCAAGCAAGAATTTTAATTTTCTTCTATAAATATCTGGGTGTGCAGATTGAAGGGGGAAGGCAAAATAAGGGTGTTGCCCCCAAACATTAATCCCCGCATGATATGAATTCTTCCCTTGGGTTCAAAATTTCTAACGTTGTAGTAACTTAAATCTTAGTTGACTGTTTAACAAATCGTAATGAAGGAAATGCAACAATTCTAGATGCTGGACACTTAGTGTTAATTAGATTTGTACCCTGCCTTTTTCCATTGTGATCCTCATTCCTCTTGCTGTAGCTTACTTTTTACTTGCCCTAGCCAACTACATAACGAAGAGGAGGAGGAAGCAGCTGCAGCAGCAGCTACTGTCTCTACTTGCCTTGCCCTTTTGTTCTGGGCAATGGAGTGAATCAGTCCCAAAGGCACAAAGGAAGCAAACAGGGATTATAGACTATGTCAAGAAGATGTACCTACTAATAGAGGGGAGAGGAGGGAATTTCAGTTTCAGTTTGACCCCAGGCCCTCTAGTCCAGGGGTGTCGAATTCATTTTCATGGAGGATCAAATCAGCCTTTTGATTGCCTTCAAAGGGCTGTTAAATCCATGCATGGAGGATTCATAGATACAGCCCCAACACACACACACACACACACATATGTGATGGAATCAGGGCACCGGACAAAACAACAAAACTACAGGCCCCCCCAACCTCGAAATTTGACAACACAACCCATCATCCATGCCTCTAGGTTGATACAACAAAAAGAAAAGAAAAATAAAGTCCTAATTAGAGGGAGAGCAATAATTGTTTTTATCCAATTGCTGCCAGTTTAGAGGACTAATCTCTGCACACTTGGTCTCCTAGCAACCAACTAAGCCAAAGGACAGCCAGGGTTCAGTTAGGGGACAGGCAGATTTAGGCCTCTTCCACAGATTATCTAATTTGCACTGGATTATATGGCAGTGTAGACTCAAGGCCTTTCCACACAGCTATATAACCCATTTATAATCTTATATTATCTGCTTTGCACTGGATTATCTTGACTCCACACTACCATATAATCCACTTCAGTGTGCATTTTATACAGCTGTGAAGAAGGGGCCTCATAAAGTAGTTCCATGCGCAGTAATGCTATGTAGTAATTACAGTAGCGTCTCACTTATCCAACACTCGCTTATCCAATGTTCTAGATTATCCAATACATTTTTGTAGTCAATGTTTTCAATATATCGTGATATTTTGGTGCTAAATTCATAAATACAGTAATTACTACATAGCATTACTGCGTATTGGACTACTTTTTCTGCCAAATTTGTTGTCTAACATGATGTTTTGGTGCTTCATTTGCAAAATCATAACCTAATTTGATGTTTAATAGGCTTTTCCTTAATGCCTCCTTATTATCCAACATATTCGCTTATCCAACATTCTGCCAGCCCGTTTATGTTGGATAAGTGAGACTCTACTGTACGGTATTTACAAATTTACCACTAAAGTATCACAATGGATTTAAAACACTGACTACAAAAACATTGATCATGAAAAGGCAGACTGCGTTGGATAATCCAGAACATTGTGTAAGCGAATGTTGGATAAGTGAGATTCTACTTTAATATGAAATAATTACTGGGATAGAATAATGCAGAACAATATAATCTCTAAAACCAGGACAGTAAATAAAGACCAACAGTCTGAAAGCAGGGAAATTGGAAATTCCACAAAGGAAACAATCAGGGGCAGCTAACACCTCCCAAGAAAGGATTCTTCCAGAAAGGAAGCTGAGAAGGGAGTGAAGCACTGTGTATTACCAAAGTCATTATTATTACTATTATTATTACTATCATTACTATTATTATTATTATTATTATTATTATTATTATTATTATTGTTTGGCGGTCAACCGTGAAAATGAATACAATCTGGCTCCAAGTATTCAAAAACACTAAAATCAGAATATATAAAAATTAATGTAGTATAATAAAATAGAACAATACAATCTCTAAAATCAGAACACTAAATAAAGAACAACACTCTGAAAACAGGAGAATTTCACACAGGAAACAATCAGGGCCAGCACCTCCCAACAAAGTATTCCCATCATCAAAGTCTGGCAAATCCTCTGTTTTCTCAGGGCCACAGACAGTAGAAGCACATAAAATATCGCCAACAACACCACTCTGAAAACAAGGGAATTTCAGACAGGAAACAATCAGAGCCAGCTAATACCTCCCAACAAAAAATTCACTCAGGGAGGAAACAGCCAGGCTTTAAAGCTGCAAGGCCGTTGCATCCTAATCATTTTCCTAATTGCAGCATTCATACTTGCCTCCAACAAACAAAAAAAACCAATCAGAAATATTGTATATTCACAACCTTTAGGAAATAATATCCCCTGATGGCGCAGCGTGTTAAAGCGCTGAGCTGCTGAACTTCTGGACCGAAAGGCCGCAGGTTTGAATTGGGGGAGCGGAGGGAGCCCCCACTGTTAGCCCCAGCTTCTGCCAACCCAGAAGTTCAAAAACATACAAATGTGAGTGCATCAATAGGTACTGCTCCTGTGGGAAGGTAACACCGCTCCATGCAGTCATGCCACATGACCTTGGAGGAGTCTACGGACAACGCTGGCTCTTCGGCTTAGAAATGGAGATGAGCACCAACCCCCAGAGTCAGGGGAAAACGTTTACCCTTTACCTTAACTACCACCAATTCCTCAATACTTTATTTCCCATACCACCATCCTTCGCCACAGCAATGCATGGCCGGGCACAGCTTATATACACACACACACACACACACACACACACACACTAATAGTTGGTACTCTTTAGTTTTTACCCAGTTTGGCTCCCCAGATGTTATTGAACGACAACTCCCATCACCTTTAACTCGGGATAATAGGAATTGCAGCTGAACAGCACTTCTGGCTCTGAGGTTGGGGAAAGGTTAAAGGGTATTTTAAAATCCTATCCAGAAACCTTTTATCTAAATCCAAACTCCACTAACAGCACAAAATGCAGCCTTCCAGGCGCTACTGTAGCACAACTCCCATCAGCTCTAGTCATGATGTCTAATGATGAGGTATACAGTCCAGTATCTGGAGGGCCAGCTAAAAAGACATAACAGTCCAGATTTGGCCTGCGGGGCTAGGGTTTGACATATATGCCCTAGTTCCTGGAGCATGTGCTGGCTAAGGGGGTTATCACAAAAGTAATGGGTCTGAAGATGGAGCAGACTGCAGTATTTGGGGGGGGGTGCTACTTTAGAGACTAGCACAAAGAGCAATGGATTCAAATTGCAGGAAGAGATGCCACCAAAATATTAGGAAGAACATCCTGATGGTAAGAGCTGTTTCTCAGTGGGATATACTGCCTTAGGAGGTGGTGGACTCTCCTTCTCCAGGATTTTTAAAGTGTGGCAGCATGAAGTGCTATGATTGGATATTTCTGCATGGCGAAATGGGGTTGGACTGGATGGTCTTTGTGATCTCTTCCAACTTTATGGCCCTATTATATGAGGTTCACATCCTCCCCGCTCCCAGTAATGAGAAATAAGAAGACAAACCATTTTGTAAGCCGAACAATGTTAGATTTAAATTGATATGGTCACAAACAAAGAAGCAGGAAGTGTAATTTTCAGGAACAGTCAGGTCGCTTAAGAGCCAATTAATTGAAAGACTCACCACCCACCCTCTCCAATGTTCCTGGAAGTTCAATTATTACACACTTGAAAGAATTTTGCAATGATTAAGTACATTTTACTACAATAGAAACATGTTTCCTCAAAGAAATGAAATCAAATCCAAACAAATTGTTGTCCATTACTTACCAAAAATTCATTTCTGAATTCCGCTTTGTGGAGCATTCTACTTTTGGCCCTTTCCAAGTTTTGTGTGAGAATTTCTTTTTGATCCATGCTGTAAAACTAGGTGAAGCTGAACTGATGAAGATGGACATGACAAATGCATGCGGCAGCAATGGAAATAAGTACCAGTGTAGAGGGTTCCTGTTGAAATCTGTGGTTTACTCAGTTCATCACAAGACCTAAAGGAAATCAGTATGTATGTAGCAGCACCCACGGAGGGGAACTTCAAAAAGTCATTTCACGCAGGGCCCTAGTGCCTCCTTTTTACAAGAATGAAGAAAGTTTATTGATCCTGGTGAACTCACTACTTGGTCTTCTCCAAGACAAAATCTCACCAGGAAACTTTCTAAAGCAATTTCCACTTGACCAAAGAAGAGGACTCAGCAACCAGTTTTCGTGAGTATATGACACTTCATGGGATAACCGTATGCTACCAGTGATATCCTCTTCCCCAGTTTGACATTTTTGTGTAGATCACCCGCATTCATCCAGTTCCCACAAGAGAGGTGGCTTAGCTTCTAAAATGCATTAGTCACGTCTCAGCCTTAAACTTTGCCAGAAATCTCTGAAATATTCAGACATTACCACCCCTTCACACGGCCTGGGATGAACTTTGGAGAGCCACATCATGATTAGATATTTATGTTAGAATGCTAAAGTTACGCAGAGGTCAATGAATAAGAGACCAGACAGTTCCTGGAATGCTGTTTACTTGACTGACTCTACTGTGAGTATCCATACAATTTCTGGAAATCTTTATTCAATTAGTGCAGTTGGAAAATTAGCAACAAAAAAAAACACCCTCTCAATTCTCATTCTCTTCCTGCTTGGTTCATCCTGCAAGAGATGTAGAATTTCCCTGCCAAAGTGGAGCACTGCCCCCAGCTGTTTCTTGGCTAGCAGATGTCACTGATTAACAAATTTGTAAAATAGAGCTGATTGTCAAAATAGAATCCAAATAAGGCAAAACTTATTCCTCCAGGTTGGTTTTCATCAGAGCTTGGTGTCTGACACAAGGCAATTCTTATCAATATGACATCACTTTGTTTTATTAGCAGTGGTCCAAGCATACCACTCATTCCTACACATTCTCATCAGCAGTAAAAAGCTGCTACAACTAACTCAGATTCTAACCGAACAGTTTTTAGTTCAGCCTCTGAAGAACCAGAATGTAAACTGGCTTTTTCCTTCCAGTTAACACAATTAACAATATGTCTGAATCGGACTCTGGACAGAATATCACTAAAGTTATTTTTGTATACTATTTATTTATGCTCCAAAGTCATACATTCTACAATTTCAAAGTTAATTCTTTAACTGTAATCCTATACAAACATAGTGTCACAATCCCTGTTGATCACAGTGAGACATGTTTATTAAAATTGTGATGTATTTGATATAGTCCTTTCCTTAGAAGTGTGTTGTACAAAACTCTGCTTGGTAGCTACATATACTTTTAGTACAACAATTGCAATGAAAGAGCTCGTGTTTTATTGCATTGGTTAGCATGGTGGGCTAACATTAGGAAGATCCATCTTCAAATTTGCCACACATGATCTCTCAGCCTATCATATATACACATGTATAAGTTGACCTCGTGAATAAGTTGAGGGCAGATTTTGGAGGCAAAATAATGGATTTTGATATGATTCATGAAGAAGTCAAAGGTCATTTCACAGAGAAGTGAAAGCACTACTGCAGTCTCAAGGAACCAGCTTCCATTGACCACCACTGCCATTTCCCAACCCAGGTATTCAAAAAGCCAGAAGCGAAGGTCTGTGCTTCTTTCACCATTCTATTCAGAGCTGGGAATAGTTATTTTTATAAGAGTAATAAAGGTACAATACTCGACCCAGAAATTTGGATTGATTTTCTGACTAAAGTTTCTAGGGTTTATAAGATAACTTACATTATAGAGTTGTTGTGAAGATATTGTTTTGAGGGCAGAAGATTAGGTAGGCAATCTTCAGGTTGTTGGAGAAACAGGACAAAATCAGTATATTTAGAAGTTGGTTGTGTTTTCAGTCAAAATACATACCCATTGGAGGAAATTTGCAGTTTTTTAAATTATCAGATTCTGTTTCCTTCTTTGTGTGACTAATTTGGTTGCTTCCTTTATCTCAGAAAATACACCAGAATGCAAGATAGGCATAGGGTTTCAAACTAAGTTTACAAGTATGGACTGAAAAATTTGGCTCTGCTGTTGTAATATGCTGAGCCAAGCATTCCCTAGAGAGAACCCAATTCCTTTAATAGAAAACCTGAGAGAGGCCAGTTCCTTTAATAATTGCATAGTAGAGGAAAGTTCAGGTGTTGCTTCTTATAAAATCACGCAATAAGCAACACATGCTAACATTTCCTCTTCTATTTAACCATTAAAAGTAGAGGGACCTTTTCCCATTTTCATTCTGGAAGTCCACTTATAGGACATGACATTGCGATAAACCAAAAAAAGAAGGGGGCTCTGTTCAGGTAGACTGAACCCAACACTGTGATATAGTTTGAAACGTTTCTTTTGAAAGCAGAACAAGGGTTATTTACGACCTGCTTTACGAAGCCAGAGCAATGTGCCCCACCCAACACTAACAAATTAAAACACCTATTCATGGCCAAGAGTAGTTTGAGGTGGCCCAGATCCTGGACTCTCATCTCCGAAGGGGGCGTCTTCAGTACCTGGTGGACTGGAAGGGTTACGGCCAAGAGGACCAGTCCTGGGAGCCTGAAACAGGTCCATGCCCCTGCACTGGTGCAGGCTTTTCATCAGAAATACCTGCACAAGCCTAGACCTGCTGCTCCTTGAGGCAGAACTGAGAGGGGATAGTGTGGTGGCTCAGCCTTTGCCTCAAGTCTCTAGTGAGGATTCAGGGAATGAGTTGCCTCTGCAGACTTTTCAGAGCCATGAGCAGGAGGGAATTCCAGACCCAAATCTGGATATAGGGGAGGATGGAAATGTAGCAGCACCTCAGCCTGCAGAGGCAGAGCAGGAGCAAGCTCAGAGTAAGGGTTTGTCTCCACTCTGCAATCAACCAACAGCTGTGCCTGAGCAGACCCCTAGCTCACCTGAGTCACCAAAAGAGGCCACAGGGGCTAAAGTTTGCCTTAAAGGAAAGATGTAGAAGTGCTCATTTAGCTGAAAAAGAGCAGCAGAGAGGAACAGCCAAAGTGCAGTCTGGATCCAGCCCATAGATTGCTGGCTTACTATACAGTGAAAACTATGGATCAGTTGTGGGAGCAACTTGCATTCGTACTGTACCCGCTGTTTGTATTTCACTGAGAATTTCCGGACCTTGACCTCTGCTTTAGATTATTGATGACTTGTTTGCTCCAGCCTTGACTTGTGCATTTGAACTTTGGACTACTCTCTCTGGATTATCCTTGGACTTGGCATATTGGCCCTGGTGAATATTATTTCCGGTTGGGTTCCTGTATATTGGTGTGGCTGTTATTTGACTGTTGGTCTTTGGAATACCTGATATCTGGGGTTGGCCAGCACACTGGAAGGCACACAACAACAAGCAATGGTAAACACTTAGGGATGCCCTTCCAGTTGGATTTTTTTATTGTTTTATATATGTGGAGTGGATGTGGGGGTATGGAGCATCATATTACCATGGCATTATGTCCCACTGAATTAGAAAGCAAATCGTATAATTTCTCCGATCCCATCACACGTTGTTTTTTCTTGCCTTTTCTCTCGAAATCATCCATTTTCAGCTTTATCACATGAGTGAGTGCTGTTTCTGCCCACTCCATTAAAAAAATCTTGGGAAAATGTTTTGGAGATACTTGGTTTTCCCCTCAGATCCCACTACTCTGTAGTAGACCCGAGGCACTGATCATAACTCAACATCACTTTGGGGATACTGGGCTTTCCTCCTAATCTCGGTACTCTCTATTGCAGAAGTCCAAAACTTTAGAAGTTAACAGTACAGACAGGAAAAACAAACATATTTTGAAATTTCAGTATTTTGAATGATTGAATTAAAAAAAATTACCATGCCAGGCTCATGTAGCAGGATTTTGGGAGAGAAATGTCAATGCGTGGTAGAGGACAGGAATGCCCTTTACACCAAGTCACTGAAGTGATTCAACAAGAGCCAATTTGGCAGATCCCATCCCTTGTGTATTCCCCCCTTTTCCCAGTTTCATAGTGATTCCTGAGCTCAGAAGACAATCTCTAGCCATCTTCTCCCACGCCCCATCCCGATTTCCTGACACTTAAGTGACACTTTTCTAAAGACGCATGACTGACACAGTCAGGTAGTCTCCCTGCATCATGGGATGGGCTTCATGATACTTTGTTTTGTGTGGGATAATGTCCTTACTCCAGCACTATTTTTATTAATGCATCAAAGTAAAACAAGTATTTTTGCATCAGAGATGAAAAATCAGTGGTTATTTTGTCCTTCTTTCTTTGCAAGGTTCTCCTAAAAATAAAGAAAAGAAGTCATTGGATAAAACAAATTAACAAGAGGGAACAAACAGAAAAAAGTAATTTTTCTCAAAACTATGTACTAAACATCCAAACTGATATGAAGTATGTTGGGATTATGGAAGCAGCATGAATCAGAGAACCAAGGGCCATTGGAAAATTTCATTTACTGTCTCCCAGGAAGAACATCATGACAACACAAAGATCATTCCTGATCAAAGGAAAATCAGTTACAGGGAAGTTGCTTTTCTAGAAAAAAAAAGATTCAGTTCAATTACCAATTGCCCTGGGACTATGCTCGAATTGCATCCAGCACAGAGCTGTCTTGAGGACATTTCAATCATAATCAGAGATATTTCCAAATAGAACAAATTACAGGGTATAGACATAAGTTGGCATGCTATGGCCATCTAGATATTGTTGGATTGCATTTTCCATCATGTCTCAACTTTGGCTCTGCTAATTCAGGGTGTCAAGACTTGTATTTCAAGATAATGACCTCCATTCATTGATTAATCCCATTCTACATAATCGGGAGTGTAGTGTGTTTCTATGCTGGCCTTTGAACATGCTCTGCCCAAGTGCTAAGCCACACAGTGTACTTTAGTTAACTCACCCAGCCACCTTTGTTTTCAATGTAGTCTCTCACTGCATGGTTATCATTGATCGCTTGTGCGAGTAAGTGTGGCTCGACTTCAGTACTCTGTGCAAGGCACAGGAACAACTTAACAGACACAGCTAGAAAAGCTTTCCCATATTCCAACGCAGCTTTCCGACTGAGTGAGTCTGCAATTTCCTTGAATTTCTCCAGCTGTATATGCAAAGTAGAAGATAAAAAATGAAGTTTATTACAAAAAAAGGTCTAGTGTCACACACACACAATCTTAACTAAAAATTACTTATCAGTGGGATCCTAAACTCTTTTGGTTATGTTGGGAACCAACATTATTCTCTCTGGCCATGGCCCCTAACAACTAATGTTCTCAGTAGACCAGGTTCATCCTAGGCAAACTCCCTCAAGATCTATAAACTCAATACAACTGATAATCATTTAATAAAGTGAATAATACCCAAGAAAAGCTTAAGCTACAATACATGTCTTAGATTGCAACAAGGGGTCTCTTCCAACCCTCTTTATTATTTTTATTATGATTATTAACATTGAGGCTGTATTTGTTCCCATTTGTTTCTTTTTGCCTCAAAATAAGAGATGTGCAGTGTGCATAGGAATTTGTTTATAGCTTTTTTTTTCCAACGATATTCCGGCCCTCCAACGGTCTGAGGGACTGACCCCTGTGAACTGGCCTCCTGTTCAAAAAGTTTGGGGACCCCTGTCTTAAAACATACAATTGGTAAAACATCTACACTAAAAACAGAGAATTAAAACATATACAAGCAATTACATCAGTTATTAGAATCACATAATCCAAAGTTGTAGTCCAAGGCCATTCCAAATTGTCATAGCACAGATTTTACATTCTGCAGTTATTTTCCAAAAGCTTGGTCATGTTTTAACTTTCTTTCTGAAGCCTAAAAGGGAAGGAACTGAATGAATATCACTGGGGAGGGAGTTCCATAGCCAAGGGACCACCACGGAGAAGGCTTTGTCTCATCCCCACTGACTGCGCCTGCGAAGGAGGCAGGACCAAGAGCATGGTTTCCCCAGAAGATCTTCATCTCCATGATGGCTCATACAGGGAGATACGTTCGGACAGGTAAGCTTCAGTTGAGACTCCTTTTCCTCATGATAACTCTTCCAGGAATTAATTTCCCTTCTGAGGGGTTGATTTCTCTCACTTCCTGTTGTCTTGCCTTCATTCTTCATTATGAGTTGTTTGTAAGTCAAATGTTTGCAACTCTGGGGATTGCCTGTATTCTAACATCAGCTCTCAGTATTCCTTGCATCATAATTACCACCACCACTGCCATTATTATTATTATTATTATTATTATTATTATTATTATTATTATTATTTATCTGCCTCTTCCCAAGGTGGGCACAACATAGATGAAAATACAACATACTAACTAAAATAAAATCATTTAGAAAACATAGATTTTTAAAATCGTGTCAGAGGCAAATTGAGAATCTACTGCATGTCGCTTCTGGTGACATAGATTAAAAACATATAAACACAAGATTAAACCATTACAAATAAAAGTTATCCATAAATATAAAAATGTCAATTTAGAATGTAAGTAAACTCTTAAGAAATTCACGGGGTAACAGGCAACTTTAAGGCTTATACACATATTCTAATACTAATAAGTTTGTTCTTACTAGCTGATGTAAAAGGGCATAGCTTTACTAAATGATTGTGAAAGAGTCACATGGTTCAGGACTACATTGAAGTGGCTTGAACTCTTTCCTGGGGGGAAACAAAATACGTTGGTTTTTTTTGCCACCTTTCTTATCTGGGGAGGGAGGACAGCAGAGAGATCAGTGCCTAGCTGTTGATGCTACAAGGACACCGTCTTTCCCTTTCTTTCCCCCCTCCTCCCAGTCTCCTGCTCTTCTACACTTCCTTTATTGTGAGCGACGGGTTCTCTTCTTGCAACGCTGTGCTTTCCAGTAGTTCTCTACATGGATTGAGCATACATATCTGGCACAGCAAGTTGTGTTATGTGAAAATTACATTTCCAGGTGCTTCTAGGAGAGAGGCAACACCTTCAATGCTTTCTCCATCTGCAGGGTTGGGAAGGGAGAGTTATACTATCATTGCCTATTTTCCTTGCTATTCAACTTTGCCTCAACACCTGACAACTCTGAAATATGTGCCAGGTTTCTACATCTCCTTCCTTGCAGTTTGTTGGACTAATTATTATCCAAGAACAAAGAATACCTGGTTTTGTTTCACTTTCGTTGCACATAGATCAGTTTGAACAGTTTTCCTCAACACAAAGAAGTTTACTGTAAGAGATATGGAATTTTTTGACTGGAAAACACAGAAGAGTTTATTACCATGTTGCTCTGTCCAACAATTGCTTGGGCTTGGCTCTCTACCTCCACATTAAACTTATCTCCAAGTTCTCGTAGGGTGCTGGCAATAGCTTTTGGATCAAAAGAGCTTGCAGAGCTATCTGTGACTTAAAAGAAAACGGATACAGTTTCTGTTATTACCTGATTCGTTCAATTCAAATGCGAGTTCCAAAGACCTGCATCCAATTCTTAGACACAACAGCTAGAGTAGACTCATTGCATGAATGAGCACTTGGCCAGTCAACATTTATGTATTTACAGTATTTATTTATTTACAGTATTTATATTCCGCCCTTCTCACCCCAAAGGGGACTCAGGGTGGATCACATTATGTACATATAGGGCAAACATTCAATGCCCATAAACACATGTAAATTCCATTCAGTAAAACTGGTAAATTCAACTTCAGACTAACACATGTATGTTGTTGTTTATACCTATATGATGCCCCTGTCTTCAGGAATATACCACTAAAAAGCCAGGACTATGAAAGTACACACAGCAGGGGTGGTATAGTTGACAGGGTTTAACAGATCTGTATTTGTATCTATTTATTTATAGCAACATCTATATAAATGGTATAAGAAAAAGATGTGTGTTTGTTTGAGGCAAGTCACTGCAAAACTACATCCTGCTTCCTAAATTATTGGGCGGAATATTGTTCATTGTCAAGGTAGCTGGGAAACTGGAAATTGTTCAAAATATTAACACCCCCTCCTCCTATAAGAAAAGTAGAAAACGTATGGGCCACCCATTTCGGAATCTGAGCTATCAATAATATATTAAAATGATGCCTCTTTTGTATGTAACATGATATTTGTATCACAGTAACAGCAAATATTTGGGGGGGGGGGAATAATTTATTTTTGTAAAATCAAAACTAAAATAGTGGGTTGCTGTGCGTTTTCCGGGATGTATGGCAATGTTCCAGAAGCATTCACTCCTGATGTTTTGCCCACATCTGTGGCAGGCATCTTCAGAGGTGTCAGGTCTGTTGGAAGCTAAGCAAGTGGAGTTTATATATCTGTGGAAAGTCCAGGTTGGGAGAAAGAACTTGTCTGTTTAAATAATTCCCCCCCCCAAAAAAAATATTTGTTGTTGTTGTGATACAAGTATCAAAGAGAAAGTGAAACAAAATATTCAAGATGGCATTTTGAGGGGGATTTTTAAAATCACATTTTAGTATTTTACAATGGCATCTTTGAGACCTCAGAATGGAAATCCAATTTTTACATGACATTGAAGACTATCCCCCAGAGTTTGATAGCTACTTAGTGATAGATTTTCCAAACTTTGACTGAGCAAATACAGGAAAGTCTCTCTGGATGAGAAGGGTGGGGTAAAAGTGATGTAAACAAATAAATAAGTTGTCCACTATTTGAATTAACTAGTTTTCATATGCAGTTTTCATAATGAGCTTATATCAATATCCAGTGAAGCAACTTCCAAGTTCTGGTCCTCCTGGGTTAGAAAATGACTTCTGTCTCATGCATTCGAACAAACAAAACCCAGATTATAGTTTTTTGATTGGATAATACTGTGCTTTTTCCCACTAACCTCAAAGGAGCCACCTAAGTCAAGTGTTCATGATTATAATAATTCAGGTCTTGTTTTGAAAACTATTATTGCGATATCTGAACTTTTAATGTAATGAACATGAAATAGTATAATTGATAAAAATGCATCTCGTGTAGCCTTGAGTCTATGAACATTTATGCTGCCAGCTTCTCTCTCTCAAAAGGTGCTACAGGATCCCTTTCCATATTGAACCAGGCTAACACGGCTATGTCTTAGAATTTCTTCTACATCCACCCATTTCAAAACTACTGTCTCTGCAGTTCTTAATTCTATACTTACCCAAACAAATTCTCTTACCTGTATCACTTCTGGAAGCTGAGGCATGCAGGCTACGAAAAGTTGCTCCAGAATTGTCGCAAAGCAATTCTTCTACAATCAGCTTTGTTTGTTCTTCAAAAGTTAACTTCATGTTAGCTTATCTGTTGTCTAAATATAAGTTGCTAGCCTACTTTTCCAGATTATTCTACCTCTGGACAAGAAGGCTTATTCAGGATGTCTCCAGAGTTTTTTCTTTCCAGGACAGAATATATGGATGGAACTGCAGCTGTATATTCTCCAGGTCATATCAACTTACAAGAGGAAGTTTCCCCGTATTTGTACTGCAGCCACACCCACAATAACCCAGAATATCAATATTGAGTAATATTGCTAGGATATTTTTGGCACGTCATTAGTAGATCTCTTTCTCCCCGCATGAGCCTCGGGTACTTTGTACTGGTGTACAAATAGATACTTTGCTCTTTGGTGTATTTCTTCAAGTATGTGACTTGCCCAAGTTCACATTGTGGGTTTCCATGACCAAGTACGGATTCACACACTGGTTTCCAGAACCCTGGTTTCCAGAGAAATAATCCAAATCACTACACTTCATTGACTATAACTTACAAAGTTGTTTTCTAATTTAAGAAGCATTTTCTATGTACAATAGAGTCTCACTTATCCAACGTTCTGGATTATCCAACGCATTTTTGTAGTCAATGTTTTCAATATATCATATTTTGGTGCTAAATTCGTAAATACAGTAATTACTACATAGCATTAATGTGTAATGAACTACTTTTTCTATCAAATTTGTTGTATAACATGATGTTTTGGTGCTTAATTTGTAAAATCATAACCTATTTTGATGTTTAATAGGCTTTTTCTTAATGCCTCCTTATTATCCAACATATTCACTTATCCAACATTCTGCCGGCCCGTTTATGTTGGATAAGTGAGACTCTACTGTATTTCTGAACTGAGGTTGCAAGTAATTAAGTGCTGATAGGGAACAACATAAGGCCTCATAATTGGCATTGTATACTGGTAAAGAATAATGTTGGTATAGAATCAAATGAAAGTATGTAAACTAGTTTGACATGGCTCAATTTGTGTGCATGTGATAGTAAGTACAGTTGAAAGCTTCTTCCAAAAATGCACTGAACCTGTTTTCCTAGAACAGAATAGTCCTCCAATGGATAAGAACATTTGCTTTGTTTGATACAAATAACCAAAACCAGTAATAAAGCGTCAGACAAAAAAACCCTGTACAAAGACAAACACAGTTCAAGCAGATCCCACCAAAATGCTGAATTCACTTCGTTTTTAGCCTGAAATTCCATGTGTGAAAAGCATCTTAGGAAAATGCAAACAATGTGATAAATTGGGTTGTTGTATGTCTTTCAGGCTGTGATAAATTCTTTCCATGTGTATACAGTGTTCCCTCACTACTTCGCAGTTCACTTTTCGCAGATTCAGTGTTTCGCAGTTTTTCAATAAACTCTAAAAGTCTACTATAAATAATAAAAAATTACAATTTACAGCCTAAGGGAGAGAAAAGGATCCCAAGTGGCAACAGGAGGAGAAGGGGGCGATTTATCAACACACGATTGGTTGATAAAGACTTAAAATAGTTATAACTGCTAAAATAATGTATAAATATTAAAATAAATAGTGTCCCTACTTCACGGATTTTCACTTATTGCGGGTGGTCCTGGAATGTAACCCCCACGATAAGTAAGGGAGCACTACAACAGGATAATACGTTAGAATCAAGACTAACAGCAATATCTAATAAACTATGAATAATTGAGAGATGACTTCTACTGTCATCTTTTGGACACTGATAGCCTCTTCTGAAGATAGAGCTGATATCTTATACATCATTTCTTTTAATAACCCAGCGTTTCTTCTACAACTCCTGATTTCTCGTAAAACACACAACCCCATGAATGAAGTTTCACTTTTATTTTTATCACCTTTGCTGCTACTGTTTTTGGTTTGGTTACATAACCGTTTTTTTCTTTTCTATTTACTTTTAAAGTGGTGACTAATACTAAAAATAAATATCAATTCCTTAGGTAACTCTTATTGAAAAATATTAATTTTTTGGATTACAACTTCTGGGATCCCTTCTAGCCATGACAGCAAGCAATCAATGCTCTGGCTTTCAGCAAGGAATCAGAAGTACAGAGTTCTGACAAGAGTAATCTGCCTTTTGCTGTCCACTCCACTGGCAAGGAAAGTAGAAAACGTTATAGCAGAAAAAAGTGATCCACCCATTTTTACCATGGCCTGCACGCAGTACCAACATACAGCTTTCAGTAGTTTAAGTGTGATGGACTGCAATCCTTGACAGACACAAGGTTGCTCACCCCCGAATTAAAGCATCATCAGTTTTTAACTGTTGTTGAACCTTTTGAAACACTCTACTCCAGCCGCAATTGAAATCTAATCAGCCCTTTTCTCCTTAAGTTATTTAGAATAAAGTTCCCATAAAGTCTGGATAACATATGACTATTTCCATAGTTTATAAACTATGTTTCCTTATGCATAGTGTTATGAGCTACGCTTGATAAATATGATTTGCAGTCTTTTTGGCAGAAAGATACCATATTCTGAACAACAAGAGATCAGGTATAGGAAATATTCTCTCCTGGATCCATGACCATCTTTGAAGAATACAAGTCTTATTTTAAAAATACAAATTGGAATTTTTCTATGAAATCCCTTCCCTCTTCCTGGCAAGGAAGGAAATGGTCTAGTTGCATTCAATAGAGCAAGCAGTACTTAATTATTTTTTACTCTTAATAAATGAGGTATCTTGCAAAATTGGCTCAGAATGTTACAACTATAAGTGGCTACACTTTTTCCCATGTGGCAACTCAATTACTTTCACCAGAGGGACATCTAAGAATCATTAGAAGTCATGACCACAGAGTGAGAGATCATGTCTATATCTGCCCTTTGCACACAGACCCTTTTCTTCATTAAGGCTATGTTTTGCCTCAGCTAAAGGTGTTTCTTTCACTCCAAATGACAGTCCACAAATTAGGAACAGGTTAAATATAGGCAGAGGGAAGAGATTTATATAAGCGCAAAGCAAAGGCAGAGACCTCAGCGAAAAGGAAAGATTCCAGATGGATTTTCTACAGAAGCAAAGAGCTGCAGAAATGTCTAAAGTCCTCTTCACCCAGAACCTGTTTCTCTGTCTTATTTGGACTTTTCTTCACATCAGAGAGAGGGGGAGAGAGGGGGAGGGAGAGAGAGAGGGGGAGGGAATTAATGTGTGTGTTAGTCTGAAGCTCCTTTACTCACAGCATCCTTAGGCTGCTCAGGGGTAGGGTTGTTGGGTTTCTACCTCTATCTTTTCTGTTTTCTTAATAATTTTTTTTTGCTTTACCTGGCTTCTTTTCCATTTTGGTGTAACTTTTGAGTTAATTGTTCATTATTAAAACATCGAGCCCTAAAGATCTTAAAGAGACTTAGTGCCTGCAGAGCTTCCCCCACAAACCAGTAAATTGCTCACTGGCATCATTGATTCCTATCACTCTTGGGACAAAGGGTTGTGCAAAGGCTTTACTGGCAATTCATAAAACTTTAACCTGAAGAATACAGTAAAGTTAATCATACTGGATCTTCCCACCTATGATTAATAACGGAAGTTTAAAAAGGTTCATGTTAGTCCTGCTACTGTCCCAAGCACAGTCTTCAAGACTGAGACAAAGGCCTGCAGCACTTCAGGCTTGTTGTCACTTTGCTTCACCAACATTTGTATCTCTATTCCTCCAATCTCAAGCAGCAATTCAGTCAGGAAAAGGCAGCCAGTGTCATCCTGGGCTGCCAGATAGGCCTTCCACAGCTGGGAACCAGCTTTACTCATTGCAATGGTCTGGATATGAACAACCTGCAATGCAGCCTGTATAGCGTCTGGAGGCACCATTTCCTGCCAGGGTACAGATTGCTGGCAGCCCACATCTAGATTTATCCATGTCCTCTCAAACTGCTCAGCAGTCAGACACACGCTGGGCATTAGAATAAGGTCGCTTGAACTGTTATCAGAATGAGCTTTCTCCTTATCTTCTGTCACTGGGGGTGCTGAAAAGGAAGAAGAAACAAAACATGAACCACTGCATGCTTCATACCAATGACAAAGCTATAATTCAAACTACAAAGCCATAAACAACCAAGGACAAAAACTGAGAAGCACTAGCTCATTTACCCTTGATTGCCAGAGCCTCTCAGAAAGATGAGAAAGGGATAAATATAGTAGAAATGGGGTATCATTATAAGCAACACAAAGAGAGCATACTAGTGGAACAAGCTATGTTCAGGGCTGTGAGTCCCCTGAGTTGTTCTCAAATTTAGAGAACCAAATCTTCCCCAAAAAGAAAAGAAAAGAAAAAGCATCCCAGCAACAAAGGTAAGATTTCCAAGCATGTAGAGCAGAGCTTTTCAAACATTTCATGCTGGTGACATACTTTTTAAACATACATCATTTTGCAACACGGTAATTCATTTTTATTAGCAAACTAGAGGTTGTAAGTCATGGATACATATACATAAATTGTAATAATGAATTATATGGGGACATAACATATGTTATGGAGCCTTTCATTTATATTTTTTAAAATACATGCTTTGTAAGATAATAATTTTATTCTTATACCCGCCCCATCTCCCCGAAGGGACTCGGGGCGGCTTACATGGGGCCAAGCCCAGTCATCGACAATATAAAAACAAGACAATAAAACAGATCAAACAACAATAAAAAAGTCATATAAAAATCACATACAAAAAACGTAATGATAAAGTCTTGGATAAAATCTAGGGAAACTGGGCCAAAGGTGCTAGTTATGTTGATATCATCAGGGAGGGGTGGTTATCCAAATTGTCATAGCCTTCAAAGTGCTAGCAGAGGTGTAAATACAGGACTAATAATGGAAAGGTAACAGGTCGATCTTACTAGATCAGTTGTCAAAGGCCTGCTGGAAGAGCCATGTTTTCAGGCTCTTCCGAAAGGAGAGGAGGGTAGGGGCCTGCCTGATCTCCCTGGGGAGCAAGTTCCAGAGCCGGGGGGCCACGACGGAGAAGGCCCTCTCCCTCGTCCCCACCAACCGCGACTGCGAGGGTGGTGGGAGCGAGAGGAGGGCCTCCCCCGACGAGCGAAGAGATCTTGCAGGTTCATAGGGGGAAATGCGGTCACGAAGGTAGGTGGGTCCCGAACCGTTTAGGGCTTTGTAGGTAATGACCTGCATCTTGAATTGGGTTCAGAAAATAAACGGCAGCCAATGGAGCTCCTTGAACAGGGGAGTAGATAACAACATACATTACTGAGATTTTTGTCACTTCTCATTACATTCACACAACATACCTATACATTGTAGCCAACACACTAATGTGTCGTAACACACAATTGGGAAACTGCTCTAGACTGAATAGGCATAATTGAAACCAATCTAGCTGAACTAGATGCTTAAAGCACGATTTCTCATTGGAAATTTGGTTTTTTTTAATTAAGGGCAAAGTGAGATCAGAAAGCTGAGATAAGAGGCTGACAGCTAATTGAAGTTTTTTTTACCTTTGCCCACTGTGGAAGCGTCTTCACAAGGGGAGTCAGCGTGATGAAGATCAGTCAAAACCTGGCTAGCTGTCATAGCTGTCCATTGTTCTTTGCCATAGATGGGTACCAAAGTGTTGAAGTCAGAGGCCCACAGATTCACAGAGCTTTCGGCCTGTTCTTCCAGAAGTCGTAGAGAGTGATCAGATGTGGGGCTGCACAGAACCCTTTTTGTCTCCTCCATGCCAGCTTGCAAAAGACGATAGTAGAACAGAGCACGGTCCCGAACTGTCATGTCTCTTTCCTCTTCTTAGATGAAAAAGAATAGTTTTGCTCACAACAAAGAGCACAATATTCATTCAATTCAAAATTAAGACATATTACACTACTACTTGTAGTGCTCTTATTTCTATATTTGGTAAATTTGCCACAAGCAGTGCAAGGAAGCAAAAGAAATGTGTAGCAAATGTTTAAACTCTGGTCTGGCTTTGCCATTTATGGATTTTTGAAGCTGGAGCAATTCTGTCACACAATTTTCAGTAACCTATAATTACTATGGTCACTCCCCACCACAATTATCATTATCTTTGTCATGATATAGAACCTATCTTAGAAAGAATATCCTTACCTATACAATAATAAAGCAATCGGCCCAACATATCTTGACATTCAGCTGGACGTGCTATGAAGAGGCGTACCAATGCTGTCAGCAACTCCACCTTCACAACTGAGAATGTCTCTGATTTTATATTGTCGACAAAATCTTCCAAGATATAAGGGACATTGGGAATTCTCTCCCCATGCACTCCCAGAAGCCAGATTAATGCTTGCTTGCCCTGTGAAATGAAACCAAACACCTCAGAATCAAAACTGCTTTACTTGATTTCATATTTAGCAATGCTGAGACAAAGTTCATGCAACTAAACTGACATGCTGAGAAAATCATCAATATGTGTAGATTAGAGCATACTGTGAAGTGAGCTGACAGACAGGGCCTCATCATATACCCAGTTAACAATTCTGATGCCAATTGGTGTAAAAATTAGAATCAAGTTAAAAAAATTAGGTTTTTTTTTAATGTGAAGGCTGAGAACATTTTTATTAGCTTTTTTGTTAATAAAGTACCAATCAAACAACAAATATTAATACAATAATACAATAGTGAATTAAAAAACAAAGGAGTACACATGTTTCTGAAATAATATATCAGGCCAGAAAATTACCAGACCAAGTTACACTTATAAAACGATCTTTTTGTACATATGATGATGCCTAAGTGAAGAAAAGAGTGTGACACCAAAGAGAGATCCAATAGCATCAACATAAAACCTTTCCTCTTCATTAATACATTGAAATAGAAGTAAAGAAATATCAAAGAGATACACACTGAAGAAGACACTCATCTCCTTGTCTGGTGATAACATTTGAGTACCATATTCATTGTCATGGCTGCATCCTACAGAATCCTGGATTTAAAAATCTGAGGATGCATCAAAGCTCTCTGGCTGATTTTTATTTTTTTTTTGAATTTGTGGTGTGGATGTTACACAATTTTTTAAATGCTGCTTCTCACTTTCAGTACCTCAAAAGCACTTTGCTACAGCAAAAGTAGGTCCAAGAAATCAAGAAGTGAAGGGCAACTGGCACTATGAACCTTGAGAAATGTAATTGAGGAAAATGACTCAGCAAACGAACAGGCCTTCATTTGTCACTGAGGGCTTCCTAACATGAGAAGATGTGTTAATCTTGATGTAAATGCAAATTGTGTTGGCACTGAGCTTTGAGTTTTTTGTTTAATACCAAACTTGTTCTGGACTTTGTCCTTTCTCAAGTGAAAAAGCAGGTATATTACTGCAACAGCAACTACTGCTGGTGCTTCCCTTTAAAAAAATGATATTTTCCTTTTTTTTAAAAAAAATTGTAGTTGTTTGGAAATAATAAGCAATTGTTCTTTGTAGAAAGTCAGGAGTTCTGTATTGAAGTTGGAAATAAAAGGAATTACCGCTGATATAGTTTGGGGCCGGAAACATTTCTACAGATATAGGTGCAAACAGCCTGGCCTTTCAGTTCTGGGGGTCTATGGAACAGAACTGGTTTTACAGTTTCCATTTGGGGACATGTAAGAAATATGTTCCCGATATGCTGTGCAGTTCCTGTTGGTTCTACTGAACTTATCGATGGTTTTCGATACTGGCCATGGTATCCTTCTAGATCAGCGGTTCTAAACGTGTGGGTCCCCAGGTGTTTTGGCCTACAGCTCCAAGAAATCCCAGCTAGTTTACCAGCTGGTGACCCACAGGTTGAGAACCACTGTTCTAGATCGTCTTGCTTGGATAAGGCTTGGGGGCAGTATTTTACAGGACTCTGTTTCCTGGAGGGATGCTCTCAGAAGGTGAGGCAGGGGGTTTCCTGTTGGACTCCTTTGACTACTGGCCTGTGGAGTTCCTCAGATTGAATTTTTTCCCTATAGCTACTTAATATACACATGAAACTGCCACGAGGGTCTGTCCAGATTTTGGGGATGGGTGTCACCAGGATGTTGATGATGCTCAGTTCTATTACTTTCTTCCACCTAATACTAAGAAAGCTGTGCTAAGCCAGAACTTGCATCCATAATGAAATGGAGAATGAAAAAAACTGAACTAAATCCAGATTGACAGAGGCCAATTGAAAGACATATTTTGGAATAGGGCTCCAGCCCTGAAGATGCAGATTTGGTGGTACAGTAGAGTCTCACTTATCCAAGCCTCGCTTATCCAAGCCTCTGGATTATCCAAGCCATTTTTGTAGTCAATGTTTTCAATATATCGTGATATTTTGGTGCTAAATTCGTAAATACAGTAATTACAATATAACATTACTGCGTATTGAACTACTTTTTCTGTCAAATTTGTTGTATAACATGAAGTTTTGGTGCTTAATTTGTAAAATCATAACCTAATTTGATGTTTAATAGGGTTTTCCTTAATCCCTCCTTATTATCCAAGATATTCGCCTATCCAAGCTTCTGCCGGTGCGTTTAGCTTGGATAAGTGAGACTCTACTGTACTTCTGGATTTAGTTCTGAGTTTCAGAAGTGATCAGGGGTAGATTTGCACAATTAAAGCTAGTGTGCAAACTATGCTTATTCCTGCAGAAGTTTGATCTAGCCACTGTAGTACATGTTTTAGTTAGACCCTGTTTGGATTCCTGCAATACGTTCTACATGGGCTGCCTTTGATAAGGGCTTAGAAACTTAAATTGACCAAGGAATTCCAGTCAGATTTTTAATGGGGATTGGCTACAGAGAACACACAATAAATTCCCTTGAGGAAGCAACTATGCTGGCTGCTAGTCTGTTTCTGGGCCCAGTTTAAAGTGCTGGTGAGAACCTACAAAGTCATATATGAGTTAGACCTAGGCTTTTTGAAGAACCATATCTCCCTATGTGATCTTTTTAGAGTTCTAAAACCTTCAAGAGTCAACCCATGTAGACTGTACATCTGAACACTGGCATACAGTCTTAATAGAAAGGAAAATCGTGTAGTTCTTTCCCTTTCAGTCTCTGATAAAATCCTAATAGATAAAATAGAATTCTATCATATACTCAAGAGGTACACATACAAATTGCACCATATTAGGTCATGGATTTTTTGTTGGAAAAATATAAGGGTTTTATTTACAACTTTATATCAAAGTTGCATTTCTCAACTTGCTGTCTGACATGAGTGTTTAAAATAGCCTCAATTGAGTCATCCACAATTTCTGCTTACCTCACTATCCTGGATATTCTCTTCGCAGCCAGGCAAAGCCTGAGACACAGTCTCTGTACACTGTGGA
This sequence comes from Anolis carolinensis, assembly GCF_035594765.1. NCBI lineage: Eukaryota > Metazoa > Chordata > Lepidosauria > Squamata > Anolidae > Anolis > Anolis carolinensis. Next base: position 209,223,009 of record NC_085844.1, read on the forward strand.
CACAACCACACCAAGTCACGGAATACCTGCACTACAGCTATAAAGGAAATTTGGGGGGGGGGGGGGGGGGTTATATAAGGAACTGCGACAGTAATGTTTCAAAATAGAAAGCAGTAAAATCCAGAGTGAAACAGTCAGCAATATTAAAATATATTAAGAACCAGGTTCGACAACAATATTTTAATTTCTTGTCTCCCATAAGAATGTGCTCTCTTAGATGTGGAGTCTTTTCTCTGGAGGCTTTTAAGAAGAGGCTAGATGGCCATTTGTTGGGCGTGCTTAAATTGTGTCTTCCTACAATGCAGAATGGGATTGGACCAGATGGCCAATTGTGGTCTCTTCAAACTCTACGATTCTATGATTCTTAGGGGCCCATCTATCCTTGAGAAGGAAGATAAGCCAATTACAGTGCTGTCTTCTTTCTCTACCACTTGCATCTCCTTTGTTCCCAGAAAGTAAAGCATGGATCTCTAATGGAGACCGCAAATGACTGGTAGGTTTACTGAGGAAGAGGAAGTCTTTCTAATAACTTCATCATAAGTATTCCAGAACTTTATAGAAATAGCATGTTGACTGGAGTATGGAAATTAATCAGAAGCAAATGAAACTTAAACAATATTGTCTCAATATGGATATAAAGTTGGGAAACAGAAATTATTTTGGTTCAGAATCTTAGTACCGCCTGCAGTTTAAAAATACATTGCAAGGCTAGCCTCAAGAATACTGTAAGATTCTAATCTGGATTTTATAACATAAATGTATATGGAGCAGTGTCCACACTTGCTTTCCCCTGAAAGGAATGCAAATGGTGCATCAGTTGAAGCAAAGCAAATGTACAACTACCTGACAGTATAGTACCAGACTTGAAGCCAGAAACCCATCTAGACTGCAGATCTCAAACCTTTTCTAGGGAGCAATCCTCCTTAAAAAAGGTTACACAACCAGACCTGACCAGCATTTCTATTGATCAACTGGAATCATTTCTTGTTTGATAAAACGCCACTTGAGGTAATGAAGAGTCGGAAGCAACTGAATGAATAAACAACAAAATGTCACAGCTTTTAGTCTCCAACCAATGCATCACTGCATTCAGATACCAGTTGAAAGTTTTCTTTGATTTCTCACTTTACTAATTTATTTCAATGCATTTATTTATCCTTGCAACCCATCAGAGTCCTCAAGGCATTGCATAATTGATAAAAACATTTTAAAAATTTTTAACTGTCCAAATTCCACTTTTCAAATACTTCAAACAGTTAGTGACAGTGGCTTGCTATTTTTGTGGCAGACTACAAGCCATTATTTGATAAAATAATTTAAGGTCTAAGAGATTTCAGATTTGAGGTAGCAGCTGGGAAGATACATGCTTTTTCTATGCCATCTGGAATAACAAGCTCAATCATGCAAATAAATGCTTGAAGCAATCCAGATACAGTACTCAAAAACTTTCAGAGTTCCTAAGTATGTCAATGTATTCTGAAATCTAGTTTAGCTGATATCTAAAATTTGGATTAATTAATACAGAGTGGCCCTATTAAAAAGACATAAGCAAGAACAGATTAAAGAGAAAAATCTGTAATAGCACTGGCAAAATTGTATTGTAAAGATTATCCAACAGGTAACACACAGACCAAAACTCAATCAGAAAAAATGTAAGTTACCTGAAGTTATATGCTCTTGTTTCAACTCAAGAAGCTCTGTTAGGATTCTTACACATTGCTCTGTATAGGTCCTTGCTATCTTTCCTACAAACACCACAATGCAAAACTTTAATATAGAGACAGACAAAAAACATTATTTCTAATACTGTCAGCACTTATTAGAGTGGAGATGAATCATGAAGAAAGAACTTCTTTCCTCAATAGATTCTTTCATTTTTTTTTCAAGCCCAAACTGTCCTAACTTATTTGTTGTTGCTAAGAATGTGATTTTGAAGAAGAAATTCCATGATAGGACCTTAGGGTCACTGTATGTTGGAAATGACTTGAAGGCTCACAACAACAATCATGATACCTACAGAACAAAAAAGGGGGCATATAATTCCCAAATGCACTTAGCAGTGCCTTAACTCACTAATGGCACATATTAACAACCAATAATGAATTGCATCTTTGGACACAGAAATACAACCATATAAACACCTGTATGAGCTTTAAGCAGAGATCAGAGAAAATGATCAGTTAATAGGGCGGCTGTAACTGATCACCTCAAAGGTGGGGGAAGTACTTTGTATAAATTAAGAACGTATAAACCAGTCTGGTTAGGATGAGAAAAGTAGAAAACTGTAGTTGATAACAAAGTTTCTACTGCATTACATTAGTAGAAGCTAATGCCACTAAACTGCATTATAAAAAGTTTAATATATCTGTGACAGGCATCTGAAGTTCAAATATAGGTCACTGCTATTGTGTGTTTTCAAGTAATTTCCAGTTTGCGGAAACCCTAAAGCAAACCTATCACAGGACTTTCTTCACAATATTTTGATGTTTGCTAGTGCTTTCTCTTAAGCCAAGCGAGTATGACTTGGCCAAGACCCAGTAAGTTTACAGTGTTTTGAACCCTGGTCTTCAGAGTCCTAGCTCAACAATGAAACTACTGCACTACACTGGTTTCTTAAGTTATTAATGATGTGTGTATTAATGACGGACCAAATTTCAGCTAAATTCATCTTGAAAAGAGGTCTAACGCCCCTAAATTCCTGTTCAGATCAAACATAAAATAGGTGACTGCAATTTGAAATATACTTACCTCAGGGTTAAATTGACAACGTAGACACCACTGAGAAGCCAGGTATTGCCAGAACCAAAGATGGCACAATTCATGCCAACCCAATTCAAAATATTATTCAAATGTTGGCCTGTTCAGTCTTATAGTATGAGCCAAGTTGTGAAACACAACCTCAGCCATGGAAAAGATAACTTTTATGAATTTCTTACTCTTTTTTTCAGTCCCTAAGAAATCAGCAGATAGAGAATTGTATTCATTAGCCTATAACCCTGATATTGCTCCTACCTATGGCAAAGATTGCTCCCTGTGCAAGTTCTGCTGAGATGTCTGTACAGTAGTCCCTCAGTTCCTCCAGCACCTGCTGTATGTTCTCATCGTTCACCAGTTTGCACAGCACCTCCATTTTCTGGCACTTGATGTAATATGGTTCTGAGTAAGAGCAGAAGAACTTTTTGTAATGGCTGCTGAAGTGGCCAGGAAGGCTGTCTAAGATTTGACGCACATGACACAGAGCAGCAAAGCAGAGCTCTCTACTTTCAGAAGTACAAGCAGCCAGGAGCGGGCCCTTCACTCTCACGAGGACGTCTGTCTGCACATGTGGAAAGTCTCTAGCCAGCACAAGGAAGAGTTTAGTGGCAGCCATGACCACACTGCAGCTGCTACTCTTCAGATAGTTATCCAATAAGTTAAGGATGTCAAAGAGCTCTTCATCACTGCGGGGTTTGTAGCGCAAAAGAAAGGTCAGTACCTCACTCTGGCCCCATTGGTCTAGATCAGGCATCCTGTCAGAAAAACCAAAACCAATGTTGTAAATTTATAGCTTGCCTTTCCCTCATAGATGGTAGATCAAAAGACCATATCTAAATATTAGCTATAAATATATTTGAACAGAAATGAAATTGTTTATGAAAATTTAACTCTTCAGCCCATGTAGTTTTAATAAGGTAACAAGATTTGGCTTCTAATGAGTGTCGTCAGAAGGCAAATTCTAAAACTAAACTGTCAAAAAGATAAATGTGCATGCACTCAGTGTCTGTATGAGAGAACAAGGAACTAACAGAACACTAGAGGTCTTCAATCCGATCTCTGCCATGCCAAACACTGAAGAGATCTTTGTGGAGTGGAAATGGCTTCACAAAGTAAGCAACTGAAAACGTCTTTCCTTAGAAATGTTCCCAGCAGGAATAAACAGAATTACATGGTTATATCACCAGCATCATATGATCAGTGCCAATGTTCACCCAAAACCTGGCTAAAACTAATGTTTAAAGAGTGGCTGTTTGATTGACCAGTTGATACCTGCAACATAATTTTAAAACCAGACTAGCAATCAAGTGTTACCCAGGAACACTGCAATCTGCAAGCCAACCATCTCCTTTATTTAAACAAATATATATACAAACTGACAAACCCTGCAATTTTATACACAATACTTTTAATAGCTTTGTGCATGAAACAAGGTCTGTGTACATTTGATGACCAGAAAGCTAAGGTGTCATTATCTCAACCATCCATGTTGACAATTTTGGAGTATTTTGGAATTCCAAATAAAATCTACTCAATCTGCAGTAGTTTTTCATTAAAACAAGCCATGATACTGTTTTAATTTTTAAACCACCTTTTTAAAGCTCTAAGTTATTCTATTGAAATATGTGTAATTCACTTCATTAGATACTGCAGACCACTTCTAAAGCAGACAGTTGACATTTTAAAGCCATTACAAGTATACTGCAACTGTGAAGACCCAAAGTATACTGTAGTTGAGAAGCAGATTTCTACAAACTAAACATGGAAGAATTTACAGAAGTGTTTGGGGAAGACCATACCTATTAAGAAGATGGTGGGCAATGGGCTTGTTGATGACAACTCCTCCTTCATGTGCCAAAATCTCCTCAAGGGCCCGCAGACAATTCACCACCACAATAGGATCCTGGTCACGAAGCAAACTATATAATTCATTCACTAGTGCACCATCTGTGAAAACAACAGAAGTCAGATACCTGGCTCTAGGCGTGCTGCTCCTCCAGGCAGTTATCATACTGTGATGCACACATAAGCAACTACCACCAAAAGAATTCAGTCAATCCAATAATACAACAGCTTTGTCAGAAGGACAGTTGCCAAATGACTGCAGAAAGTATCCAAGTGAGCAGAGGATAATTTCACTCAAGAAAATGTCTGTGAAGGTGGCCTCCTGACTTAGCTTCAGAGAAATCTGTGTTCAATAAAACTATGCTAAGCATCATTGATTGAGTTATTTGCCACACTTGTACCCTGCCTTTCTCACCCCGAAGGGGATTCAGGGTGGCTTTACAAAGGCAACAATTTGATGCCACATATACATATCGATAAATAAACAAATGTATTAAAATCCAAACCAAATAAAAACCTAAACATCAATTTAAAAGATCATGCCCTGATCCCTGCACTGCAGCATCAAACTGAACTGTCTACACATTTATTCAAATGTTACATGTGACTGAACAGACGGGGAAAGAAACATATTTGCATATGCATATTTACCCACTTCACAGTCTCCCTGGAGTTTCTGCATCTTTGCACATCCAAGAACAGCTACTCTCCTAACATAGGAGGCTTTGTCTCGCAGGCCATTCAGGATTGGCTGTTGGATATACTCTTGTATGCCAGGCATCCTGAAAACATTGGAAGTGTATCAGGCTCAAGAACTGAATTCTTTTTTAATGTCATTTACACAGCACTTCTTTAATATACATACTTAGACATTTAATTAAGGCCTTCAGGATGGTGCTGCTTTGAGTCCAAGAGGGAAACAGATTAAAAAATGATTCCCATTCTATGCGCACATTCCTTTAAATTAGCTTAATTCTAGTCAGAGAAACAGTCGTCCTAAAATACTCCTCTAAATTCCTTATTTTCCAAGAACATTTGGTAAAGAAAAATAAATACAAAGGATGTGCTAGTTTTAAAAGGACAAAAAACAAAAACAAAATGCAATTGTGCAATAACATCATCAAGACTAAGATGCAAATAAAACAAAAGTTTTGAGTTCTTTAGAACTCTCCTTCAGGCCATGCAAAATAAAAAATTAGAAACGGAAAAGTACAAAAATGAGGCCAGGTGTTGCTGCCACAAGGCCTGCGTTCAGAATGCATCTTCTTTTCATGGGCTCTGCAGATTCCAGAACGAATGTAAAGAACGTACTTATGCTCATGTACCACTGCCAAAATTTAAGCACCAGTTTAAGAATTATTATGAAAAGTTGAGCTAATGAGATTTATTAAGTAATACAAATCGTATTTGATTTAGTAATGCAAAACAGTTCATCTTGTGTGTCTATAGTGAAGATCAAGGCAAACAGCACCACATTACTTCCAAACCCAACAGTGACCTTACCTGAGACTGCACATGCTGCGCAGGGCCAGGCCCCTAACCATAGGATTTGGGTCTGAGCAATCTTTGCATAGAGTATTGATAGCTAAGAGAGCTAAATCAGGCTTCAGTGGAGCATACGTGCACATGTACAAGTAAACTAACTTCTTCTGAACAATATCCACAGTGGCACTAGCTTTAACCATCTCCATAAAGACCCCAGAGACATCTATACCTTGGGTCATATGCCTGAAAATAAGTGGTAAAAGCATGTAAATATGTGAGTACATATTATGGTACCTTTAAATCATAACAAACCCCGGGAATGGTCAGTACCCATGTATAAACCATATGTAATTTTGGGTCATATTAGGAAAAGAAGAATAAAATCAGTATGAATGTACATAAAATATTCAGAGAAAAGCTTCAGTTTCAACATAAACAGTTCAAACAAACTACTCCAAAGAAAAGTTTCAGTTAAAACTTTTTTTTAAAAAGCATTTCAAACAAAATTATCTAAAAGAACAAGGAAAGTGAAGAAGAAAAGTATAAGAAAGAGAGAGAGGAGGTGGGGAGCTGCAGAGCAGCAGATCTTGACTCTTTGACCAAATACTACTGTTTACATTCTGGTATATTTTATTTAATGGCTAAGAATCAGATACAGAATATAGCAGTTATCCCTTTCTCTAATACAACAATTTACATATTACAATAGCAACCATGCCCAGTGTGTGTGTGTGTCAAAGTTATTAGAGCATATACTACTGACTCTAAGCCCTTAGCATTTTCCAAAGTCTATTAGACAAGTATTTGGCATATTGTACAAAGGTACAGACCTGATCACACGCTGAATAACATTTCTATAGCGGAGGCGATCAGCTTGTACATGTGGGTTAGACAGTGCTCTCTTCAGCTCCTTCAGAGCATCCTCTGATCCAAGGTATGGCATTTTGAAGAGAATCTGGGCTCCCAGAAGTTTTGAACATTGAAGAACCTTCTGTTATAGATACAAAGAGTAAATGTGTCGGGTAGTAATCTACTCTCCGCTTGAAATTCTCCACAATGTATCAATTATGATGATGACAACAATGATTTTACTGACATCAATGTACGTATTTAGTTTAACAAAGGCCATAAGCCTGAAGGTACATAAACCACAAGGACAAAAGTGTGATGTGCCAGCAAAAGGATCACAAAAGGATTTCTGCATGCACCTGAGCTCTGAAATACCAGTATTTGCATAAATGTAATCAGAGTGAGGACTGATTCATGTGGCAAAGTCTGCTATGTATTGTTATGAGCTATTTGAGCATACAAAACTTCGAAATACACAATTAGTTGGTTTGGTGTGAGTTTTCCAGGCTGTATGACCATGTTCCAGAAGCATTCTCTCCTGACGTTTCACCCACATCTATGGCAGGCATCCTTAGAGGTTGTGAGGTCTTTTGGAAACTAGGCATGTGGGGTTTATATATCTGTGGAATGTCCAGGGTGGGAGAAGTAACTCTTGTCTGTTTGAGGAAAGTGTGAATGTTGCAATCAGCCAGCTTGATTAGCGTTTAATAGCCTGGCAGCTTCAAAGCCTGGCTGCTTCCTGTCTGGGGGAATCCTTTGTTGAAGTGCTAACTGCTCCTGATTTTTTCTTGTCTGGAATTCCCCTGTCTTCTGAGTGTTGTTCTTTTTTTTTTTTACTGCCTTGATTTTAGGGTTTTTTTTAATACTGGTAGCCAGATTTGATCATTTTCATGTTTTCCTCCTTTCTGTTGAAATTGTTCACATGTTTGTGGATTTAAATGGCTTCTCTGTGTAGTCTGACACGGTAGTTGTTAAGAGTGGTCGAGCATTTCTGTGTTCACAAATAATATTCTGTGTCCAAGTTGGTTCATCAAGTGCTCTGCTATGGCTGACGTCTCTGGTTAAGTCTGCAGTGCCTTTCATGTTCCTTTCATGTTGCTTGATTCATGTTTGGGCAATGATGGTGCCTATATAGACTTGTCCACAGCTGCATGGTATACAGTAGACTCCTGCAGAGCTGAGAGGATCCTTCCTGTCCTTTACTGAACGTAGCATTTGCTGAATTTTCTTAGTGGAGCTGTAGATAGTTTGTAGATTGTGTTTCTCCATCAGCTTCCCTATGCGGTCAGGGGTTCCCTTGATGTACAGTAAAAACACTTTCCCCCTTGCCTAGTTTCCAACAGACTTCACAACCTCTGAGGATACCTGCCATAGTTGTGGGTGAAACGTCTGGAGAGAATGCTTCTGGAACTTGGCCATACAGCTCGGAAAACTCATAGCAATCCACAAATAGCCTAGGTGTTTGACAATATCCTAAGTGACTCACATCCAGTGATTCCAGCCATGAAAGCCTTCGACAACACACAATACGTTCAATTGGCAATCTTCTGTGTGTACAATTTCAGGTCACGTTTTAAAAACCTAAAATATATAGCACTTTTCCCACATGAAAAAAAAAATACTTTTCCCTCGGAAAGCCCATTCTTTCTCTTCTTTCCCATTACCTTCTGCTTGAAGTGAAGGGAGGACGCGGCCTAGTCCCGTTCAGGTCCTTCCCTCAGGCCTCGCAAGATGGCATCGCAATGAGCCTGAAAATGACTGTTTTATATTAGGTTAACCGATAATAAATAGATCTACTTTATTTTTTTATTTTAGAAAATTACACTGAACAGATTCCCGAACTCAAGACGAAAGGAAATCTGAGCTTAGCAGAACTGACTTGAAAACCACAACTTGCAGAATTCTGGGAATTGTAGTACAAATGAAGTCGAGGGCAATGTTGTGGTACTGCGCATGTGCTCCACGCATGCGCAGTAGCAACCGGGCCAATTCAGCGTATTGACCATTCCCAACAGGGTGGAGAATTCGGCGCATGCGTGTTGCCCCGAGGAGTCGCGCTCTTCTCTCCACTCGCGAGAGGCGCAATCCCTTTGGCAAGCAAGGGAGGATCGCGTCGACAGGGGGCGCTGTGGCGCTTAGGCGCGGGAAGTTTTTCAAAGCTATAGAGATCCCTGTTTGGCGGGAAAAGAAGCTTTGCGGTCTCTTTCCGTGTGAGATCCAGGCCTGGTTCTCCCAAGACGGCAAAGGAGGCGCTTGGAAGGCGTTTTGCCACCTCGGAGACCCTCTCTTCTCTCGCTTCCCACATTTTCTGCAACGCTGACAGTAAGCTCCTGCCTTTGGGATGGGAGAGGGCTGTCGAGGCAGGAAACGTGGCTCCGGGAATCCAGGGATCAAATCCCAGCATTGGGTCACACTCTTTCAGCCTCAGGGGAAGGTTACAATGGTAACACCCTCCCCTTTACAGTGGCGTCAGTTGGCTTGATGCCACCACCTTCTGTAGCAGACCATACATAACCGTATTCCTTCCTCTGAAATAATAATAATAACAACAACTTTATTTTTGTACCCGTCCTCCATCTCCCCAAAGGGACTCGGGGCGGCTAACATGGGGCAATGCCCAAACAATTTTAATAAAACAAAATAAAATACAAAGAAGACACACAACAACATCCGGTAAAAATGCTTATACAATAACAGTAAAAGAAAACATAAAAATGGTAACATAAAGTATGAAAACAGTACAAAATGTAAACTAGGGCGAGCTGGGCCAAAGTGCGAAGTGCGGAAATTGTAAAACCTGTGGGTGAGGTAGATAATGCTGCATGTAATGGGAAACTCGGGTGGGATAAACAATACCACCCACAGCATTTGGCATCCGTTTGGCGATTTCCCCTTCAAGTATTAACCAGGCCTGGTCCTGCATAGCTTCCAGAGTATTGCTCTTTGGGTGCTTACCTGCAGCCCCCTACAATGTCCGTCTTTTGGACTTCAGGTCTTTTGGACTTCAACTCACACAATTCCTAACAGCCGGAAATAGCACTATGGGGATGCACTGGGTCTATCACAAGTCATGTGGCTGCAGAAGCTTTCAGGAGCCTTTGGCCATGTGTTGAATTTCACGTCCCAGGTGTCAAAAATGTTCCTCATCCTTGCTATGAGATTGACTTCCTAATAAATATATACAAGCAGTCCCAAGAACAGGTACATTTTGTAAGTGTATCTCTCTCTCTCTCTCTCTCTCTCTCTCTCTATATATATATATATATATCCACACACATACGAGCGCACATGCACATACACATAACTTTTGGATAGCATAGGGAAGGGTTAACACCCCTGTGAGATTTGTTTTGCTGTCTGCCCATTGAGAAGATTTCACCTCACTATCTGTCCCTGTGATAATTGGATTTTGAAAAATGTGGCTTGTTGTGGGAACAAGGATTGGTGATAACGTTACACTGGAGACACCTTTTCCCCATGATAACTCTTTCAGGAGTGAATTTCCTTTCTGGGGGGTAGATTTATATCACTACCTGTTGTCTCACCCCCATTCTTCACTATGAGATGTAAGTCAGATGCTTGTAGCTCAGGGACTACCTGTCCTGAATTCACCTCTCATTTAATTCACTGGGATTTGCCATGAATAAATATTGAGGATTAATTAGCAAGCAGTGCTACCCCATTCTCACATTATTTTTCTTCATTTGCAGTTAGCAGTGGATACCAATAAGAATATTACCCTATTATTAGCCTGCTTTTGGTTCCATTTATAATCCTTAATTCTCATATATTCATTCTGGATATACATATTCATGTCTCGTTCATTGTTTTCTATTGAACGCTGTTAGCATTCCAACCCACTCCAACCTTTTCCATGAAAAAAGCAATAACGAAGGAATATTCCAATTTCTCCCTCTTGTTTTTGCAGGACCTGGAGGGATGAATGGGACTCTGATTCCCGGAACACCCATCGCAGTGGACTTCTGGAATATCAGGAAAGCTGCCCAGGCCCGCTTGTTCTTCCTCTCCCATATGCACACGGACCACACAGTGGGGCTCTCCAGTACCTGGAACCGGCCTATTTATTGTTCTCCTCTTACTGGCCAAATCCTGCGTCTCAAGCTGAAGGTACGCTTAGGCACAGATCTGTTGTCTTCTCCCATTTCACACAGAGAGGCCTATCATTAACTGTCATGCCTTCATTTTAATTCTAGGTGAGTGAGCAATGGATCCATCCTCTAGAAGTGGGAGAGAGCCATGTCTTGGCCTTGGATGAGATTGGGAAAGAGACCATGACAGTGACCTTGATTGATGCTAATCACTGTCCCGGATCTGTCATGTTTCTTTTTGAAGGCTACTTTGGAATCATCCTATACACAGGTATGGACTTCACTGTTCACAAGAGACAGGAAGTTCTCATGTTAGAGTTGAGCTTTTATTGCCTTCTGTGTTCCAGTTCTGCGGCTTCTTTGTTTGTCCCTCCATACAAACATTTTTATTACAACCTTTAGCTGTCTCATAGAAGGCACCTTATAAATAGAATTTGGAAGTAAGGAGATAACAGTGAGTTAGAATGAGGTTGACTTTCAAAAATAGCATAATAAGTGGAAATGAAGGTACCACTTCATGTGGTAGAAATAACATTTTAAAGTTGGTTTCAAAGTATTTAAAGTGGCATTTAGCAGGAGATTTTTCAATTTTTTGTAAAAAAAACAAACAAAAAAAACCCCTGAAATGCAACAAAAAAGTAATGAGCAAAACAAGAAGGAAAGAATTACCTTTAAAAAGTAGCAGTAATTAGTTACTTTTTGAACACTAAAACAAATAATAACAAATTACTTTTTTTAAAGGTGATTTTCCAAGCTTGCCTATAATAATAGACTTTAAAAACATAGTCTTTTTATTTTTTTATTTTTACCATAATTGCATTGCAAATGTTACACATTTTGGTCAAGATATAATGCAATACATTGGTGCCCTTGCTTCCCGTCCCTCCCCTTTGGTTTTCTTCCTAGAGAGGGTGGTGAAATGCTGACAGGAGATAGGGAAAAGACAAAACTACTCAACATATCTTATTCGCCTCAGTTTTCTCCCATAAGGAAATAAGTGTTCAACTTGAGCAATATGGGACAGACAAGGTAATGGGGATATGCAACCCAAAATAGGTAAAGAAATACGCAAGGAATACCTGGCTACTCTAAACAAATCAAAGTTTTCAGGGCCAGATGAACTACATCCAAGGGCATTGAAGGAACTAGCAGAAGTAATTTCAGAACCACCTTTGAGAATTCTTGGAGAACGAGAGAAGTTCCAGCAGACCGGAGAAGGGAAAATGTCCCTATCTTCAAGAAGGGAAAAAATTAGGACCTAAACAATTACCATCCAGTCAGCCGGACTTCAATATCAAGGGAAGATTCTAGAGCAGATCATTAAGGATCATTAAGGCCATCACTTAGAAAGGAATGCTGTGATCACTAAAGATAAACATGGATGTCACAAAAACAAGTAATGCTGGACTAATCCTATCTGTTTTTTCGATAAGAGTTACAAGCTTGGTAGATGCAGGAACTGCTGAGGATGTAGCATATCTTGATTTCAGTCAGGCCTTTGACAAAGTCCCCCATGACCTTCTTACAAACAAACTATTTAAATGTGGGCTAGATAATATTACTGTTCGGTGGATCTGTAATTGGTTAAGCATCTGAACCCAAAAAGTGCTCACTAATTGTTCCTCTTCATCCTGGAAAAAAGTGACTAGTGGGGTGCCGCATGGTTCGGGCCTGGGCCTAGTACTGTTTGTTAATGACTTGGATGAAGGCTTTGAGGGCGTACTTGTCAAATTTGCAGATGACACCAGATGGCCCATGTGGTCTCTTCCAACTCTATTATTTTATGAATCTGTTGATTTCCTGTTTCCTAGGCAAGAGACATTATTACTTTGAAGATGTATACAGGGTATTTTCGAAGATAGTAACACTAGATTAGACTCCCTGGCTAATCTTGTTCCTAGATAATTTTTGAGATGAAATTTTACCTGGTTCAGTCTTATTCAAAGCCTTCTATCCATAGTTGTGAGTGTTCTCTTTTGAGCAATTTTAGAAATGGTTCCCCGTCCCTTTTGTAGTTGTTTTGTGTTTTTTCCTCAGAGCATCATTGTTAATTTATCGATTTCTGCCAGATTAAAAAATTGTGAAATCCACTTTTCTGCGGTTGGCATTTTTTAGTTTTCTGCAAATAACATTCTCACCCAAATTATCATGTATTGTAATGGTTTTGCCTTTGTTGATTTCACTTGTCCATTCTGTAGTTCAGGGTTCAGTTGAATTGTAATTTTGATTTATTTTTTTTTGCAGTTGTTCTTGCATTGAGTTCCAAAACTGTTTTGCTTTAGGTCTACCACATGGGGGAAATGTTCTTTGCCACACTCCCAGCATGTATTACTCATGCTCTTATCCATTTTAACAATTCTTCTCAGAATTAGATACCACCTGAACAAATTGTATAGGTCAGGGATATTTTGTCTGGTGTACTGGTTGGAGTGTGAAAAAAGAAAATTTTAATCCCCACAGAGTTATAAATAAGTAGCACTTGTCTTCCATAAGCAAGCCACACAAACCTGTTGCAACAATAAATCAATTAATAAATTAACTGCATGACTTTCTGTAACAGTAACCAAAGAAGGGAACTTTCATTTCTCTCTAGGTGATTTCCGCTACTCTCCAAACATGCAGCAGGAGGAGGCTCTGAAGAATAAAAAGCTTATCAACACCTTGTACCTGGACAATACCAACTGCTATCCTAGTTTTGTCTTACCATCCAGAGAAACAGCAACTGAACAAATCAAAGAAGTGATTAGGGCCCATCCATCTCACCTCGTTAAGATTGGTAAGAAACATTAATAGATTCAGAAGAATTTTTGCACTGTTTCATTGAGATAGAGAATCTTTGGGACAGTGACCTACATAAGATGAGAAACGTGTTGTTCTCAAGATGTTATTGAATTGCAATCTTCTCACTCACTGGCTTTACTGGCTAATGTGGAACCTAACACTTAATGGCCCAAATTCCTATTGTTGATTCAGAGACGCAGTCTAGAGAGAATATGGAATTTATTGAAGGGGTTATGTTCCAGATCGAACTCTGAAGTAAGAGGTTGTCAGTTAAACTGTAGTTACTATATCAGAAACACGTGTAGTAACGTCAGCTTAGGGCATTTCACTCCAGAGATTGAATGTAATAAAATCAGGCTGTCTAGCACAGGCAGCGCTGAGTTACAAACAACTCATAGATAAGAGCACAGGTTAGGCAATGGGAAGTGAGAGGGAATCTACCCCTAGGAAGATAAATTCTCTTCTGTAAGAGTTATCATGGGGAAAAGGCTTATTTGCTGAAGTTTTATCACCAAACCTTGTTTCTACAAGCCAAATTTTTCAAACTCCAGTTATCACTGGGAGAGAAAATGAGGTCAAATCTCCCAAACGAGCACAGACAGCAAACCAAACACCACTGGGGTGTTAGCCCTTTCCTATGCTACCCAAAACTAAAAAAAATAAAAATGGCTGGAGTTACACTTAAAAATGCACCTGTTCGAACTTACATACAAATTCATCTTAACAAACCTACAGAATTTGTCTTGTTTGCAACCCAAGGACTACCTGTATTTGAAATGCTTACAGTTCTCTGCTTTCTTCTAGGTATCTACACTTTGGGAAGGGAATCCCTCTTGGTAGAACTGGCTCACGAATTCCACACTTGGATTGTAGTGAGTCCTCGGAGGCTGGAAATCATGCATCTGCTGGGATTGGATGATGTGTTTACTTCTGAGGAATGGGCTGGGAGGATTCACGCTGTGGATTTTTCTGAAATCCGCCAAGCAACTATGATCAGCTGGAATCAGATTCATCCAACCATAGCCGTTCTCCCCACCAGCCGACCAGTGAAGATCAACCATCCCGGTGCTTATGTTGTACCCTATTCAGACCATTCCTCTTTCGAAGAGTTGCTGGAGTTTGTAGCTTGGCTAAAGCCTTGTTCCATAATCCCAGTGGTAAAAAGTGAGACATGTCAGATACATTTCCAGCAATATTTGACACCTTGGAATGGCTCCGTTCTGGAGTCCAGAGTCCCTGAATCAGTGACAAGATTCATGCAAAGTAGCAGGAAGTGGGAAAGGCCCTTCAAGGTGCAAAAACAGACTTCCATGCACCATGTGCCTAGAGGAGTTTTGTTTGAATCCTTAGAAGAATGTATTCATCCCATTGAAAATGACTGCAGTGAAGAAATGCCCCAGCAAAGCTGCTCAGAACCCATGAAAGGATGTGTGTCTTCCTGTAAAGAAGAGTGTGTTGAATGTGAGGAGGAGAAAGAGAAAAATGAGGCAGAACCAAAAGCCCTTCAAAGCCAACAAGAAACTTTACCAATGCAATCTCCTTGTGTGACGTCCACACAGAAGCTAGACAACTTCAATAAATCTCAAAAATGTCAGACTGCTCCAGAAGCAACACAAACAAACTCTTTATCAATGTCAAAGGGGGAGGCCTGTTTCACAGTCAGACAGTTCCCTGCAAGGAGGGACAAATTGTGCCATTTGGCCACAGAAAAACATGTTCTCTCAGCATCACTACATGCTCTTCAGGCTGAGATGCCGGGCAAGTTCACACTAAAGTATGAAGCATTCCAGCTGCTCAGTGACCAGCCTTCACGAAGCCTTCTCCCAGAATACGATTTGTCTCCACTCAACAGTCGAAAGCAATGGTCTGTATATGACTTTGACTGGCAGGTTGAAAACTACTTAAAAAGAGGGAAAGAGTCTGCAGGTGTGGACCAATGCAAATTTGTGCTCAGATAAAAATCTCTGGTAAAACCCAAAGCCCACGAACCAAGTTCCAAGAGCAAATAGTGACAGAACAATTTTAGTGTTACATTTTTCAAGTTGAATTTGTAAGATTTTATCCTTCATTGTTAATGAAAATAAATCACAACCAACTTGGTTCAGAAGAAGAGCTAGAACTACAAGCAGGATGGTTTGCCTCTTGACCCTTTCAGAAATTTTGCAGTCTTAGGAGTTCCTATGAACATTAAGTGGACTGCTCACACTGGAGAGCTACCCCCTTTCAAAGTTTATAAAATAACTAGCTGTTCCCGGCCACGCGTTGCTGTGGCGAAGTATGGTGGTATGGGAAATAAAGTATTGAGGAATTGGTGGTAGTTAAGGTCAAGGGTAAAGGTTTTCCCCAGACATTAAGTCCAGTCGTGTCTTACTCTGGAGGTTGGTGCTCATCTCCATTTCTAAGCCGAAGAGCCGGCGTTGTCCATAGACTCCTCCAAGGTCATGTGGGATGACTGCATGGAGTGGCGTTACCTTCCCGCTGGAGCAGTACCTATTGATGCACTCACATTTGCATGTTTTCGAACTTCTGGGTTGGCAGAAGCTGGGGCTAACAGTGGGGGCTCTCTCCGCTCCCCCAATTCAAACCTGTGGCCTTTCGGTCCAGAAGTTCAGCAGCTCAGCGCTTTAACACGCTGCGCCATCAGGGGATATTATTTCCTAAAGGTTGTGAATATACAATATTCCTGATTGGTTTTTTTTGTTTGTTGGAGGCAAGTATGAATGCTGCAATTAGGAGAAATGATTAGGATGTAATGGCCTTGCAGCTTTAAAGCCTGGCTGTTTTCTCCCTGAGTGAATTTTTTGTTGGGAGGTGTTAGCTGGCCCTGATTGTTTCCTGTCTGGAATTCCCTTGTTTTCAGAGTGGTGTTGTTTGCGATATTTTATGTGCGTCTACTGTCTGTGGCCCTGAGAAAACAGGATTTGCCAGACTTTGATGATGGGAATACTTTGTTGGGAGGTGTTAGCTGGCCCTGATTGTTTCCTGTGTGGAATTCCCCTGTTTATTTACTGTCCTGGTTTTAGAGATTATATTGTTCTGCATTATTCTATCCCAGTAATTATTTCATATTAAAGAAGAATCTCACTTATCTAACATTCGCTTATACAATGGATTATCCAACGCAGTCTGCCTTTTCATAATCAATGTTTTTGTAGTCAGTCTTTTAAATTAATTGTGATATTTTAGTCGTAAATGTGTAAATACAGTACAGTAGAGTCTCACTTATCCAACATAAACGGGCCGGCAGAACGTTGGATAAGCGAATATGTTGGATAATGAGGAATTAAGGATAACCCTATTAAACATCAAATTAAGTTATGATTTTACAAATTAAGCACCAAAACATCATGTTAGACAACAAATTTGACAGAATCCCTTTTCCTGAATCCCTTCTTATTATCCAACATATTCACTTATCCTGCCGGCCTGTTTGCATTGGATAAGTGAGACTCTACTGTATATTTCTAATCTTATATTATCTGCTCAGAACTGGATTATATGAGGCTCCTTCTTCACAGCTGTATAAAATGCACACTGAAGTGGATTATATGGCAGTGTGGAGTCAAGATAATCCAGTGCAAAGCAGATAATATAAGATTATAAATGGGTTATATAGCTGTGTTGAAGGGCCTTGAGTCTACACTGCCATATAATCTAGTGCAAATTAGATAATCTGTGGAAGAAGTCTAAGTGAGGCCTAAATCTGCCTGTCCCCTAACTGAAACCTGGCTGTCCCTTGGTTGCTAGGCAACCAAGTGGGCAGAGATTAGCCCTCTAAACTGGCAGCAATTGGATTAAAAAATTATTGCTCTCCCTCTCATTAGGACTTTATTTTTCTTTTCTTTTTGTTGTATCAACCTTGAGGCGTGGATGATGGGTTGTGTTGTCAAATTTTGAGGTTGGGGGGCCTGTACTTTTGTTGTTTTGTGAGTCGCCATGATGCCATCACTCTTTTATATATATAGATAGACTAGCCCCATTTTTATGCAATTCTTTGCTCATTTGGAAACCACAGCTTGAGCCCTCTTACAGGCCCTTACTTTCTGCACCATCCATCTAAAATGGGAGAAATACAGATGTTCTCATATTTAAGACCTTTTCATCTAAGGGAAAATGAAAACTATAGGCAGGTTGATATCCCATTTACTTGGTTCCAAGAATGTCAGATTATTTATTTCATTTCACACCTAATCATAAATTAGATTCCAAGGCTCCTAACTTTCCATGAAAAGTTATGCACTGGAGACAACCTTCAAATGAAGGGGAATCTGGGTGCTATTTACAAGGAGTTGATTGAGCGTGTTTATGGAAATGGACAATTTGTTCAAGTGCAATGGCAGTCCAGTTGAAATCTGATTAGGCTCAGAGTATGTCACTCTTCTTGAGTATGTCACCCAAAAGCGACCGAAGAAGGGGTTCGAAAAACTACATTAATAGTAGTCAATACCCATACAATTATCCTGAATGACTAAAAATATCACACAGATGTTGGAGGAGATGTAAAGATCTGGGGTCACATAATCACATGTGGTTCCAGTGTCCTAAAATTAGAAGTTTTTGGATCATAGTCCTACACCAAGCACTACTGATTACCCAGCTGACTGTTTCCCTGGCTCTTTTATTACTACCTCTTTATAAACATAAAAAGTTGTAAACTTTTCAGGGCAGAGGTTACCAAATGGAAGGAGCCCCCAGTGGCGTAGTGGTTTAAAGCCTTGTGACTTGAAGGTTGGGTTGCTGACCTGAAGGCTGCCAGGTTCGAATCCCACCCGGGGAGAGCACGGATGAGCTCCCTCTATCAGCTCCAGCTCCATGCAGGGACATGAGAGAAGCCTCCCACAAGGATGGTAAAAACATCCAGGCGTCACCTGGGCAATGTCTTAGCAGACAGCCAATTCTCTCACACCAGAAGCAACGTGCAGTTTCTCAAGTCGCTCCTGACACGAAAAAAACAAACATGGAAGATGAGGGTTCTCAAATCTGATAATGGGTGGTTAAGAATCTGGAATATCTGGCTGCTTGAAAAACTTCCACACAGCACAAAAGCTTATCACTATCATAAAAGAAAATACATTATATGAGTACTGTTCAATCTTTATTGAATATGTTAAACATTTACATCAGCTGCTGCATCTGTATGGCGAGACCAAGCTCTGGAAAAACAGTTTCTGGATTTCTTTTCTACAAGCGATGAGCCCTTTGATGGTATGGTGGAACATTTGGCCTCTAAAAGAATTTGGCAATACAGTACTGTATTTCTAAACTTGTGAAACGAGATGAGCATGGGTAGCCATGATAGACCATTCTCGATCAGGAGTGGGAAACTAGGCTACAAGGGCATATTAGCCCTCAAGGGACCTTTGGGGGCCAGCCCTTTATTGGAAATGTCTAAAAATATTTATGGTCTAGATGTCACATTTGTGGCGTTTTCACCATGTTTAAGCACCCTTTCTCCCAATTTCAAACCTAGAAGTGTCATTTTCTAATAACTTCAGGTCACTGAAGTTATGGGGCAAAAACCCCATATGTCCACAGAGAGCCATTTTGGGCATCCAGTTTTAACCACATTGGGTGGGGCGTGGAGGACACTTCACGTTACTTCCCCGTTCTACATGATTAATACAAGTACAATGGAACACTTGACTGGTGGAAAGGTAGCATTATTCCAGCAACGAACAGTGGTACTGCAATGACTGGCAGTGTGCCCTCATCTCAGAAATGAATAACCTACATTTCAGGGGTGGGAGGTTGTGACCCTCCAGGTGTTACTGGATTTCAGTTCTCAATATTCCTTATTCTGTTGATTGTGGTGCTAAGGCTGCTGAAAGATGCAATTAAAGTGAATGACTACCACTCAGATTTATTGTGTTTGCAAAAAATAGTGACTGGGGCAAGCCTTTCTCAACCCAGTGCCATCCAAATGTTTTGCATTACAACTTCCAATATCCCCAGCCAGTACAAGACAGTATGATTTGTGGGGCTGGTACCTCTGCTTTCACTTGCCCTCATCTAACAAAATTTTCTATGTCCTCAAGGGCAACTATGGAAACTTGCAGCAGAAGTCATTCATTTCAATAGGTTTCGCTATTATCCATGGTTTCCTGTTTCCCCTGTGGATACAGGGGTCATAAAGTAGTGTTATCAGTTTTCATGTGGGGAATCATTATGCCGAAGGACATCAGATAATGTAGCGATTGAACTTGGTTGATTTGGAACTGAGTTCCACATCACTATGTTAAAGCTAACTGAGTTACAGCTACTGTAATGCTGTGTTGTAATATTACTATTATAGATTTTAGCCAAATGGAAAACCATGATTTCTCATTAGCCGATCGAATCACTTCCCAGGAGATAGTTATGGGGTGGCCTGTTGAGGCAGATAGTTCGATGTGTTAATTATCTGCTTCCTCTCAGGACTGGCCCATCTGATGACAAACCCAGACTCTTCCACGGGTCTAAAAAGAACATTTCTCAGTCCTTGTCGCCACAAAAGCTGTAAAATAGCTTTTGGCCAGGAGCCATTTGGCAGACTCACAAGTTTCCAGGCTGTGTCCCTAGAAGAGCAAGACAAAACAGTCGGCGTAAACCATTCTCTCCTTTGCTCACAAAACCAGCTATGTGATTTTTGAATTAGATGATCAGCAAAAAATGGCTGGGAGATAGTGTGTCTGGCAGTGCTTGTGGCTGCTTGCTTTTCTAGCACATGTGGTTCTTTCCCAGTGCACCACACCCTGTGTATGATCTGCCTTATATAATCACCAATGGCATTAAAGTAATCACAGCTTTCAGAGTGATGGCAGCTCTGAAATGAAAGCCTCTCTTTGCCGCCCAGGTGGGCCCTGCCTAATTACACTGTGTGGCATTTCTAAAAGCCTGGGGAGAGTTAGGAGGAGATTTCCCACCTCTTGCTAGCATTATTCCAGTGCCAAATTTCCCATAAAGCATCAGTAGGTTGCTCTGTGAGTGCTTGTGATAGCAAGGCAACTACCACATTAGCTCCCCTTGTTTTCAGGAAACGAAGACATGAATTGAACATGTTCTGAACTGAACATGAAATCAGAGAAAGAAACAGAAAACGGTGAGAGAAGGGCGGTATATAAATGTCGCAAATAAATAAATAATAAATAAATAAATAAGTGGGCAACTGTAACGTGGGTGATCACTTGTAGCAGAGTATGATTGTCTTCCAGTGATAAAGTCTTGGCAGTGGGTCCATAAGTGATTGTGATTCTGGCTCCACATGGTCTTTCACAATGAGGACATAGTTGTTGTTTTTTTTTCAGATGAAAGGCAGTCATGACAAGGATTTGCTTGATGTTTCTCCCTTTCTCCCTCTATCCGTGCCTTTTCAAAATCCATAGCACTGTTGGTAACAAGTGACCGACAGCCAGTCAGAACGTTTGAGGGCCAGGGCTTCCCAGTTCTCTGTATCTATACCACATTTTTAAGATTAGCTTTAAGCTCATCTTTAAATCTCTCTTGTTGTCCACTGACATTCCGTTTTCCATTCTTGAGCTGAGAATGAAGTAACTGCTTTGGGAGATGGTGATCGGGCCTTCAGACAATGTGGCCAGCCCAGTGAAGTTGATGGAGAAGAACCATTGTTTGACGCTAGTAGTCTTTGCTTGATGCCCCATAAAACATTCCTGCAAATGAAAAGAAAATGTTTCTGTGGGGGGGGGGGGGGGGAGCATTGGACAGTTAGAAAAATAATGATTAGAAAGAATGCAAGATAATGCTGGCTACTGCATTCTTTTTCACTCAGAAACAGATAATTGAATGTGGAGTACCATGATTGGAAGGTTCAAACCAGACAGGGAATTTATTGAGAGGGAACAACAACATTTTTTTCACTACTGAAGGTGTTGGATCCCATATCTGAATTATTCTTGGGCAGTAGCTGCTGAGAAAATGTGTCAAACCAATATGACAATTCATTAAGTGATACATTATACATTACTAAGTCACCAGGCTTTGGTGGTCTTTATTCAAGCGTTCTTAAAGAACACAAGTGCTGGATCCTTTAATGTATTGCTAAAATCATTCTTCTTACCAGAAAAAAGGAAGACAGCCAACATAATGTAGTTTTTAGAATTATTTAAGTATGTTAACATGCATATAGCCAGATAAGTTATTTGTGGCTTTTTGAAAGGTTTCTAACTTTCAGCCCACAATTTGTCATTTCACTTATGGACTAAAATTGATTAAAAAACCAAGGGCTGTAATAAAGTGTCATTTTTCACAATGTAGGAAATTAAAAAAGAGTACCTCTAGGTTCTGAGTGATAACTGGTGCAGTTTAGCTGATTGCTAAATTATCTGGAGTCAGCAGTGAGCAATAGATTGCGAACATTTATAAAAAACATGATATTACCTCTCAAGTATATAGTGAAATGGGTAGGAAAAAGAGCAGCCTTGTCATTGGGTGTCATTCCAATAGCTGTCCTTATGATCCTCAAATTTTCAGACTCACTGTACTACCTACCATTTTTCTAGCAATATAAAATGAACCTATTTGCCTGGGAAACTTGAGGAACATTATGGTGACATATTATTTAAAAGGAAAACTGCTCTTCCTCAAATTTTCCTGGCATATCACTTAATATTTGTTAATAGTACCACATTGGCTATGACTTTAATCAGTGTTTGAAGGGACCACAATGGATATGCAATCCAATTGGCTAGGCAGCTAGTATTTCCAGTGTGTCAAAGGAAATCCAGTGTTAGAAGAATCTAGGAAAATCGGAAAATAAAGTTATAATACACTTATTTCAGCATATACCACCTTTACAGTGACAAGGACTGGGAGTTACATTTGTGCTCTTGTACACGTGGGTGTGTACTTTCAAGTCACCTGTCAACTTACGGTGACCCCATGAATTACTGTAGCCAAGGAGTATTCAACTAGTTTTGCTAGTTCCTTCCTCTGAGATGCAGCCTACAGCACCTTGTACCTGTTCATATTATACCATTTAGGACTGACCTTAAAGAAATGTACATGTAAAACAACAACCTTTGAAGCCTGGGAACAGCATTGGTGTCCTGTTCCCCACATACCACAGCTGGTCATGTGGATGTCCCATGGTTTCTAGAACTCCATAGAGAATAGCTGTAGGCTGTTTACCCACACCCTCTATTCAATTGTAATGTTGTATTGTCCCTACATCTATTTCATAGTGGCACGTCTGGTCTCCTCATCTCTGCCCCCCAGCTCCCCAGCTGCCATCAAATTGTCAGTTAATTAAATATGGGATGATCACTCAGCAATAAATATCCTTACAGTGTTCGCCTAATATTGGCAAAAGGGACAGGAATTGGCAACCCTTAAAGCCAAATCGGATCCCCAAAATGACAGTATTAGTCCAAAAGATGTCAAACCAATAGAATGTTGAATGCCAGATCAGTTAATGGGAAAACGACCACTATAAGTGATCTGATACTAGAAGAGTGAGCAGACCTGGCATTTATAACAGAAACCTGGTTGGACGAGTCGGGTGGGCCTAACCTCACTCAGCTCTGTCCTCCAGGTTACTCTGTTCAGCACCAGCCAAGATGTGGAGGGCGGGGAGACAGGGTTGCAATAATCTATAGGGATTCTATCCCCGTGACCAGATGCCTCATCCCGCAATCTACCTCATTTGAAAGCGTCCACCTGCTGGTAGGAGACCGGGACAGTATAGGGATATTTGTAGTGTACCGTCCACCCTGCAACACTACAAACTCCCTGACTGAGCTAGCCAGAGTAATCTCGAGCTTGGTGTTGGAGTCTCAGCGGCTTCTTGTGCTGGGAGACTTCAACATACACGCAGAGACCACCCTGTCGGGAGCGGCTCAGATTTTCATGGATACCGTGGCAACCATGGGACTGTCCCAAGTGATTTCTGGCCCTACCCACTGTGCTGGACATACATTGGACTTGATATTTTGCCAGGGATGGGAGAATGGTGGTGGTGTGGAAGAGCTCTAGTTAGTCCCACTGTCATGGACCGACCACCACTTGGTCAAGTTTAGAATTACTGCAACCCCTAACCTCTGCGGGGGTGGTGGACCCATTAAGATGGTCCGCCCCAGGAGGCTTATGGATCCAAATGGATTCTGATGGCTCTTGGGGATGTTCCCGCCTCCTCGGTAGGTGATTCTGTTGATGCTCTGGTCACTCTCTACAATGGGAAGATGGCCAGGGCAATAGACACGATCGCTCCGGAGCGGCCCCTCGCAATGCGCAGAGCTAAACTAGCGCCCTGGTTCTCCGGGGAGTTGGCTGCGATGAAGCATGAGACGAGGCGTGTCGGCCCTGGTGGAATTATGTATTAGTCACCCGCTGCTGTGCAGAACAATTTGATGTTCCAGTTTTCAAAGTAACTATTATGTTGTTTTTATCTTGTATTGCATTGTTTTTTTAAATTTCATTGTGTGTATTGTATGCTATGTTGTCATATTCTTGTAAGCCACCTCGAGTCCCTGCAGGGAGATGGTGGCGGGGTATAAATAAAGTTGTTGTTGTTGTTGTTGTTGTTATTATTTATTGTCACCTAGACATTCTTGTAGTAATATATTAGTACCACCAGTGTTTCTCTCTCTCTCATTATATCTCTATCTCCTATAATTTATGGGTTACTTTTCTACTGTTCCATGTTCCTTCTATGGCAGCTGCTGATCTGATCATGATACTGATTTTCACAAATGTGCTTGGAGGCCTTCAATTTCTTTGTTTCTATAGTATTAGATTTTTGGTACGTATACTGTCTTGGAAATATGTCTTTACACCACAGTTAGACTAATTTGATGGGCCTTGGAATCTGTTTTTCAGCACCAGCTTCTTACATTCCAGTCTCTGCACATCAGCTATATTCAATAAACAATAACAAGACCAAAATAAAAAATGTTGTAAAAATTATTCAGTAATTTTTATCTCATCATGCATTCTTGTTTCAATTAAGGCACATTATCCCCAGCATGAGAGGGCCAAAACTATTTTTAAATGTGCATTTGATATGGACATGAAAAAGTCTTTAAGGATGCTCCCAGGATGTGAAACTGCCTTCCAAGGCAAGCAAAGGCCTTTTTATTCTGGCAGGCTTTTGAATATGAACTGGCTTTTGAAGAAAGGTCTCTTAGTGGAGATTGCTACACTTTCTGTCCACTCATGTTGTCAAATTGTTTAACTTCAGATATTGTCTTTTAACATGAAAGCCTATTTACTGTAATTGTTTTGCAACTGATCTTTGTTGTGTGTGGTTTGATATATGCATTTTAATCATGTTGTATTTGTCTGTTTAACCATGTTGTACCCTGCCTCGAACCATAGGGAGAGACGGATAACAAATAATCATCATCATTAACATCACAATGGTTTTATATCTGTATTTGAACAGAGCAAAAAAAAAAATAGATAGGAGGCAGCACTCTTTAGTTGTCCTATTTGTTGAATCAGTAAAGCCACTACCCATGTTTACGATATGAGTGAATTTACAAAATCCATGTATTTGTGTTTGCATGTTTCCTTAGAAAACAAACAAAAGACTGCTATCAACAATCTGTCCCCAGATCATCAGAAATCAGCATATTTATTTTGTTTGATTCTTTCATGATGAAGCTCTTGATGCCACTAGTCTTTCTACAGACTTGCATTTTAGGATGCTTGATGTGGATCCCCTCCTCTGCCTTTTACATGCAAAAGAATGCTGCTATCTTTCTTTGAGGGGCATGAGATGCTAATGTAAACCAGCCAAGCCTGTGAATTACAAGGCAGTAGTCATGAAGAAAGCCAGCTCAGGCATGTTATTGAGATTTCTTTTGGCTCCCAGCTCCATTCCCTTCCTGCTTAGGCTCTGACACTTTTAGCAGCTTTATATAAAGAACTTGTCTTTAAGAAGGCTTTAAGAGAAGGATCAGAAAGACAAAAATGTCATGCATGTTGGAATATGTTATAAAGTCTCACTATTAACTCTGCATCCTTGGAACAGCACAGCAAAGTCTTCCCTACCTACAAAGCTGTATGGCACAAGTTCTATCCTTCTTGGACACGTGTCAGAGCAAATGGCACTTCCTTTCTGCTCACAAAAAATCTGCTGTGTAATTTGTTCTGTTATGTTCTACTACAGTCATCCATTCTTTCTTTTGAGTCATGGTTAGAGATGAGAAATTTCCAGAAACATGCAGAAGCATGCAGAAATTAAAAATGTTTCCCCCTCTCTACCCCCTCCCGAAAAAAGGTAGAGAAATGTTATATTAGTATCCTTTGCAGCTTGAAAACCATTTTCTTAATTTAAAAATATAAAATGTATTGTATGCATATTTTACTGCTTAGCATAACATCATCTTTTAGTATAGAAAAAGTACAGTTTAGTCACATAATGATTATAAACTGAATTTTATTTAACTTTTTATTATAAATGGAGTCACAAATGAAACTGTTAGAAGCAAGCAAAAATCTATACTCTATTAACAAAAGAACCCATTTTGTTTCACCTCGTCTTTCATGGTCCCAAGCAGACATAAATCATTAATTTGCATAAAAAGAACATGGAAAATTATAGAGACTAGGAATTGCAATGATAATTTACTGTATACTATGCTACATAAAAATCTTCTACTTGTACAGTTTGTAAAAAATAAATCTGAATAAATATATTAAGCCATTGTGTTAAAAATGTTTTATTCAGCATTGTAACATTCCAAAATCCGTATTTCATATTCTAAAATCTATTTCCCCCCATTTTCCATGGGAGGTCCACATTGCAACAATACATGTTTGGGGGAATTCCACAATGAAAGTATTCTAGAAAAAATGTTAATGCCAAATGAAAAACATTAACTGCCCTGCCTCATACATTTAAATATGCAGTACAGTATTTGGTTCTCTTTGGCTAGGCTGTCAAGGCAAAATATAAATCTACATACTGTTCTAGCAATCTTTCCTCACTTTGGCAATATTAAAAGGGACCTCTTGTTGACATTATACAGAGCTTGTGAAGTTTTAGGGGTGCTTTTCTCTGCTGTCAAACAACTTCATTTTTTCGTGCTACTGACATAAACATTATGTAACAGGAAGACCAATGCTTCCCCCACCTTGCAGCAAAGGAAGCTGATTTCAGCAACTGTTTACAGAACTTCCTACATATTTTATCCCAGGGTTGGGCTCATATTCAGTTGCAAAGTACGTCAGATGTCTTTTGGAGTGTGAAAACTCTCAGAGCCGTGTATACATATGAAGCAAACTGACAAAGCAGAAAATCCTCTTCAACTACTGAGAAACAGGTTTATACAATAACTGACAAGCCAAGTTTACATAGTTTTTAAATGAAATAATTCCTGATCTCTAGCAGTAGTATTCCTCACTGTAGTCGAGACTGTATAAATTCTAAAACATGAACCTTAAAACAAAGATGTAAATGCATGCTAGTCTCAGTTAAAATAAGTCCAGTTTAGACTAAATCAGAAATTGTAAATCAAATATTTAAATAAACCTAATTCACGGGGTCTATTCTAATTAGGAATAGGAATTGTATTTAGGCCTGTAAAAGCTCCTCATTTCAAAATATATTTATTTGGAATTACCACTGAAACATGTCACTAAAAATATGGGCACATTTTTGAAGTTTCACAGCAAAATCTTTCTAAACTAACATTAAATTCTTCCAAACTTGAGATACACGGCAAAGACATTTTACACCTGTGATGTTTGTACCATTACATTAAAAGGAAAACAACCACAAGTAGTTTATTTATTGAGGTGACAGGCTTTTGGATGGAAATTTCCCCACCTTTCCAGTTTCAGTATGAGTCTTTGTTTTATCAGATATGATACAAACCTCTTGTTATTTCTCAATGACGTCTCCACTTACAGAGTTTTCTGTCCAATCATGCAAATATATCTGATACAAGATACTG
Source organism: Anolis carolinensis (assembly GCF_035594765.1). Lineage (NCBI taxonomy): Eukaryota > Metazoa > Chordata > Lepidosauria > Squamata > Anolidae > Anolis > Anolis carolinensis. The sequence goes on from NC_085844.1 coordinate 209,250,724, forward strand.
TTCTATTGACTTTGCTTAGAAAGTCCATGGTTACAGGTAAACATCTGATAAAGGAAAAGGAATGTATTTTTTTTCCTTTCATGCAGTTTCTGATGAGGTAGTTTTCCAGTTATTTCAAATGAAAATGGGTGTTCTTTGGAGATTTATTCAAGGTAAAAGGAGATTTTAAAAAAAATCAAATCTGCATATTGTGGCTGTAGCGTGGTGACACAATATTTTTGGAGCACCAGTCCTGCACTGCTTCAGACTGAAGACTGTAGGTTATAGTAGAGGCAAACCATCACATCCCCATACCCTTCAGGCCAATCTCTTATGGTAGGACAGAAAACTGTCTTCAACTGGCTCTGACCTTGCTTGTGTGATAATGAAGCATGTCAGCAAAAGCAGCTCCTTCTCTACAATTTTCCAAAAGCAAAGACCCTGATTTTTTAAATCTGCTTCTAAGTAAGTTCTGCCTATCTTCAAGCTCTCCAGTGCACAGGTTCAAAACATGCAATTTGGTTCGGCAAACCCCAGCATTATTATTTTCTTCATCAGATCTCAAACTCAAAATGTGTCATGGAAATGCAGTTAAAATCAGCCCATTTCCCACAACAGGATGAATTTGGGACAGTCACCCCTTTTAGTTTGTTGTGAGGATAAAATAGAAAGGATATAGCAACAATGTATACTAACTTGAGTTTCTTTGGGAAAGTATACATTTAACAAATGCAATAGGATGTGGTTCTTAAAATGTCTACAAGCCTTACTGTGAAAAAAGTGGCAAATCTATGTAACAAATTACTCTTTATACAGAATGGTTCGCATTGCAATTGGTCAAGCTGTCAGGCCAGGTTTCTACTGCATGAACAGAGTTCTGAAACATGACTTTTTTGAACTACAGCTACCAGTATAAAGTGCTATAATTCTAAAAAGTAATGATTCCACGTTCTGCATCTGAATGCAGCCTAATTGGGAAACAGGCTTGAGACTGATTAGTAATTGAAATATCACATTAATAACTTCTGTAAGAAAGTTAACAGACATCCCAGCATATTACGCATTCAATATTACTCAGTCCTAGCCAAAGTGATGGTCTGGGGACTGTAAGCGACTGGCTGCTGGTCTGCAGTGAGTTTAGAGGACATCATCCAAATACAATACTAACATGACTTAAATAATATGGTACCAATCCCTAGCAGATAGCAAAAATGAAATAAAACAAACATTAAAAATGCTGTCCTATTACATCATGTAGCTTCAAAGTCACTGATCTGGATAGTGTTCAAAACAGTCTATGTACAATTATAATTCCTGAGCATTAAAGGCATTGAGCAACTACTGTTGTTGCATAAAGGCAAAGGACGCCACAAATAACATTTGGTGTCTCTGCTAAACATCCAGAGAGGGGTTTTTGCTCTGAAAGGGAAAACACAGCAAAGCAGGGGAAATTCTATAGACACAGGAATTTGCTGTTGTCCTTGCTGACTGAGGGTGGAATGCCCATCTCTCCCCGCTAGTAATCACACAGATCCCACAGTAATCACATTATTCTAACAAAGGCAACATTACTTGACATTATAGCTCAGACAAGTTAGTTTTCCTTTCTGAAATGGCACTTTTTCCACCGTAATGGTTTTCAACTGCTAAGGGAAGTAACACACTATCATTTAGCATCTTTATAAAAAAACAGAGAGAAAGCTCACTGACATTAGAAAACAGAGCACAGCAATATAATTCCTCTATTGTCAACATGAGGCTAACAGGGCCAGCACCCATGCCATTTTGCTGCCTGAAGCAAAGAACAAGATGGTGATCTTTCAGTTCCATCTGCACAAGCTGAGAAGACTAGCATAAGATCCTTCACGTCATCTGAGAGTGGTAAACTAACTTAAAGCCAACTGAGAATGAATCTACACTGCCATATAATGCAGTTGGAAATTGCATTATATGGTTAGCTGGGAAGTGCATTACAGTGTCCCCTCACTACTTTATGGTTCGCTTTTTTGCAGATTCGCTGTTTCGTGGTTTTTCAATAAACTCTAAAAGACTATTATAAATAATAAAAAATTACAATTTACAGCCTAAGGAAGGGAGGAAGGAGAAGCTGAAGGGAGAGAAAAGGAGCCCAAGCGGCAACGGGAGAAGGAGGCGATTTATCAACACACGATTGGTTGATAAAGACTTAAAATAGTGTATAACTACTAAAATAATGTATAGATATTAAAATAAATATAGTGTTCCTGCTTCGAGGATTTTCACTTATTGCAGGTAGTCCTAGAACGTAACCCCAGCGATAAGAGAGGGAACACTGTAAACAGTCAGCCATATAATGCAGTTAAGCTTCATTATATGGGTCTACACTGAACATTTAATGAAGTTTCCAACTGCATTATATGTCATTGTAGATCCAGCATAAGCCTATCTTGCAAAAGACAGCCAGCCTGAGATCAAACATCAATAAAACTCATTCCAAGCTCCACTGAACATATTTCTAAGTGATGGGTGCAGATTTTTACAAATTTGTCTGAAAGCTGACTCGAGTTTTTTGGTGTTGCACAGAGGCTATGCACTTACATAAATTACTACCTAGAACTTAAGGTAGGATGCAAAACTGGGTTTCTACTGGTAGAACAGCATAACCCTACATAAACAGGAGGGGTGATCTTACATTTATGTACACCCCCAAAAACTAACCCAGAGGGACAGGAAGCAGAAAAGAGCCAGTTTTAAGCAGTTCAGTGTGTAGGGTGGAAGGAAAGGGAGGTCCAACATGCTGGTACTGTCAACACCTTGGATTTTGGGCTTAATTTTAACTTTCATTTAACATTTGGTTTATTCTCTGACAGAGTAGGAAAAATTCCTAGTCAATGGTGAAGAATGGTGGGATTACAACTCCCACCATTCTCCACCATTGGCTGGAATGACTAGGGCTGCTTGAAGTTTAGCAATATCTGCAGATGAGATTGGGAGTCAGACATGATGGTTCTTCTTCCCTGATCTATGTCATATGATACAGGCACCTTACTGAAGCTAAGTAGGTATGTGTATTGTCAGTGCCTCAACGAAATCCATGATGGAAGAAAGGCAGAATGTGCAACAAGGGTGGGAGAACTGTGGCCTTTCAGGTATTGCTGAGCTCCAGTTCTATTCAATTAAAGTCAATGAGAGATTTTGAAAACTGTACTCTACGAAATATCTGGAGGACCATATCCACCTCTACAAATGAGTAATTGTACTAAAGAAAACAATAACTATTGCTGATTAATTGCTGCCACATTTCCCCTTTTCCTCCTTGTTATTCCAAATTACTTAAGGATAACTGCTCTCCAGATATGAGCAGGAAATATTTTGATTTCCTTACACTTGAGAGAGCAATCCCTTTCATATTTATCCAGAAATCTGTCACATGTGTTCAATAGAGTTTATTGGCTACTGTAAGCCCCTGTGATGCTCAATCCCCGCCCCCCCCTTATAAAATGCATGGAATCAAAGATGAAAAATGTCCTAGGACTGATTCTCTGGAGATAAAATAGCCTGGTTTCAAGTGCTGCAATCTTTATGGTTTGTGTAATCCTTTATCAAAGTTTGAAAAAAAAAGAGAGTGTAATTATATTTTGAATTAGGCCAGGCTTCTGCTTCTCAAGGCTTATTGTTGCATTAGTAAGGACTGATCTTGTTTGACAATTCCTGAATTTATATGCTAGCCAACAGAAATTTTACATGGTTCAGTCAAAGTCCTGGGCCTTTGACCTATAAAATTATCCTGAAACTATGGCCATAAAAGCATAGAAGAGAAGTCTACACTAGAAATGTGCTGTTTTATGATGCCTGGCAAGGAGATGCAAAACCATTTGAAAGCTTCTTCTTGGCAGTTTCTTGCTTAGGAGCCCCCGCATTCCAGCTGGAGGTGTGGTTCCTCTGCCTGCCGTATTTTGTGATTTTTTAGTTGGCCAAATAAAGGTATCACTGTTTTCTGGATTTCGTTGTATGGTCCTGTTAGAGGTTCGTCTTTCAGCCACTTGAAAAGAGATGGTGGCAGGGAGAGAAAAATGTGGCAGCACTTTTAACACTATTTTTGTATTTTAGCATGAGCTTTTGTGGATATAAGCTTACTTTGAAACCCTGGAACATATCTAAACTTTACACAAAAGAAAAAAAATCAAAGAAATAGAAAGCAGAAGACACTACTACCAATCACCACAAAATCAGCCTCTTATCTGCTCCTCCTCTGCCTGTAGGCAAAAACCTTATTATTCAAACAAGAATGTAATGATTAATTGTATGTATAAACTGTTTTATCGCCAGGTATTATCTTGTTTGAGCCTGTTGCAAGACCCCTCTGTTCCCATGCCGTGAGAAAGGTGGGGAAGAAATCTATCAATAAATGTAAAATCCAACCTGAAAACTAATGGTGCGCCTACACTGTTAGAGTTAATGCAGTTTGACACCACTTAACTGCCATGGCTCAATGTTATGGAAAGGTGAGATCTGCAGTTTGGTGAGAAACTAGCACACTTTGTAGTTTTGTGAGATACCAGCACTTTTTGGCAGAGGAAGTTAAAGACTTTGTAAAGGAAGTTAAAGACCCTGATTTTAATATTTATATTAGGATGTTTTCAATGCTTTGCCTTAGTATTAAATGCTGTATATGCCTAGGTTTTAATTATTTTGATTTATAGTTATATGTCAGTGTCTAGTTACATGGTTTTACTGTATGTATGTTGGCATGGAATTCTTGTTATTAACATGTTGTAAACTGCCTTGAGTCCCCCCAGGGGGTGAGAAAAGCGGTATATACATACACTAAATAAAACTACAACTCTCAGGATTCCACAGCATTGAGCCATGGCTCAATTGTAATTTATTGTAATTTTTAATCTTGATGGATTTTTAAATTTGATGACAACTGTTTTTAATGTGTATGTTTATATTGTAAGCCGCCCTGAGTCCCCTGATGGGCGAGAAGGGCAAGGTAGAAGTGATGTAATAAATAAATAAAATAAATGGCAGTTAAAGTGGCGCCAAACTACATTATTTCTACAGTACAGATGCACCCTATGGAGACTGGAGATTGAATCCCAACTCAGCCATGGAACCTTGGACAAGTCATACTCTCTCAACCCAAGTCACCCTCAGACTAAAACTGTATTATTTATTTATTGCATTTATATACCGCTTATCTCACCCCTGGGGAGGGGGACTCAAAGCGGTTCACATCAAATAAATGACAAAAATACAATGCCTCACATACAGTAAAAACAGTTTATCACACATCTAAAACAGTAACATATAACTATACATCAAACAATTAAAAACTATAAACCATCAAACATAAACATAAAACATTTTAACATTACACCGATCCCAAGGTTGTCATCCATCTGCTACATTATTGTTGTAATTCACTGATTTGTTTTTATTGTTGTGTTTTATATTGTCTGTTTTGCCTGGGCTTGGCCCCTTGTAAGCCGCCCTGAATCCCCTTGGGGAGATTGGGCAGGGAATAAAAATAAAATTATTTTGCCTGGGCTTGGCCCCATGTAAGCCGCCCCAAGTCCCCTTGGGGAGATGGGGCGGGGTATAAAAATAAAATAACTATTATTTATATTGTTATTATAATGCATGTTTGCATAACTAAGTTTTTAGTTGTTTTCTAAACATCAGGAAGGAGGGGGGCCAATCTAATCTCACTGGGAAGGGAGTTCCACAGCTGAGGGGCCACCATCAAGAAGGTAGTCTTTCGTCCCCACCAACTGCACCTGCGATGGTGGCAGGACCGAGAGCAGGACCTCCACAGCTTTTTTTTTTTTCCGTGTCAGGAGCAACCGGAGTTGCTTCTGGAGCGAGAGAATTGGCCGTCTGCAAGGACGTTGCCCAGGGGACGCCCGGATGTTTTGATGTTTTATCATCCTTGTGGGAGGCTTCTCTCATGTCCCCGCATGGAGCTGGAGCTGATAGAGGGAGCTCATCCGCGCTCTCCCCGGGTGGGATTGAACCTGGCAGCCTTCAGGTCAGCAACCCAACTTTCAAGTCTCAAGGCTTTTATCCCCTAGGCCACCGGAGGCTCCGACCTCCCCAGCTGATCTTAATGGTCTAACTTTAGCATTATAAGAAAAAGGATAATGACTGACAAGAGTAATTAGAAACTTTTTTCAGACCAATTTTTAAAAATAATCCGCAAGTTCTCACTTAACAAAACATGAGACTAAACATCAATAACGGGCGCCTGGGATTAATGCAGGCCACAGTACCTTCCTTGATTACACAGGTCAACACAGATTTTGGTACATCAAATGTTAGCCCTGTTTCTGGGTGTATTTGCATTGGAGCTCAGGTCTAGCCAATGCAATAATCTAAATCAGTGCCCAAAATAACCCCAGGAACAGGCCTAAATATGGTTTTTGTTCGGCAATGTTATTGTCAAGCAGGAGATGGCACATTAGGCTTTTTCTGGTTGTATCACTTATGTAAGTAGAATTTCTGTCACCTATCTTTATAGCTCTCATCAAAATAGTTTTCTACCAGCAGACTGGTCAATTATTTGGTCTTCATTTTAGCATAAGCAAAGTAAGAAGCAAACATTCTGAAACATCAGTAAAATTAGCCAATGGAAACCACCTATCAAAGAACATCTAGTCTGTATCCAGTGTTACATATGGGCTTTGCATACCATTTCTAAGATGATTAAAATCACACTTTGCATAGGAAATGTAAGGTATGACCTTGGCCCTTCTCACATATAATGCTGCTGCTGTTCAATCGCATAGTTGTTTCCGACTCTTCGTGACCTCATGGACCAGTCGCCACCCCCAGTTCCTTCAAGGTCATGCCAGTCACTTCAAGAATACCATCCATATAATGAACTCATGTAATTACACCAGTTTAAAATCATAGTGGTGTAAGTTACAGGAATCACAGCTAAGACGCTATGTGTTCCTTCATGGAGGCCTGGTTGACATTTCAGAATAGCAAATGCTTCCTGGAGAATGGGCCCAAAATGGACAGTATTCAGTGGGTGGAGGAAGAATCTGAAGGGTTTATATGTTCTTGCCTTATGGTCACCTTATGTCAGAAACACAACAACAAAGCGATACAACTTTCAGTTACTAAAGACCTGAGCCATGTAATTTAAGTACTAGAAATGTGTACTTTCTCAGCCCTTAGAAGAGAATATGAGGGGACAAGCCAAGCCTCTTCAAAACATGCCTGGAAAAATATACCGAAAGGTGCTTCTGAAGTTATATTTTATTTTTGGCTATCCATAAACCCACTGATTGGAAAGGTACTTGCCAATGGCCAAACCTTTCCCACCAAGGTGCTAAAATATTTACATGACAATAAGATGCAGCGGGGCAGGAATGCTCCCTCTTCAAAGGACATACCGAAGGGGCCCGCGGGGTTTCAGGGCTGCTGTTTAAAAAGGGACACAGCGGTGGGTTTCAACAAGAATTTCGAAAACCGTTGATTTTTACCAGTTGGAAAAGAACCACTGAGGATACCTCACAAGCGGTTTGGATTCTAGAAGGCATTCGAGGCCTTCGACGGGTGAAAGGCAGCCATTTCTTTAGGCTCTGCCCGAAGAAAGTTCATTTTCTGGGCAGATCCAGAAAGAACCGAGTTTTCTGCTTAGCTTGGCGAAGCCCTTTGGATCAAGCCATGCTCAGATGGAAAAGACGTGAGTAAAGTCGGGCGAAATGGGCGAGAGAAGGGGAAAGAAAGGCCACTTGAGCTTTTGCTTGCCTGCTTTAGAAAGTCCAAGGAGAGGGTGCGAGTTAAGCCACGGAGGTTAGCCTACGGCTGTTAGGAATGGTGGGAGTTGAAGTCCAAAACACCTGGAGGGCCGAAGTTTGCCCATGCCTGGTCTACACTGTAAAATGAATGCAGATTGGTACCACTTTGACTGCCTTGGCGCGTAAATGCACCCCAGGCCTCTTGAGTCACGAGTGAGTTAGGCCTACTTCGTTCAGTGGACGTTGTTCATTCCCTAGTTCGGTGTTTTGTGTGTGGCGTCGTTTAGCTTCTCTGTGCGTGTCTTTATATGTGAAATATCCTTGAAGGAGAGCTTCATGACTGGAGAAAAAACCTTCTTTCTTTCCCACCTTCCTTCCTTCGCGCCAAGGACCCATCATGGCGGCGCCAACAGCTTTTCGGGGAGGGGGTGTCACGTGACCCTCGCCCAATCACTAGTCTCGGCGCTCGACTGCTTCGGCCTCTTCGTGCCGCGCGCTGGCAGCCGCCCTCCTCGTCCTCCTTTTCGTCGTCGTCCCCCTCCGGCGCTCGAGGCTTCCTGGGCTCGGCAGGCTGGGCCTGGCTGCGGCGAGGGGCGCGAGAGCAGCAGCAACAGCAGCAGCAGCAGCAGCTGGGCTGAACTGAGGGAGGAAGGCGAGGCGAAAGAAGGAAGGCAGGAAGGGGGGCGGCTGAGGAGGGCGCGGCGGAGGCCGGAGGAGACGGCGGCTAGGAAGGCGGCTCGCTGGCGGGCGGGCGAGGAGGGCCGAAGCCTGGCGGAACCGCCGGGGGGTTGCCTGCGGGCTGGCCGGCTCCACAAGGCCAAGGCGGCCCGGCAGTGGCGGCGGCGGCGGCTGCTGCGCCTCCTCGCCCGGGCCGGCCTCGTCTCCGGCGGGTAGGATGCGCCCGCTCGTCCCCCGGCACCGGCAGGCAGCTCCCGGCCCGACCCGCGGCTGAGGCGCCCCGAACGGCGGCGAGTAAGTGCGAGGGGAGCGGCCTTCGGGGCACCCGGGGCGGAGGGAGGAAGGGAGGGGAGAGGTAGGCCCCAGCCTGGGCCTGAACGCGGCTGAGAACAGGCCGGGCCTTTGGCGCCACCGGGACCTTCCCACTCGCTGCGAACTAAACAGAGTTGGAAGAGAGCCCAAGGGCCAGCCAGTCCAACCCCCCTCTCGCGTAGTCACGCCATCAAAGCACACCCGACAGATGGCCACCCGGCCTCTGCTTAAAACACACCACAGTGTATAGACCAGGCATGGGCCAACTTCGGCTCTAGGAGGTGTTTTGAACTTCAAATTTTACATTTTTTTAACAGGTCCAAAACACCCCGAGGGCCAAAATTCGCCTAGGCCAGTGGTTCTCAGCCTGTGGGTCCTGGTAAACAGCTGGTAAACTGGCTGGGATTTATGGGAGTTGTAGGCAAAAACACCTGTGGACCCACATGTTGAAAACCACTGGCCTAGGCGTTCTCTTATCGTCAACAAGCTCTTCTTTTGTATTGCTATGAGTATGGCCATGTTCCAGAAGCATTCTCTCCTGATGTTTCTCCCATGCCTATAGCAGGCATCTTCAGAGGTTGTGAGGTATATTGGAAAACTAAACAAGGGAGGTTTATATATCTGTGGAAGGTCCAGGGTGGGAGAAAGAACTTTGTTGTCTGTTGGGGGCCACTGGGAACGTTGTAATTAATCACCATTAGCATTAATGATCTTGCAAGCATCATTCCTGCCTGGGGAAATCCCTTGTTCAGAAGTGTTAGCTGCTCCTGATTGATTTATGTCTGTAATTCCTGTTTTCAGAGTGTTGTTCTTTATTTACTGTTCTGATTTTAGAGTTTTTAAAATACTGGTAGCCAGATTTTGTTCATTTTCATGGTTTTCTCCTTTCTGTTGAAATTGTCCAAATGTTTGTGGATTTCAGTAGCTTCTCTGTGTAGTCTGACATGATAGTTGCTAGAGTGGTCCAGCATTTCAGTGTTCTCAAATAACACACTATGTCCAGGTGGGTTCATCAAGTAGGCAAGTAGGGTTTTTTCTATCTGGAATGTTCAGGGTGGGGAAAAAAATCTTTATCTGCCTGAGGCAAGAGTGAATGTTTCAATTGGCCAGCTTGATTAGCATTGAAATCTATAAGCATGTGGACAATTTCAACAGAAAGTAGGAAACCATGAAAATGAACCAAATATGGCTACCAGTATTAAAAAGCTCTAAAATCAGGATAGGAAATAAAGAACAACGCTCATAAGACAGTGGAATTCCAGACAAGAAACAATGGGGGCCAGCTAACACCTCCCAACAAAGGATTCCCCCAGGCAGGAAACAGCCAGTCTTTGAAGCTGCAAGGCTATGCATTGCAAATCAAGCTGCCCAATTGAAACATTCACACTTGCCTCAGGCAGACAATAGTTCTTTCTCCCACCTTGAACATTTCAGTTATATAAACCCCACTTGCCTAGTTTCCAACAGACCTCACAATCTGTGAGGATACCTGTCATAGCTGCAGGTGAAATGTCAAGAAGGAATGCTTCTGGAACATGGCCATATAGTTTGGAAAACTCACAGCAACCCAGGTCCAAAATGCCTGGAGGGCCGAAGTTCACTCATGCTTGCTCTAGGCATTCTTCTATCGTCAACAAGCCCTTCCACTTTTTCCTGCAGTTTGAATCCATTGCTAGCAGAAAACAAGCTTTGCTCAATCTTCCAATATGACGCCCTTTCAAATATTTAAACATGGCCTCCTCCTCTTCTTTTCCTCCAAGCTAAACATATCCAGCTCTTTCAGCGGCATCTTTTTTTAAGGGCTTGGCTTCCAACACCTTTGAGTGTTTCCGTCACCCTTTTCTGGACACATTCCAGCTTGTCCATACTTTTATTGAATTAGCCAGAAACCTCGTAGTGAGAGGCTGGGGGCAACGGGAGCTCTGGTTTTAGCCTTTCTCCTGCTTGCTGTAATACAGTTTTCTCCCTCCCCAATCTCCAGGAGTTGAAGTCCAAAACACCTGGAGGGCCAAAGTTTACCCATGCCTGATCTACACTGTAGAATGAATGCAGTTTGATGCCACTTTAACTGTTTAAGTAAACGATGGTCCTCACAAGAAGCATTTCACAAAGGAAAAAGGAAGAATTATCAAAAATAACAGACATGCAGGTGGTGGAAAAAATTACAATACCTAGGTCTTACTATAACCGCCAAGAACTCAATTGATGAAGAATAACTAACTATGAGCAGAAATGGAAAGAAATTAAGAAAGATATAGATAATTGGAAACACTTGAAAGTATCTCTTTTAGGACGATTATCCATAATCAAAATGAATGTACTGCCAAATTGTTATATCTATTTCAATCCCTACCAGTTGTTAGGAATTTGAAAATCTTCAATAGTTGTAATAAAGATCTATCTAAATTTATTTGGCAGGGCAAAAAACCTAGAATAAAACAGCAACATTTAATAGATGAAAAGAAAAGAGGTGGTCTCGGTCTACCTGATCTTAGATTATATTATGAAGCTTCCGGCCTTATTTGGACCAAAGATTGGGCAACTATAAAAAAAGAAACATTCTAACTCTGGAAGGTTTTGATTTAAGAGGCTGGCATGCCTACATTTGGTATAAGAAGACAAAAATAGAAAGAAAATTTTCAAATCACTATATAAGAGCTGGTCTCATTAAAAGGGATTTTATAGAAATACTCCACTTTGGGTATCTTCCTTGGAAGCTTTTCAAAGAAGAGAATTTGGCTGGCAAATTTGGCCTACCTATGACGATTTATTAAGGAAGCAAAAAGGGAAAGTAGAGTTTAAAAGGAAAAAGAAATTAAGACTAATTTTACTAACTGCTCATGGTTTCAATATAGACAGATAATAGAAGTATTTAAGAAAGATAGAGATGTGGGTTTTGCTGATAAAAATGGATTCTGGAACAATAAAATGAAGACAAAATAAACTGATCTCCAAAATCTATAGAAAACTACTAGAGTGGTCAACGGAAAAAGAACAAATAAAAGAATGCATGGTGAAATGGGCTCAGAATATTGGCCATCAAATTGAACTGAAACAGTGGGAAAAAGCGTGAAACCAAAGACTTAAATATACCTATTCTTATGATATGAAAGAGAACTGCTTAAAAATGCAGTATAGATGGTATATTACACCATATAAAATTCCAAAATGTTTCAAAAAAATGCATCCAACAAATGTTGGAAATGTGGTCTACAGACAGGAACTTTTTTCACACTTGGCATGAAAAGCACAACAGTTTTGGAAAGAAATAAATGAAGCTATTCAAAAAATACTAAAAATGAAAATCTGAAGGGGAACCTAAATACTTTTTACTAGGCATGTTAGACATAGAAAAAGACAAAAATAAGGAGATTTTATTCAATTTCCTGGTCACCGCAACTAGAATAGTTTATGCCAGTTACTGGAGACAAACAAAAACACCGAAAAAAGAAGATTGGTTGCACAAAGTGCTAGAGATTATGAACATGGACGTAGATATTAGTTGTCACCCAACCAAGGCCTTCCTAAGAAAGAAACTAACTATAAAGACTATTTGAAACAGATGAAAATAGACCTCATTTGTTGAAAGTAATCGATCTTAAGGATAAGGAGACAGATGGGAAGTAAATCTAAAATAACAAGTTAACTTAAATTGAATTTTGGGGCTATCAAGAATAAGAAGGAAGTCAACAAACATTTTTTCTTTTTCCTTTTTTCTTCATTTCTATACATTTTACTTATACTTTATTATTATTATTATTTTCTCTTTTTTATACAACTATAGACACTAGCTTTGTTTATTGTTTTTTCTTCTTTTTTGATCCTTTTTATCGCAGTTTTCCTACTTTCTATATAATCAAATGTTCTCTTTCGATGTTAATTTACTCTGTCTTACAAGGTAAAACTTCAATAAAATTATTTTAAAAAAAATAAATATTTGTTGTACTCAAATTCACTGTAGAAAAAATAGTCAGAAGCGAACTTTTTATTGGATTAGCCAAATGTTGTTAGAAGTGATCCTGTGAATGGTGAGTGAGAATTTTAAAGAGGTTGCTCCCTTCCCATTGAGAATGAATGTTCTCTTGAGCATGTATGTAAAAAACACATCAGTGAGATTAACATCAATGACTCAACTGTGTTGCATATTTGGCAGTAAGGCACATACATCACATATCACATGAGAGCTGACACATTTTATAGCCTTATATTTAAAGCATTCCTTCTCTGGTTTTTAGTAATTAAAGAACTGAAGTAAGAACATCAGAAGCACATAACTAGGGCAGACCAAATGCCTATCTAGGCCATCATTCTGTTTCCACAGTAGTCATTTTAGTTTGAGAAGTTCACAAGCAGGTAGATGGTAACCAATACTTCCTCCTGTGCTGCCCGATATAAAATGACTAGTAGTCAGTGATAGCCTTTACTACATCTTATGGAAGGTGACTGCCATAATTTAAATAAGCATTGTTTTCGCAAGTGTTTCCTTGTATTTGTACTCAGTTTGTCCCATTAAATGTTGGTAGGTTGCCCCCAGATTATTGCATTATGAGAAAGGCAAATGTTCCTCCCCCCATCCCCCGATCTATTGACTTTTAATTTTCTGTGTTGCCTGGTTATGAACACAATAATTACCTTGTATGGAGCCAGAGGTTTATCTCATCCAGGGCTCCGGCTAAAACTAGTCAGGCAGAGATACTCCAGCAAGCTGTGTGTGTGTTGATGTAATGACTGAGCAGATAATAGTCTAGAAATTAACCATGATAGCTTCAGAGCTAAGACTGTGCTATCTAGGTCACTACACCCTGAAATGCAAAATCTGCCACTGTTGATCACGCTGTCATGTTTCTTGGAACTAGATGAGGGGCTAGTGCAAACTTTGTTGTTAATAATATTGCTAAGAAAGAGGTGGTAATACTGACGAGTTGAGTTAGAAGCAAGAAAGTGTTTGCTCATTTTATATTCAGATTAGTTTTATAAAGCATAAATAGTGCCGATGTGGCATCTGACCTAGCTTATATACAATATGAACTAGAAGTAAAGGCAATTTCCTGGCTATTGATGAAAGTGTTTCCCTGAAATATGTTTTTGTGGTTGTTTTTTGAAATGTGATATGTCTCTAGTATAGCATTTATTCTTGGGGACAGATGTTGCCTAGGATTGAACTTGGAAGGACATCTCATCATACCAGATTCCTTCCCTTAGCTACTGGTTTTCACTAGCTCAGCCAACAAGCCATAGAGTTTGGAATTTTCAAGGATATTAGCTCTTGAAAATTATTGACTTTGTGCCAGTATTACAGGAAAAACATGTACATGTTGCTCCTTCATTAATCTGGCCTTGAATAAGTATCGAATGCAAGATTTTGCCATCTGTTAACTGCTTGGTTTATAGATCAGGTCAGTCACTTTTTTACAAGTTGGTTTAATTTAGTTTTGAGCTGTATAAAGATATGAAAGTTTTATGCTTATTGTTACAAACAAGCCGCTATGGGGTGCAGAAGAAGACATGTTCTTAGGTTTTTTAAAATGTTTTTATTAAGGCTCAGACAGCTGAAGTAGGTTGAACAAATACATTAACGGCTGAGTTCAGTTGCTGTTCTCTGAGTTTGGAGACATGCAGTATGTTGAAAGAGTGTTTGTCTGAGGTCTAATCATTTAGATCTCACAGTGATGAGATATAGGGTAGGGGTCAGCATTTCTGCTGGAACATTGATATTAGAATAGCTAGTTGAGCAGTAAACTCCCAGTTACAGGAAATTCGCTCCCTCTGCTTTTTAATAGAATAGTAAGGGCCACCCAATCCAATTCCTTGTCATGCTAGAAAATACAATGAAAGCCTTTTTGTGTGTAAGGTAGTTGTCACTACAGTTGGAATCAGATGCAGATTTTTGAAATGGTGTCTTTGGATGAGGCAAGCCCCCCAACCCTCCAGAAACACATAATTGTCTTATTCTTTCTGAGATGTCTTAGCTTTTAGTCATGTCAAAGAGGGTTTTAAGGAACACCTTTTTAATGGCTATGGTAATCTACATGCCTGATGAATAAGTATGTATGTTCGACTTCTGAAGTGCATTTGTCATCACGGGCTATAATAAGTTGCTTTGATGGTCTTCATAACTACATGTAATCACAAGCAAAAACAAATCTAGATAGACCTGTCTCCTGATAAACATCCTTTCATATTCTCGTTCAGGACCATTCTTTATATTAAGTAAAGAGGAGTTCATTGTATGTTGCAGTGTGAATGGCAGGTGCTTTCATGGCTCACTTTGATAAATAATTAACATTGTTTTAATGCAGCAAGTTGTTTCCAAATCTTTACTGGGAAATAAGATAGAAACAAAAGCCTAATTTCAACTGCTAATCCAGTTTAGAGTAGACTATAGATTATTTGGTAAATCAGCATTTATGTAAATTGTATTCATTCATGGGTGTGCTCTAGTTGGGATTAGTAATTGGATTTAGGCTGAAATTGTCCATATTAACTGGTATAAATAGGTCTAATAGCAATATGTATTAATAGTGTCTTCTGTTTAAATATATAGCTACTTGCCAAATATACTATGACTGTACCAAAATGTTTATTATAATTGAAACATGCATAAATTGATTGTGGTGTACAATCATATTAGCATTAGTGGTTTGAAGGAAATATGTTTTGTAGAGCTAAAGATATATGTGTAAACATATTTTTTTAAAAATAAAGAATTTTAGAGAGACTTTTATAAGTAGGAAACTAACTTTTTATTCTTTATATCTGTTCTGTCTTCACACATATACGTGTCAGCCCATAAGGATGACCAAAACGAGTATTGCTCCGGTTTGAAGTATAGTATTTTATGTAGCTACTAGCTGTGCCCGGCCACGCGTTGCTGTGGCGAAGTATGGTGGTCTGGGAAATAAAGTATTGAGGAATTGGTGGTAGTTAAGGTCAAGGGTAAAGGTTTTCCCCAGACATTAAGTCCAGTCGTGTCTTACTCTGGGGGTTGGTGCTCATCTCCATTTCTAAGCCGAAGAGCCGGCGTTGTCCGTAGACTCCTCCAAGGTCATGTGGGATGACTACATGGAGCGGCGTTACCTTCCCGCCGGAGCAGTACCTATTGATGCACTCACATTTGCATGTTTTCGAACTTCTGGGTTGGCAGAAGCTGGAGCTAACAGTGGGGGCTCTCTCCGCTCCCCCAATTCAAACCTGTGGCCTTTCATTCCAGAAGTTCAGCAGCTCAGCGCTTTAACACGCTGCGCCATCAGGGGATATTATTTCCTAAAGGTTGTGAATATACAATATTTCTGATTGGTTTTTTTTGTTTGTTGGAGGCAAGTATGAATGCTGCAATTAGGAAAAATGATTAGGATGTAATGGCCTTGCAGCTTTAAAGCCTGGCTGTTTCCTCCCTGAGTGAATTTTTTGTTGGGAGGTGTTAGCTGGCCCTGATTGTTTCCTGTCTGGAATTCCCTTGTTTTCAGAGTGGTGTTGTTTGCGATATTTTATGTGCTTCTACTGTCTGTGGCCCTGAGAAAACAGAGGATTTGCCAGACTTTGATGATGGGAATACTTTGTTGGGAGGTGTTAGCTGGCCCTGATTGTTTCCTGTGTGGAATACCCTTGTTTTCAGAGTGATGTTGTTTGCGATATTTTATGTGCTTCTACTGGCTGTGGCCCTGAGAAAACAGGATTTGCCAGACTTTGATGATGGGAATACTTTGTTGGGAGGTGTTAGCTGGACCTGATTGTTTCCTGTGTGGAATTCCCCTGTTTATTCACTGTCCTGGTTTTAGAGATTATATTGTTCTGCATTATTCTATCCCAGTAATTATTTCATATTAAAGAAGAATCTCACTTATCCAACATTCGCTTATACAATGTTCTGGATTATCCAACGCAGTCTGCCTTTTCATAATCAATGTTTTTGTAGTCAGTGTTTTAAATTCATTGTGATATTTTAGTGGTAAATTTGTAAATACAGTACAGTAGAGTCTCACTTATCCAACATAAACGGGCCGGCAGAACGTTGGATAAGCGAATATGTTGGATAATGAGGAATTAAGGATAACCCTATTAAACATCAAATTAAGTTATGATTTTACAAATTAAGCACCAAAACATCATGTTAGACAACAAATTTGTCAGAAAAAGTAGTTCAGTACACAGTAATGCTATATAGTAATTACTGTATTTATGAATTTAGCACCAAAATATCACGATATACTGAAAACATTGACTACAAAAATGCGTTGGATAATCCAGAACGTTGGATAAGCGAGTGTTGGATAAGTGAGACTCTACTGTAAATACTACATAGCATTACTGCGCATGGAACTACTTTTTCTGTCAAATTTGTTGTATAATATGATGTTTTGGTTCTTAATTTGTATAACGATTACCTAATTTGATATTTAATTGGCTTTTCCTGAATCCCTTCTTATTATCCAACATATTCACTTATCCTGCCGGCCTGTTTACGTTGGATAAGTGAGACTCTACTGTATATTTCTAATCTTATATTATCTGCTCAGAACTGGATTATCTGAGGCCCCTTCTTCACAGCTGTATAAAATGCACACTGAAGTGGATTATATGGCAGTGTGGAGTCAAGATAATCCAGTGCAGAGCAGAAAATATAAGATTATAAATGGGTTATATAGCTGTGTGGAAGGGCCTTGAGTCTACACTGCCATATAATCCAGTGCAAATTAGATAATCTGTGGAAGAAGTCTAAGTGAGGCCTAAATCTGCCTGTCCCCTAACTGAAACCTGGCTGTCCCTTGGTTGCTAGGCAACCAAGTGGGCAGAGATTAGCCCTCTAAACTGGCAGCAATTGGATAAAAAAAATTATTGCTCTCCCTCTAATTAGGACTTTATTTTTCTTTTCTTTTTGTTGTATCAACCTTGAGGCGTGGATGATGGGTTGTGTTGTCAAATTTTTAGGTTGGGGGGCCTGTACTTTTGTTGTTTTGTGAATTGCCGTGATGCCATCACTCTTTTATATATATAGATGTTGATTCTCACAATATTAGATTGTGAGAATCCACACTGGCATATTGTTCTGTGGCAAGAGTTTTGGGGAAATACTGTCAATGGCCAAAAGAGACCTGTGATTGGGGCCTAAGAGGAAGGTTCAGCTAGTACATCAGTCCAGGGTCCGGAGAGCCAAGGAGGGGTCCGTGAATTTCTGGCATCAAGCACCAAAAACTTCATACTTTATCATAATCATATTCTACAAAGATAGAAAAACCACAACTTAAAATTTTGATGTTATACTGTTCAGATCCTAAACCCTCAATTTTGAAGGGAGCCCTTCCCCATGGGGCCTGAAAGCAGTCTTGTTCTGCCTTGCAAAAAATTGTAGGAGGAGTTGTCTGTGATTCTTGCTCTTCTTACCAAGTGTGGATATCCTGTTGCTTGATATGGATATGTTTCACGGTGACTTGACTAGTTCTTTTCATCATCTTCAGGTATGGCATCACAGCTGCAGGTGTTCTCTCCTCCATCAGTATCTTCGAGTGCCTTCTGCAGTGCCAAGAAATTGAAAGTGGAGCCCTCCAGCTGGGATGTTTCAGGACAGAGTAACAGTGACGAGTATTACAGTCACAGTAAAAATCTCCCAGCTACTCAAGGGCCAGCAAGTTCCTCTCACCAGGTAGCAAACTTCAGCATCCCTGCTTATGACCAGAGCCTCCTTCTCCCTGCTCCTTCCGTTGAGCATATTGTGGTTACAGCAGCGGACAGCACAGGCAGCGGTGGAACAACATCCTTCCAGAACAGCCAAGCCCTAACACACAGGGCTAATATTGCTTTGCTGGAGCCATATCAAAAATGTGGATTAAAAAGGAAAAGTGAGGAGGTTGATAGCAACGGTAGCGTGCAAATAATTGAGGAACATCCACCTCTCATGCTGCAAAACAGACCTGCGGTGGGTGCTGCGGCCACTACCACCACTGTGACAACCAAAGCCAGTAGTTCTAGTGGTGAGGGGGATTACCAGCTGGTCCAACATGAAATCCTTTGTTCAATGACAAATAGCTATGAAGTCCTGGAGTTCTTGGGCAGAGGGACTTTTGGGCAAGTGGCAAAATGTTGGAAGCGCAGCACAAAGGAGATTGTAGCCATCAAAATCCTGAAAAACCACCCTTCATATGCCAGACAAGGGCAGATTGAAGTGAGCATCCTCTCTCGGCTGAGCAGCGAGAATGCTGATGAGTATAACTTTGTCCGCTCTTATGAGTGCTTTCAACACAAAAATCACACATGCTTGGTGTTTGAGATGCTGGAGCAAAACTTGTATGATTTCTTAAAACAAAATAAATTTAGTCCCCTGCCCCTGAAATACATTCGGCCAATTTTGCAGCAGGTGGCCACTGCCTTGATGAAACTGAAAAGCCTGGGTCTAATTCATGCTGATCTGAAGCCTGAAAATATCATGCTTGTTGATCCAGTGCGTCAGCCATACAGAGTGAAAGTCATAGATTTTGGTTCTGCAAGTCACGTGTCAAAAGCTGTATGTTCCACTTACTTACAATCACGCTATTACAGGTAAGTACCCACCTTGTGTCTTCAAGCATACTGTTTTTCTAGTATAAGCCTGTGCTAGTAACATATAATCTTTTCTGTTGATTTCTAACTGCCTCTTGAGTTGATTACTGACAACTTTGTCAAACTAGACACATGTTTTTAAGTAGTAACTAGGCTACTAAATTTGAGTGGTAATTCAGAAACCTGGCTGCAGATTTCAAATAGAAAAATGTCATCACTTGGCATTTGGAAAGTGAACTTTTCCTTTCTTCAAGAATGTGGATTTGAAATGCAGTGAGTTGAATAATATTGCTGGAATCTGAAAGCCCACACAAATACTTGGATTTTTGTGT
The DNA here is from genome assembly GCF_035594765.1 of Anolis carolinensis. NCBI lineage: Eukaryota > Metazoa > Chordata > Lepidosauria > Squamata > Anolidae > Anolis > Anolis carolinensis. The sequence continues at coordinate 209,270,291 of NC_085844.1, forward strand.
CAAAGAATAGTTTGGATTTGTGTCTCGAACAGTAGTTTCTTATATCTCATGAAATACTATTTGGAATGGTCTCTGTGAATGTTTTATTAACAGGTGTAATGGAGTATTATATTTTAGAATACAAGTTTTTGATATTTCAGCCACATATTAGATAAGTGTGCGTAAGTAGATATTGTTGGCTTCCATCACTTGTAGTCAACTTAGTGGTGAGGGATCATGGAAGCTGCAAACTTATTTGACCCTGCACTGGTTGTTCAAAAAGGTGATACTTATTCTGCAATGATGAAGAGCAGAATAAGTGTCAAGGACAGAACGCCACAAGATTCAAAGTAACAGAGTTTATTAGATTACAGAACTCAAAAATGCCCGTAAAACACAAGGGCCAGGCAGTTTTTGCCTTTAGGAGCAAAAAGGGGCAAAAGTAAATGTTCAAAAGATAAACCGGATTAAACCGGAGTTTAATCCGGGTAAAAACAAACTGCTTGCTTCAGCCTGGGTATAAACGAAACGAAAGCCAAGGAACAAAAGATACAAAGAATGCAACTAATTGGCAGCAGATTCCTCTCTGCTGCCAACACTGTGCTTAGAGTAACTTGCGTCGCTCCCCCACACACACAGCAGACAGGATCTCCAACACGAGTAAATCAGCCAAGGATTGTAGCAGTTGAGTAGACCAGTTCCGTTCCGTAGATCAAAGCCAGAAGCAGACGTTTGTAGTTTTTCCAAGTCCAAGAAGGGGGGGAAGACAAGCCGTGGTCAGTTCAGTCCGAGTTCTCAAAGCAGGAGATGGCGTCCGTCAAGAAGACGACGGAAGGTCAAGCTAATAAGAGTAAGCACAGGTTTGCACAAACAAATGCCCACACAATCCCTCCCGCCGTCTGACCCTGGATTCCAATCAACTTACGTCACAGCACAGGAAAGCACACAAGTCTTCAGGGAAGCGTCCCACACACACACGGATCCCAAGCGTTTGCCCAGATTACCTTGCCCAACGCAATTTGCAATTGCTCTCAAGCCCCATTTTATGCCAGTTACAAATCTTCATCACTGTCAGCTGTCCTCCTTAACCCGGGCGTTTCCTCATCACTTTCCTCGTCAGAGCTGGAACACCTCTGACTACGCCCAACAGCATCTCCAGCTGTGGATCCCGTCCCATCCCTCCAGCTAAACCATGGGTCTAATCCTGAAGGTCCCCATTCATCTTCTGTCCCATCATGGCCAGTGGCACCCACTTCCTCCCTTACCCGAGTCCAATCCATCTCATCCTCCTCTGAGCTAACCAGCCCCTCCTCCATTCTCTCCGTAAACCCTTCGAAAGACTCCTCGTCAGATGGTGCTGCAAATATGTCTCGCAGTCTTTTTCTCTCTCGCTCCTCGAGAGTATCTGACTCTCGAGGAGTCTTACGCCCACGTCTGTCAGTAACAGAGCCATGAGGCTCAATCATAACACTATCCCCTCTCACAAAGGCCTCCTCCCCCGATGGCGGAGAAGTGGCAGTGATACCCTCCGCTATAGCACCACGACGACTAGAGGTATCAAGTTTCAACAGCGAACGATGAAAGACTGGATGGACCTTTAAACTAGACGGTAAACGCAAACGAAACGCAACAGAAGAAATCTTTTTAACGATAGGAAAGGGACCCAAATACCGAGGCGCAAACTTTCCCCCAGCCTGTTTAATATGTTTGGAAGATAACCACACCAAATCCCCTTCTTCCAACTCCTCCCCTGCCTGCCTGTGGCGGTCAGCCTGAGTCTTCTGCGTTGCCTTAGCTTCCAACAGTAAGCGACGGGCAACATCATGCAATGCAGCCATTTCCGAAGAGCGGTACACAGGGTCCGAAGAGACCACATTGGTCGACGGCGCCACACCTCCCCGTGGGTGAAAACCATAAGTTAGCTCAAATGGCGTATGCTGACTAGACGTGTGCACCGCATTGTTGTAAGCAAATTCCGCCACCGGTAACCACTTTACCCAAGCCGTGGGTTGATCTAAACAAAAACAACGCAGATACTGCTCTAAGAGCCCATTAACCCGTTCCGACTGTCCATCCGTTTGCGGATGGAAAGCTGAAGACACGTTTAACTTAGTCCCCAAACACTCATGGAAGTGTTTCCAAAAGCGTGACACAAATTGCGGAGCCCTATCTGAAATAATCACCTCGGGTGCTCCGTGCAAACGATAGATGTGCTTTGTAAATAGTAAGGCCAACGTAGGGGCCGCCGGAATGGTTGAACAAGGAATAAAATGAGCCAGTTTACTAAATAAATCCACCACCACCCAAATACAAGTATAACCCCCAGACTTAGGCAAATCTGAAATAAAATCCATGGAAATGATTTGCCATGGCCTCTCCGGAACAGGTAAAGACGATAACAACCCTCTAGGGCGCCCAACAGGCGTCTTACTCTGCTGACAAACGGCGCAGCTGTCACAAAAGCGCAGAATGTCTTGCCGCATCTTTGGCCACCAGTAGCTCCTGGTGATAAGCTGTACGGTCTTGAACCTGCCAAAGTGCCCAGCCATGGGTTCGTCATGGTGGGCTCTAATCACCTCCAACCTGAGGGTCCCTACTGGTACGTAAACCTGCCCCCTACGCACCAATACCCCGTCTTGATCCTGGAGATGCGGCAGTATGGTACGGTTACCTGCAGAGAGCAGCATCAGTTGCTCCTGAGTCCATACATCATCCTTCTGAGCCTCAAGGATCTGGTCATGTAACCCAAGCTCATTATCTACAACACACAGAGAGGCAGTAGGCAAGATGGTCTGACATACTACCTGCTCATTGGTCTTAAATTCCGGCTTGCGGGATAAAGCATCGGCCCGCAAGTTTGCCTTCCCCTCCACGAACTGCACCTTGAAGTTAAACCTGGAGAAAAACAAAGCCCAGCGGATTTGACGCTGGTTTAACTTCTTTGCTGTTTGCAAGTGTTCTAAGTTCTTGTGATCAGATCTGACCACGATCTGGTGCCGTGCCCCTTCAAGCCAGTGCCGCCACACCTCAAACGCCACCTTAATCGCCAACAACTCCTTCTCCCATATGGTATAGTTCTGCTCGAAGGGTGTTAGTTGCCGCGAGTAAAATCCACAGGGACGCAAGGTCCCTGAGGAATCCTTCTGAGACAATACAGCCCCCAACGCGTAGCTAGAAGCGTCCGCTTCTACCACGAACGGTCTGTCAACATCAGGATGGGTTAGTATGTTGTCCGATTGAAAACTAGACTTTAGTTGTAGAAACGCCTCGTGAGCTTCCCGCCCCCACACAAATGGCTGTTTCTTGCGCAGAAGCTGCGTCAAAGGTACCGTGAGCTTTGCAAAATTCGGAATAAACTCCCGGTAGTAATTAGCGAAACCCAAGAACCTTTGTACATCCTTCTTAGTCTTCAGCTCCTGCCATGAGTTGACGGCGTCAACCTTATGTGGGTCCATTTTAAGTTCCCTACCTGACACTACATGACCTAGGAACTCCACTTCAGGCACATGAAAGACGCACTTGGAAGCCTTGGCGAAAAGCCCATTAGCCCGCAGTCGGTGCAGAACCTGCTTGACATGTTGACGATGTTCTTTCTCGTCCTTAGAAAAAATCAAGATATCATCCAAATAAATCACTAAAAATTGGTCAATTAGGTCCCTGAACACATCGTTCATGAACCTCTGGAATACCGCAGGAGCATTACAAAGCCCAAAAGGCATGACTCGGAACTCGTGGCATCCGAAACACGTGTTAAATGCCGTCTTCCATTCATCCCCTTCCCGTATACGGATTAAGTTATAGGCCCCCCGCAGGTCAAGCTTGGTAAAGACCTTAGCCCCTTGCACCCTTGATAACAGTTCTGAGATTAAAGGCAGCGGGTACCTATCCCGAATGGTGTATTTGTTTAGGATCCGATAATCGCAGACCAACCTAAGTTCCCCAGTCTTTTTGGCTACAAAGAATACCGGTGCCGCAGTTGGAGAACTAGATGGGCGAATAAACCCCTTGGCTAAATTTTCATCTAGAAACTCCCGCAAAGCTTGCCTTTCCGGTACAGTCAAGGCATACAGCCTCCCTGCTGGCAGTTTCGCACCTTCTGCCAACTTGATGGCGCAATCATATGGCCTGTGCGGTGGTAATTTGTCCGCTTCTCTTTTACAAAATACATCAGAGAACTCCCCATACTCAGCAGGCACTCCCTCCATATCAGAATGAGTAACATTTAGAGTGCAACAATCCTGCCTCTTTAAGATCACTTTACGTGTTGCCCAATCTACATGTGGGTTTACTACAGCTAGCCAATCCATCCCCAGGATCACATCATATCTAGGCAAGCTCGTAATATCCCACACAAACGTTCCCGTTACTCCCTGCACCTCCCACGTTACTGCTGAGGTTTCATGGTTAACCACCCCAGTCTCCAGCAGTCTCCCATCTGCTCCTTCCACCCACACGTCGCATGCCTTGCGCACTCTAGGAATGCCATGCTTCTTAGCAAACTCAATATCTACATAGGAGACCGTAGCTCCTGAGTCCAGCAGTGCCAAAGTAGAAACAAGTTCCCTTCCCCCAACAGATAATGTAATGGGTACGAAAACATGCTTCCTCCCCTCAGTTGACTGCTTGAGGAGCCCTAGTGCGTTGGACTCACGTCGCACTAGGGCTGGCCTTTTCCCGAAAGCTGGGAAGGTTTCACATTACAATTTTTGGCAAAATGCCCAGCATTCCCACAGTACAAACACAAGCCCAGCTGCCTCCTACGGCTCTTTTCCTCTGTAGACAGCTTTTTAAAGACCCCAAGCTCCATGGGCTCTTCCCCCATCACCACAGGTGCCCTGGTTACATGCATGGGTGGCGCACACATTGCTTTTGAGTGTTTACGAGCCTCGAACCTTGCGTCTAAACGCAGCACCTTAGCTACTAAGGCGTCCCAGCTTTCAGCCGGCTCCAAGCGTGCTAATTCATCCTGGAGCATATCACTTAACCCGGCAGTAAATAAAAGCATGAATGCATTTTCCCCCCAATCCAGCTGGTGGCGATACAGGTTAAACTTATTTAAGTAATCCAAAACAGTCCCCTTTCCCTGTTTCAACCGATACAGAGCCCACCCAGCGTTCTCCGTGCGGAGAGGATCCCCAAAAGTATCAGTTAACAACTTTTTGAAATTATTCAAATTGTCCTTGACTGGGTCATTTCCCAAAATTAAATTAGTGGCCCATTGTCCTGCGGGACCGGTCAACAAACTCAAAATAAAGGCCACCTTGCTAGTGTCTGTAGGAAAAGCATGAGCACTGAGCTGAGAAAAATAAAGCTCCACTTGTGCCAAAAAGGTTGGCAACTTGCACCTGGTTCCGTCAAAGCGTTCAGGAGTCAAAACATGTCCTTTCACAGCCTGAGCTGTTTGGATAACGGTAAAAGCCGTTTGCAATTGGTCTACTTTGGCCCTTAACTCATCCATCGTCTTCCTGACGGGTTTATTGCTGCAATAAACTTTTAATGGCGTTGGGCAATCTGTCAAGGACAGAACGCCACAAGATTCAAAGTAACAGAGTTTATTAGATTACAGAACTCAAAAATGCCCGTAAAACACAAGGGCCAGGCAGTTTTTGCCTTTAGGAGCAAAAAGGGGCAAAAGTAAATGTTCAAAAGATAAACCGGATTAAACCGGAGTTTAATCCGGGTAAAAACAAACTGCTTGCTTCAGCCTGGGTATAAACGAAACGAAAGCCAAGGAACAAAAGATACAAAGAATGCAACTAATTGGCAGCAGATTCCTCTCTGCTGCCAACACTGTGCTTAGAGTAACTTGCGTCGCTCCCCCACACACACAGCAGACAGGATCTCCAACACGAGTAAATCAGCCAAGGATTGTAGCAGTTGAGTAGACCAGTTCCGTTCCGTAGATCAAAGCCAGAAGCAGACGTTTGTAGTTTTTCCAAGTCCAAGAAGGGGGGGAAGACAAGCCGTGGTCAGTTCAGTCCGAGTTCTCAAAGCAGGAGATGGCGTCCGTCAAGAAGACGACGGAAGGTCAAGCTAATAAGAGTAAGCACAGGTTTGCACAAACAAATGCCCACACAATCCCTCCCGCCGTCTGACCCTGGATTCCAATCAACTTACGTCACAGCACAGGAAAGCACACAAGTCTTCAGGGAAGCGTCCCACACACACACGGATCCCAAGCGTTTGCCCAGATTACCTTGCCCAACGCAATTTGCAATTGCTCTCAAGCCCCATTTTATGCCAGTTACAAATCTTCATCACTGTCAGCTGTCCTCCTTAACCCGGGCGTTTCCTCATCACTTTCCTCGTCAGAGCTGGAACACCTCTGACTACGCCCAACAGCATCTCCAGCTGTGGATCCCGTCCCATCCCTCCAGCTAAACCATGGGTCTAATCCTGAAGGTCCCCATTCATCTTCTGTCCCATCATGGCCAGTGGCACCCACTTCCTCCCTTACCCGAGTCCAATCCATCTCATCCTCCTCTGAGCTAACCAGCCCCTCCTCCATTCTCTCCGTAAACCCTTCGAAAGACTCCTCGTCAGATGGTGCTGCAAATATGTCTCGCAGTCTTTTTCTCTCTCGCTCCTCGAGAGTATCTGACTCTCGAGGAGTCTTACGCCCACGTCTGTCAGTAACAGAGCCATGAGGCTCAATCATAACAATAAGTGAAATGTTTTGTGCATGAAATGTTTTGTGAGAAGTAGGCAGAATTATCAGGCAGCTGTATTATGCAAATAACTGAACTGAATTTGTTTTAGACATCTGAAGGATCAAGTACAGTGTTTCCACATTTTCCCCAGAGTACACAGGTGAATTTTCTGGGGAAAATTGGGAGACATTCTACTTAATACTTCAGATGTTGAAACCAAATTCAGCTTTTCTCTGTGTTTGATAGGGCTGATATTATTTATTTATTTATATCCAGCTTTTCTCCCTCATCGGGAATTCAAGGAGCGAACAACAAGGTATAAAACATACAAGGTACATTGGGATAAAAGAAGTAGACATAATTTAAAAAAAAACTGAAACATAACTAAGCAGTTAGACCATAATAAAACATGTTGCAAATTAAAATACTTTCAACACTTTAGGTATAGTTAAAACTAAATAAACTTAGCAGCATGGAGGCTTTATTCTCTTAGCTTCACTACAGAAAGCCACATCAGAGTCTTAGGGAAGGGGGAAAAAACTTAAGTTGCACTTCACATCATAATAATGGGATGAGATGAGAAAGAGAAGAAAGGGCGAGAAATAAATTGGGAAACTGGGTTTGCATCATTCTTCCAGAGATTTCTTGAAAGATTGATCAAAAGTTTAAGGCTGATTTTAGTTTGCAGTGTAATGCAGAAGATTGTATAGTCTTGCATTTATGTTGTCTGAATCAAGTTCTCCAGGTATTTGCTTTTTATTACTACAGAACTTAGTTAATATCTTGCTAAATGAACAACTTCTTTTTTTAAAAAAAATCCTATGTGTTTGAAAAGAGCCTAATGCTGTTTGCACTCAAGTTGGCATCAGTGTATGACAGCATTGTGAATGAATCCCCTTCAGCAGCCCTAGTTATCAACATACCTGTTCAGGTCTTGTAAATTCTGGGCTATGGCTTACTTTATTGATTCAATCCATCCGTAATGTGTTCTATTTTTCCCAGTATCATAATATTTTCCAGTGAGTCATGTTTTCTTATGATATATCCAAAATACCTTTAGTCATTTTGGTTTCTTATGACAGTTTTGTCTTGATTTGCTCTCAGACCTATTTCTTCGTCTATTTGGCAGTCCATAGTAACCACAGAACTCTCCTCCAGTGACACATTTCAAATTAGTTGATCATGTCAGTTTTAATTTCTGCCCAACTTCCAAAAATGCATAAAAAATTGGACATATTGTGGCATGAATGATTTTGGTAGTTATTGATATATCTTTGCACTTGAGGATCTAATGTAGTGTTTTCATAGCTGCCCTTCAAAGTCTCAGGTTTTTGTTATTTTTTTCAAATACAGTAGAGTCTCACTTATCCAAGCCTCTGGATTATCCAAGCCATTTTTGTAGTCAATGTTTTCAATATATCGTGATATTTTGGTGCTAAATTCATAAATACAGTAATTACAACATAACATTACTGCGTATTGAATGACTTTTTCTGTCAAATTTGTTGTATAACATGATGTTTTAGTGCTTAATTTGTAAAATCATAAACTAATTTGATGTTTAATAGGCTTTTCCTTAATCCCTCCTTATTATCCAAGATATTCGCTTATCCAAGCTTCTGCCGGCCCGTTTAGCTTGGATAAGTGAGACTCTACAGTACATCATTTAGCCAATATACAGAATTAAAAAAATACTTTAATGTTCTCTACATATAGTTATGTAAATAATATTTGGCCCTTATTTTTCTTTTCCTCATTAATTATTTGGAGTATGGACTGCCAAGGAATTCCAGGATTTGTAGGCTAACTTTCGGAGCAGTGGCACACTGCCTCTGGCCTTTCAAAAGCTATGAACCAAGAGATCACTTAAAAGCACAGATGTAAAATACTCATTTGTAACTCTGCTTTCTTCCTTAACTTTCATCAGTAGTCCTCAAAATCATTGCATTTTCTAATGGTAGTATGGTGTCATCTGTATATTTTATTTGATGTTTCTTCTTTAAATTTCCACATCTCCCTCCTGTAATATTCATTGCACTTTCCTGTTAATATATTGGGCATTTAAATAGATCACATGATAAAATTCACCCTTGTTTGACTACAGTTGTCATTCTGTTTGCCATACTATGTCTTGACAGTGGCGTCTTGTCCAGAGTATAGAATATGTATCAAAATGGACAAAACATATGTGATTTTTTTAGAGTCCATCAGAATTTTTCATGATCTGCACAGTCAAATTTATTTATTTATTTATTTACAGTATTTATATTTTGCCCTTCTCACCCCGAAGGGGACCCAGGGCGGATCACAATGTACATATACATGGCAAACATTCAATGCCATATGAACATAGAGACAGAGACAGACACAGAGGCAATTTAACCTTCTCCAGCTTCCTGAAGGTATGCTCGATTCTGGCCACAGGGGGAGCAGCTGCTTCATTATCCACTGTGACGCCGAGTCCTTGGATAATTCCTCATTCCAAATGCTGCTGGATTATTTTTATGGTGTTGTAAATTAGTTAAATTAGCCTCCCCACATAAGTGGTACCTAAATTTCCTACCTGATAGATGCAACTATGTTTCAGGTTGCTTAGGTCAACAACGAGCAGGGCTGTTTTTTATTTTAATGGTCGGGTGCTCGAGGCTGGCTGGCCTTGAACTCATGACCTCTTGGTCATAGTGATTTATTGCAGCTGGCTACTAACCAGCCTGCGCCATAGCCCAAGCACAGGCTTTCTTATGATCTATAAAGCACAAGTTTATTTTTAAAAGTTATTTGATGTGCTCCACTAGCCTGTATATGTTTGCAATATGATCTCTAGTGCATCTTCCTTTTCACACACAACTTGGATATCTAACACTTCTCACTCCATATGTGATAGAATGTGTTATAAAATTGTGAGCATGTCCTTGATTGTATGGAAGATTTATATTGTGGTCTGATGGCTACTCCAGTTCCTGATGTGTCTCTCTCTCTTTTTAATATACGCATACAAGCCACAAGCAATATGCTTGCCTGCTGTCTAGTCTGTATTGGTGTGGTTAGTGTCTTTCTCTCAAATCTCATTGTCTGTGTATGTAAGAAGTGTAGTATAAAACCAATGTTTCTTCCAACTGGTAGACATCTTGTCAAGAAAATGCAAATCTTTGTCAGTTCCAGAATGAAGAATTGTGTTTAGTACTTTTCATGCTACCTATTCATAACTACTGCTTCAAAATGAGAAACCCAGCTGCTACTTTCAGGAAGGAACTAAAACTTTGCAGTCATTGGGCCCCTCTCAAAAATGTTCTCGGCTTGCAATCATAGAAGTGAAGTGGAGCCATTTTCCTGTGATCAGTAAAATCTTTATTCTTTCTGCTCTTCTATGATGGCATGTTTAAATTCCTAGTTTGAATAGAAACTATATTAGCTTCCTTGACTTTCCAAGTGAGAGTTGGAGAAGCACAGCCCTCTGTGATAGAAGACTAAATATTGCATGCTTTTGTATCTAATTCCTGGCTACAATGGATGTTGGCTTTCTCGGAGATTTACCCTGTACAAAAAAAAGAATATACAATATTTGCATTTGTTTAAGAATTTCAGGGGATAATTTTTAGAAATAAGTAGTAAGTGGCGCCTTTAAAATATTTTTAAATAACTCTACATTAGAAATAATTTTCTTTTCGGTAGCTATGAATGTCTTCAACATGATTTGTATTTAGAAACCATATTTCCCATTTTGGAGATGGTACCAAAGAGGTTCATGAAGGAGTAGTAACATTCAGAAGCTCAAAGAGCAGAAATTTACTGTCTTTGGGGCTGTTATAATTTTATACTGTGGCAAAAGTATTATATTTAGAATTTCATAGATAATGTCACTGACATCAGTATGGAAGTAAATAACAGAGAATAACTACAGACATTAAAATGAGCAACAACCAGTGCAAATGTGTAATGAGTATGGTCACTATGGGAACATATTTAATTAGTAGCTTTCTACTGTTTGTTTATTGTATTTATGGCCCATTTCTGTTTTAAAACTTGCATCTTATGTTTCGTGTTGAAGGTTTCATGTTTCAGTTTCTCATGTGAAACTGCCATGTATTAATATAGAAGATAGTGTGAGGGATCCACATTAGTTACAATGGTGTGCTGTGGGAGAGTATTGGCTATTAGTTGATATCAATGTGAAATTGGAGGGGGTTGGGGAGGGCTGGAGGGGACTGGAGATTGCAGGGCGGGGGGGGGGGGAGAGTGGGGAGGAGAGCCAATTATTGATGGAGAGCTATCGAACCAAATAATTACTATTGGTCCATGGGCTGAAGACGGAGGGGCAGGGCATATTGGGGGAGGAGGGGTCCCAGTGGTTGGGCTTCCATAGGAGTAATATTGGGGAGGGGGAGATACGGGAAAGGGAGACCTAAATCAATTCGGCCTAGGGAACATGGGAGAGTACTTGTAGTTCCAAAACAATCTCCTGGCATGGTAAAACTGAGTACCCAGGATAGCAGTCCCTCAGGATTAAGGATGGTGTTGTTAAATTCCAGGTCTGTAAACGGAAAAATAGCTATCATCCAGGATCTAATCCTGTATATGACATGCATAACGAAGACCTGGTTGGATGAGGCTGTGGGGTGTGTGTGTGTGTTAATCTCCTAGCTGGGTCAACCAGGCTACTCCATGCAGCACCGCCAAGATCTGGAGGGCGGGGAGGCGGGGTTGCAGTGGTCTATAGGGATTCCATCTCCCTAACCAGGTGCCCCATCCCACAGCCTATTTATTTATTTTATTTTATTTTAACTACAGTATTTATATTCCACCCTTCTCACCCTGAAGGGGACTCAGGGTGAATCACAATGTACACATACAAGGCAAGCATTCAATGCATATGAACATAGAGACAGAGATAGACACAGAGGCAATTTAACCTTTTATTTATTTAATTTTTTATTTTATTTATTTAAGCTTCCTGCTTCCTGAGGGTATGCTCGATTCTGGCCACAGGGGGAGCAACTGCTTCATCGTCCACTGTGATGTTGACTTCCTCATTCCAAACATTGCTGGACGATTTTTATGGTGTTGTAAATTAGTTAAATTAGTCTCCCCACATAGTGGTACCTAAATTTCCTACTTGATAGATGCAACTATCTTTTGGGTTGCTTAGGTTAACAACGAGCAGGGCTATTTTTTATTTTAATAGGTGCTTACTCCGCCATGAGCTGGCCTCGAACTCATGACCTCTTGGTCAGAGTGATTTATTGCAGCTGGCTACTAACCAGCCTGTGCCACAGCTCAGCCCAGTCTACCACATTTGAGTGTGTCCACCTGAGGGTAGGTGAATGGGACAGAATAGGGATTTTGCACCCTGCTACACTACAGTCTCCCTGCCTGAGCTAGCTGGGGTGATCTTGGGCCCGGCTTTGAAGTCCAAATATGCTCTATGTGGGGCTGCCTTTGAAGACTGTTTGGAAGCTTCAGGTGGTCCAGCCAGATTTCTCACCAGAGCGGTGTACAGGGAGCACACAACCCCCCTGTTACATCAGCTTCACTGGCTGCCAGTCTGCTACCAGGCACAATTCAAAGTGCTGGCTTTAACCTATAAAGCCCTAAACCAGTGATTCTCAACCTGTGGGTCCCCAGGTGTTTTGGCCTACAACTCCCAGAAATCCCAGCTAGTTTACCAGCTGTTAGGATTTCTGGGAAGGCCAAAACATTGAGGGACCCCCAGGTTGAGAACCACTGCCCTAAACAGTTCTGGCCCTGCTTATCTGTCCGAATGTATCTCCCTCTATGAACCATCTTGGAGATTAAGATCGTCTGGGGAGACCCTGCTCTCGGCCCCACCTCCTTCACAGGTGCAGTTGGTGAGGAACAGGTCAGGGCCTTCTCAGTGGTGGCCCCTCGGCTATGGCATTTCCCCCTCAGCAAAATAAGGTCAGCCCCCTTCCTCTTGACCTTCAGAAAGAAAGAAAAACTTGGCTCTAGGACCAAACCTTTGGCCAATAGTGCAATGCAATAAGTGAAGTGAAATCATGTGAAATAGTGACCGGAATTTGGTTATGTCCTCAGATTGCATGATTTTAATTATGTGTTCTATTGTTTATATTGCTTTTTATTTTTTATTTAATGTATATGTTTATTTTATTGTCTGTTGATATGGCATCAAATTGCTGCCGCTTGTAAAGCTGCTCTGAGTCCCTTTCGGGCTGAAAAGGGCGAAAGATAAAGACAGTAAATAAATAAATAAATAAAATGCATTCACTTAGGGGTAGACCAGCAACTCTGAGCTTGCCTATGCTAGCAAAAAATCCCCCAAAAAACCCTGGACTCATCTCAAATGGAAAGCTATCTTCCACTTGCACAACTACTTCAAATGAGTGTCATGTTTCGTTGTTGTTAGAACTGACTTTGTCTAGTTTTGCCCAAAGTCGGGAGATACTTCAGAGTTTTCTGGAAATTCTGACATCTGGCAATTTCTGGATCCAGTTTAGCCCAGTCCTCTGTCCACACTGCACGTTGGCATTATGACTCATTCCTCTGCTGATCTGTGCAGGGAAAGCAGATGGATTATGATTGTGTCATCACCACTCTTAATTGGTCAAGGAGCTCCTTGTTTGCTCCTGGCTGTTTATGCTTACATTTATTTACTTTGTTTTATATCCTACCCTCTTTCCCTCATGGAGGGACTCAGTATGGCTAAGTACTTCAGAACAGGACACTTGCATAACCAACTTGAAGAATGAAACCATCTTCTCTCCACTTTCTTGGTCACACTGGAGCTTTGTTCTGACATGGGCAGAAATGCCTGTGTGACTAGGTGATCTCCCCTTCTTCTTCCTAATTGCCTGTGCTGATATCAGAATAGGGCGCACTTGCATGACCAGGAAGAAAAGAGAGGAAATTTCCTGTTTCATCATGCTACTCCCAAGGATGCTGTAGTTCTGATATCAGGGGTATCTGCTACTGCCAGGAGCTCATGGAACTCCGTAGCTAGTTGGGGGTGATGGCGGCCCAGCAGAGTGGGTTTGCTCTCCAGTCATGAGAACAACAGCTCCAGATTCTGCATGAATTCTGAGCTGCTCCAGGGCACATTTATATTTTCTTCCATCATTGTTATCCTCTGGTATGGTGTGTATTGATTTGATGCTGGTACTTGAAAGTGTGATCTCTCATGCAACCGTTATTTGCTTACTTGGAGGTTTCAGTTTGGAGTTTCTGGTGCAAACACTTAATATCAAAAAGTTTGTAATACTATGCACTCCTAGAATGCCAACCAGTCTTGAACACTGGTTGTTAAAGATGTCTCAGGAAAAAACATGTATAAGCTGACATTTCAAAAATAACAAATGTAGCGCTGGAAGGAGCTACTATATCATTATGCCCTTCACTATTTTCCCTATCCAAGATTAGTCCCTGTAATTTTGTTACTACATACCACACACAGATGGCTTAAAATAATTCAAAAGAAGCTAGTAAGCCATATCATCCTGGTAAAGGGCTGCCTTACTCAACTGCATTGATTGCTGCTTTCTTTTTAGCACCTCCTTAATGGGCTGTATGTCTTGTCCTGTGGACTGGATATGTGCCATTTGTGTCTATTCCAAGTGCAACAAACCTTGGGGAGCTTGGGAGCTTTAGCAAGGATTTTCTTCTTAGAAAGCTCTTCTTAATGAGACTGATGCTATGGCAATGTGACTGTCCTCCCTCAGCAACAGGAAAGCAGTGAGAAACATGTTTCTGTATAGCATTTGCAATCTAAATTGTAATGCACTCCCATTTTGTCTTATTGAAAATAGAAGAAAATAAGTTGCAGAAGAAAATAAGTTGTACTAAGTCTCTAGTCCTAATGAATATGTGAGATTCCTATGCTGAGCAGTAACTGTTGAAATGTAATTATAAATACACTGATGTACCCAAAGAAGGTAGTAGTCTGCATTGTTTCCCACACTGGTACTGCAGTTAAGGAGAGACATGACTGGCCTTGTGTTGTAGTTGAGTGTTGCATTCACCTTTTGAGCACAGAAGCTATCGTGTTACATTAGTTCCTTCACTAATTGGTTTGCTATTATGCTTATGGGAAAGTGCAGGAAAAATACTCTCTGTCCAGATATTAAAAAATAATAATCCTCAAACCCTTAAGCTTTGTGTTACATTTTAGAAATTTCATCCTCAAGTGACTCAGGTGTATTTAAATATTGTATATCTGGTGGGCTGTGTCCAACTTGGGTGTTTCATGAATGGGAAGCCCCTTCTTGAGGGGGAATTCTTTGCTAATTCTCTCATTGCTCTACAGCTATTCATATTTAGCCTCTCCAGTGCTCTAACAGAACTGGAACTTTGCAACATATGTGCAAGGTAGAAATAATAATTTTAAATAATAATTATCTAAGTTCTTTATATACGTATGGAGAAGAGAACTTAATATGCAATCTGTTTTGTCCTATCTTGACCACAGTCAACCTAATAAGTCAGCTTCAAAGAAAAACAGCAATTTTCCATGATGGTGACTTTGCTAGGATGTCATCCTAGAGGTTTTAGCTTAACTAGGGTATAAAAAAGGTAAAGGTTTTCCCCTGACGTTAAGTCCAGTCATGTCTGACTCTGGGAGTTGGTGCGCATCTCCATTTCTAAGCCAAAGAGCCGGCGTTGTCCGTAGACACCTCCAAGGTCATGTGGCCAGCATGACTGCATGGAGTGCCGTTATAATAGGGTATAGTGAGATGTAAACTGAAAAGCCTATTTTTGTTTCTTGCCTTCCCTGTATCCTTTTGTATGAGAAGTTTAGAAACATTTGCTTCCACTCTTGCTTAATCACAATTAGCCATATTTCATGGAATGTGGTTACTATTAACAGTAATTACTGTAAACAATTCAACTTTGTAAACCACATCTTGAAGTTGATATATTTGAAACTCGACAGTTTCAAATATACTTTTTGACAGTTTTGTCAAAAAGTAATATGAAAAATTCTTCACATTTTTCCTTGCGTCCAGGAAAATAGTGAATGGGAATGCAAAAAGCCTTTTCAAAAAGGAGCTTCACTGTTAGAAGCTTTGTTGACTGACATGGCTATAATGGCGTCAGTTTTGACAGATTCCATTGCTAGTGTCTTGAGAACAGGAACAATAAATACAATGCTGTGGTATCAAACCTGTTGTGGCTAAAGCTCTTGTTGGCCAGAATCTGCATTATTAAGCACCACGAATTATTTGTGGCACCACAGTGAAATGTTTAGTCTTTTAGTGCCTCTGAAATGTTGAAGCTTTTGGTAACAGTTTTATATACATTTTTCTCTGGAATAAATGTTGGTTTACTGGGAAAAGGATGCATGTGTTAATTTGATGTTTATCAGTCTTTTAATTTGCACTTCTGTCTGTGGGATTTTTGAAGTGGTTTTAAATTCTGCCAGCAGAATTCTGAATAGTTAAAAATGAATGTTGTATGTTTTGCAGAGCTCCTGAAATCATTCTGGGTTTACCATTTTGTGAAGCTATTGATATGTGGTCACTGGGTTGTGTGATCGCTGAGCTGTTTCTTGGTTGGCCTTTATATCCAGGAGCTTCAGAATATGATCAGGTAAGTGTGTGATGATAGTTTTGGATTTTCATTAAAATCTGACTTCATAGTTTCACTTGGCTTTAAGATGACTTTATAAAAATATGTCCTATTTTGCTGTGGTGTTGGTAATGCTAAAGGTGTGTGATCTACAGCACATCTTGTTTTCTTAGCTATATGAATGTAACAAGCACAAAATAAGTCAGCATGATCAAGAAATACAAGTTTCACGTTATCTTACCTAATGCAGGCAGTCTCCAAGTTACAAACCTCTGACTTACAAATGACTCATAGTTACAAATGGGCGTGAGACAACAAGAAGTTAGAGAAATATACTCCTAGAAGGGGAAATTCACTCCTGAAAGTGTTATCATGGGAAGCTTTCTCACCAATCCTTGTTTCTACAAGCCAATTTTTTTTAAAATCCAATTCTCAGAGGGTCAGGAAGTGAGGTGAAGTCTTCTGAACAGGGGCACAGACAACCCTCCCCAATGCTATCCTAAGTTACAAAATATACATTTTTGACTGGAGTTACACTTTAAAAATGTGCCTGTTCTGATTTACATACAAATTCAACTTAAGACCAAACCTACAGAACCTATGTTACAGGACTACCTGTAACATAAATCTAACATGGTACAAGACCTACAAGCCATTCTAAATGCCTTTAAGGAAGAAGCATACGAAAAGCTTGGCCTCTCATTGAACATCGAGAAAACCAAAGTGCTCTTTCAGCAGGCACCAGCCAATCCTTCTGCAGCGCCAGAAATTCTGCTTAATGGCATAAAGTTAGAAAATGTTGGCCATTTCTGCTACCTTGGCAGCCACCTCTCCACAAAAATCAACATCACTGAAATACAACACCATCTGAGCTCTGCAAGTGCAGCATTCTTCCGAATAATGCAGAGAGTGGTTGAGGATCGGGGCATTCATAGGGAGACCAAGATGCTTGTTTATAAAGCTATAGTTCTCCCAACCCTGTTATATGCCTGCGAAACATGGATCATCTACAGATGTCACGCTCAACTCCTGGAATGATTCCATCAGCATTGCCTCCGAAAAATTCTGAAAATCTCTTGGGAAAACAGGCGGACAAACGTCAGCATGCTGGAAGAAGCAAAGACCACCAGCATTGAAGCGATGCTCCTACGCTATTAACTCCACTGGACTGGCCATGTTGCCCAAATGCCCCAGCACCATCTCCCAAAGCAGTTATTCTCTTCCCAGATGAAGAACAGAAAACGGATGGTTAGTGGACAGGAAAAGAGATTTAAAGATGGGCTTAAAGTCAACCTTAAAAACCATGGTATAGACACTGAGAACTGGGAAGTTCTGGCCCTTGAGCGCTCTAACTGGAGGTCAGCTATCACCCACAATGCTGTGGAATTCGAAGAGGCACGAATTGAGTTCAAAAGGGAGAAATGCATCAAGAGGAAGGTGTGTCAAGCCAAACCTGACCGGGATCACCTTCTATCTGGAAATCGATGTCCTCCAGAAGAACATGCGAGTCAAGAATAGGTCTCCACTGTCACCTACGGTCCCACCGCCAAGATCGTACTCTTGGATGGCCATCCTATTCAGACATGAGTGATCACTGATGATGCTGCTGATGACATCTATATTGTACCATACTTTCATATATATCATTTTCCTCATTATGTTTTGATCTGGAAATATTTTGTCTGTCTAAAACGTATATTTTTATATAGAGCTTCTTTTCAGAAGTTGATCAGTAGGCTGTTTCATCTTACTTGTTTGATGTAAGGAAACGTGTAACAAAATGTACATTGTCATGAGTGAAGATTGGCATATGGTTTATTTTACAAAACATGTTTGGATTGTACTTGCTGTTAACCAGGCCTTCCTAATAAATTAGCAGACAGGAAGATCTCTATGTTCACTCTTTGCTCTTCCTTGTTGAAGTGTTGTGTGTGAAGTGGCCTTTTAAGGTTAATGTTTTGCACTGCTTACATTAAATCATGAATTTTTAGCACTGTTGGTTTTTGTCAGGAAAGGTAATGCAATGTAGTGAAGTAATGTGTACAAAACAGAAAGAAACCCAAGAAACAGTATTTTCCTTAAATCAAAATTGGCATGCAATTCTGGAACTTTTCTTTCATCATACTTAATGTAATACAGGGATGGGGGAGATACGGGGAAGGGAGGCCCAAATTAATTCAGCCTAGGGAAAAAGAGTTCTTGTAGATCTAAAATGGCCTCCTGACACGGTAAACTTGGATGCCCAGGCTGGCGGTTCCTCTGGATTAAAGGCGGTGCTGCTGAATGCCAGGTCTGTCAATGGGAAAGCAACGATAATCCAGGACCTTATCCTGGATGAGCAGGAAGACCTGGTGTGCATAACGGAGACCTGGCTGGACGAGGCTGGGGTGTGTGTGTGTGTGTGAATCTCACCTAGCTCTGTCCGCCAGGTTTTACCGTGCAACATCAACCAAGATCCGGAGGACAGGGAGGTGGTGTCGCTGTAGTCTATAAGGATTCCATCCACCTGATCAGGTGCCCCATCCCAGAGTCAACCTCGTTTGAATGTGTCCATCTGAGGGTGGATGACCGGGACAGACTAGGGATTCTGTTAGTGTACCAACCACCCCGCTGCACTACAGTCTCCGTGCCTGAGCTAGCGGAGGTGGTCTTGAGTCTGGTGTTGGAGTCTCAGCGGCTCATTGTGCTGGGGGACTTCAATGTCCATGCTGATGCCACCCTTACTGGAGCGGCTCAGGACTTCATGGCCACCATGGCAACCATGGGGCTGTCCCAGATAGTATCTGGTCCCATCCATAGAGCGGGGCACACACTTGACTGTCAGGGATGGGAGGAAGGTGGTGGTATAGAGGAGCTTACCACCGCTCCATTGCCATGGACTGACTATCACCTGATCAGGTTTAGACTTACTGCGCCCCCCAACCTCTGCAGGGGTGGAGGACCTACTAAAATGGTCCGCTCCAGGAGGCTTATGGATCCGGATGGATTCCTGACGGTTCTTGGGGAGTTTCCCGCCACCTCGGCTGGTGACCCTGTCGATGCTCTGGTCGCCCTCTGGAACAAGTAGGCGACTAGGGCAATAGAGACGATTGCTCCGGAACATCACCTCTCAAGTACTTGAGCTAAACCATCTCCTTGGTTCACCGAGGAGCTGGTAGCGATGAAGCAAAAGAAGAGGGAACTAGAGGGCGTGTGGTGCTCGGAGCCGAGCGAGTCAAACTGAACACGGCTGTGTTCCTATCTTAGGGCATATGCTGCGGCAATAGACGCTGCAAAGAATTCTTTGTTTGCAGCTAATATTGCATCTGCACAGAACCGTCCGGCTAAGCTGTTCCGAGTTGTCAGAGGTTTGTTATATCCCGTCTCCCAAGACTGGATCCCTGACAACTCGGCAGCCCGCTGTGAAGCATTTGCTCAGTTCTTTGCGGACAAAGTCGCTTTGATCCGTTCTGGCTTTGACACCGTATTAACGGTAGTCTCCGAGGATGTAGTACGAGCACCTGCTTGTCCAGTTTTGATGGATTCCTTTCAATTGGTTCAGCCTGAGGATGTGGACAAGGTGCTTGGAGAGGTGAGGGCTACCACATGCTATAGACCCCTGCCTATCCTAGCTGGTGAGAGAAGCCAGAGGGGGATTGGCCGAGTGGGTGAAGGTGGTGGTGAATGCCTCCCTTCGGGAAGGCATTGTTCCAGCAAGCCTCAAATTGGCTGTGATCAAACTGCTGTTGAAAAAGCCATCACTGGACCCCACTCAATTGGATAACTATCGGCCTATTTCCAATCTCCCCTTTTTGGGCAAGGTCGTGGAACGTGTGGTGGCCGCACAACTCCAGGCATTCTTGGTAGATACTGATTATCTAGATCCGGCGTAGTCTGGCTTTAGGCCGGGACATGGTACTGAGACAGCTTTGGTCGCCTTAGTCGATGATCTACGCCGGGAACAGGACAGGGGGAGTGTGTCCCTGCTGGTTCTGCTGGACCTCTCAGCGGCTTTCGATACCGTTGACCACGGTATTCTTCTGGGACACCTTGCTGGAATGGGGCTCGGAGGTACTGTTTTGCAGTGGCTCCGGTCCTTTCTGCAGGGTCGTGCCCAGATGGTGTCATTGGGGGGACACCTCCTGCTTGGCTCCACAATCTTTGTTGTGTGGGGTCCCGCAGGGATCGGTATTGTCCCCCATGTTGTTCAACATATACATGGGAGAGATCATCCAGAGTTTCGGGGTGAGGTGTAATCTGTACGCAGATGATGTCCAGCTCTGTCACTCCTTCCCACCTGTCACTAAGGAGCCTGTTCAGGTCCTGAACCAGTGCTTGGCCGCTGTGTCGGACTGGATGATGATGAACAAATTGAAATTGAATCCAGACAAGACAGAGGTCCTCCTGGTCAGTTGCAAGGCTGAACAGGGAATAGGGTTACAGCCTGTGTTGGATGGGGTCACACTCCCCCTCAAGACACAGATTCGCAGTCTGGGTGTTCTCCTGGACTCATCACTGAGCCTGGAGCCCCAGGTTTCGGCGGTGGCCAGGGGAGCCTTCGCACAACTAAGACTTGTGCTCCAGCTGCGCCCGTTCCTTGAGAGGTCTGACTTGGCCACGGTGGTCCACGCTTTGGTTACATCCTGTTTGGATTACTGCAACGTGCTCTACGTGGGGCTGCCTTTGAAGATGGCCCGGAAGCTCCAATTAGTACAATGGGCGACAGCCAGATTAATAACTGGGGCGGCATATAGGGAGCGTATCACTCCCCTGATAAGCCAGCTCTACTGGCTGCCGATATGCTACTGAGCCTAATTCAGAGTGCTG
Organism: Anolis carolinensis; assembly: GCF_035594765.1. NCBI lineage: Eukaryota > Metazoa > Chordata > Lepidosauria > Squamata > Anolidae > Anolis > Anolis carolinensis. The sequence goes on from NC_085844.1 coordinate 209,291,263, forward strand.
GTTTTGACCTACAAAGCCCTAAACGGTTCTGGTCCAACTTACCTGTCCGAACGTATCTCCTCCTATGAACCATCAAGAACACTAAGATCATCTGGAGAGGCCCTGCTCTCAGTCCCACCTGCCTCACAGGCACAGAGGGAAAGGGCCTTCTCAGTGGTGGCTCCTCGGCTGTGGAACGCCCTCTCCAGGAACATCCGGCGGGCCCCAACTCACCTGGGCTTCAGGAAGAACGTTAAGACATGGCTTTGTGCGCAAGCATTTAATGAATAAGTACTATATTGACGTGGTCTGAACTTAGGTTTATGTGCAGTGGTTCCTTGGAAGAATGGTATTAAGTAACTACGTATATGTTTTAAGCTTGACTAATGTATTTTATGGATTGTTAATGGTTTTCAATGTGTTGCTGTTTTTACTGATCTGTTTGGCATTGAATTTTGCTGGTTGTTGTAAGCTGCCCTGAGTCCCCTCGGATGAGAAGGGCGGGGTAGAAATGTTGTAAATAAATAAATAAATAAAGTGTCTCATTTATCCTTCCAGTGCAGTTGAGGGCATCTTGTAGCCCTTCAGATGGGCTCCTATTAACCCTAAATATAATAGAAAATGACTCTAGTTAAGCAGCATCTGAAGGTCCACAAGTTGCCCACCTTGATTTTAGTACAGTCGAGTCTCACTTATCCAACACTCGCTTATCCAACGTTCTGGATTATCCAACGCATTTTTGAAGTCAATGTTTTCAATACATCATTATATTTTGGTGCTAAATTCGTAAATACAGTAATTACTACATTTCATTACTGCATATTGAACTACTTTTTCTGTCAAATTTGTTGTATAACATGATGTTTTGGTGCTTAATTTGTAAAATCATAACCTAATTTGATGTTTAATAGGCTTTTCCTTAATGCCTCCTTATTATCCAACATATTTGCTTATCCAACATTCTGCCGGACCGTTTATGTTGGATAAGTGAGACTCTACTGTAGCTGGTATTTTTGAATTTCCAAAGTCTGTGGTTGCTCGTGGTATCTTTGATGAAAAATATTTTAGCAGTTGTGATGTTTTAGTTATTATAGTTTGAATGTCATAGTGTGCTAAACCTCCCACATGTGTCCAAAGTCCTCTGGTAGGCAGAGGTGTTTGTTTAATCAGTGACATTGTCAATGACAACTGAAAATGGTTGGATGGTGGGTTCAGTTGAGAAATCCGTTCAGCGTAGTTAGAAACTGATTGGAGCTAAATGATTTAGTACTATCACATTCCATAAACAATAGTGCGGAAAGAGTACTTTAGTTGAAGTGCTCTTCTTGTATTTACATACTTTTCCTAAAAAGCATGAGTTCTTTGCAAGTGCATTAAAATGCTTATAAGAATCCCATCTAATTGTTAAAGCATTTTGGATTGCTCAAGTTTAATGTTTAATGCATTTTAATAAATTGGTCATTAAATAAACATGGGATGTAAAGATATGGGTGACATATATATATGGATATAGATTTGGAACAACAACTGACATTTATTTCAAAAAAAGCTGAATACGTTTGGCAAAAAATGATTTCGTTTCAGCCTAGAAACCTTGTTTCGAAGATTATTTTAACCCCCTCCAGTATATATTCCCTTTCTTGAAGTTATTAAGATGCAAATTCTATTGTTTCTTTCAACGATAGACCAATTAAATTAGTGGGAACCTGACCCCAGAGTTCTGTGTAAACCCCAGTGATTCTATTTGAGACTAGAAGGATTCAAACCAAATACAATTTCCTGGAATTTACAATAGTACCCTTTTTTCTATTTCAGATTCGTTACATTTCACAAACACAAGGACTTCCAGCAGAGTATCTTCTGAGTGCAGGAACGAAAACAAGCAGGTTTTTCAACAGAGATCCAAACTTGGGATATCCACTGTGGAGGCTAAAGGTTTTTATTTTTCTTTAGAATTTGTTCTTTGTAGCTAGTTCTTTAGGTTTCCTTGTTGCTAATGTATCTTAAATGCCAGTCAGATTACCTTATGAAGGTGAGAAACAACAATGTATTTTTTCCTGTTCTTAGATGTTTTACCCTCTAAAATAAATGGTTGTAGCATGTAGAACAGAAGAATAATGAAGGCCAGGTGAGTGACAAATGAAAGGGAGGATTAGGGAAGAATTGGGACAGGCTTATTCATCTCCCTCATATTTTGTCATGCAAGTCTGCTATTATGTTTCATTGTTTTGCTTGTTTGGAAACATTCAATAGAGCTGGCCTAGGAGCCAGATAGAGCTTAGGATTGTGAGAGGTAAGTTGATGAAATATAATGTGTGGAAAAAGATGACAGATTCTATATTGGACATAATTAGAAAGAGAATTTAAAGTGAAGTTTACCTGATACAAATGACATAATGTGACCACATATAGAATACCATTGCTAGTTCTGGTCACAACACTTGGACACAATATTGCGTAACTGGAGAAAGACAGAAAAGGGCAACCAAAATGAAAAAGAAATTGTAATAGTTTCCCTGCAAGGAAAGCTTATAGCATTAGAAGCGCTTTAGCTTATCAAAGATGCAGGTAAATGGATATATGAAATAAATGTATGAAATCATCCATGTGGAGAACCTAAGGTTATTCATAAAAGCTACAAAGTGGGAGAGTCAGAACAGATAACGGAAACACTTCTTCACATGTGCTTGTGTGTGTGCGCGCCTTCAAGCCAATTCTCGACTTAGGCTAACCCCATATATTTCATAGGGTTTTCTTAGGCAAGGAGCACTCAGAATTAGTTTTACCTGTTCCTTCACATAGTACATAATTAATCTGTGGAATTGTCACAAGATATAGCTACATCCTAAGAATGTCATTTTTTACATCAGAGGAAGTATGCCTCTGAATATTAGTTGATAGGGAACATGAGATGGAGGGCGCAGTTGCACTCAGGTCCCAGGCAACTGGTTGTAGTGTGACTCTTGTTTTCCTTTATTTTTGTCATTTTCTTGGAAAATTATCACAACTATACAAAATCTGAACTCTCTAAAACTTTCATTATGACTGCTTTGTGAAATGCCTGATACCTTTCTCTGGCTTCTTTTTATTTGACCATGGAAACAAATGTTAATTTGGCACTGATGCATTTTCACAAGTTTAGGTAACAAAGTTATGTCAGCCTGCCATTTTTGTTCCATAGATCATTCTGTTTTTCAATGGCTAATTGTTTGTTGACATAGCTTTAATTTATGGTATAAAATGCTAATACTTTCTTTCAGTTATTTGTAATTTATATTTTATTTAATAGACTCCAGAGGAACATGAGTTGGAGACAGGAATAAAATCAAAGGAGGCTCGGAAGTACATTTTCAATTGTTTGGATGACATGGCGCAGGTGAGATGCCAATAAGTAATGAGTCTGCCTTTCAAAGTATGAACATAATAATCTAGTCTTTCATAGCAGAAATATTTAGTAATCTGCTTTGCATAGTAGTTAAGGATGTCAGTTCACTCCCTACTCTCTTGGGAAAGAAAAGGTACAGTTTTTGTTGTGTGCCTTCTAATCATTTGCAACTTAGGACAAACCTCTTACAAGATTTTCAAAGCAACATTGATTCATAGGTCAAAGAGTATGATGACCAAGGTCACCCAATGTTTCCTGTCTAAATTGGGATTTGAATCCTGATCTTTTGGAGTTGTAGTCCAACAGTTAAACTACTACTCAATGCTGACTCTCAACATAACCAGATAACATGAGCGAATAAAAATAACTACACATTTATCCAAAAGCAAACCCACTGTGAACCTTGTAGACATGATGTCTGAGTTTTTAGGATAACATTTTGACTTCACTTGTCCTCATTGAAGCATTCATTACGTAATAAAGTAAAATGTTTTCAGTGTCTGTATAAAAATGCAGAAGAGCATGGATCTGAATCTAAAGATTTAAAATTGTATTTTTAAACATATTAAGCAAAACTATTTTGTGTCTCCAATAATAGTTATATATTATAAAATTATGTGTTTTGCAACAATATTACTTTTAACATCTTTCTCCAAAGGTGAATATGTCTACCGACTTAGAGGGAACAGATATGTTGGCAGAGAAGGCTGACCGAAGGGAATACATTGATTTGTTGAAGAAAATGTTGACAATAGATGCAGATAAGAGAGTTACTCCGCTGAAAACTTTGAACCATCCTTTTGTGACAATGAACCATCTACTGGATTTCCCACACAGCAACCAGTGAGTTTATGGCACAGAAGTATGAAATGATAACTGTTGATTAATTCATGTTTGTAAATAATAATTCTGAAAAATTAAGAGAGGAGTGGGAAACATGCACCCTGCAGGCTACATACTGCTCTGGAAGATTTTTGGAACTTCCCCATCTCATACTCAGCTTTAAAAGTTATTTAACCCACATTTTTTTGGTTTAATGGTTTCTGTTTTGCCCACTCCTGCTTTAGAGCAAGTAAGAAATAAAACAACATATCAACATACAGCTGGGGGAGGGGGGGACTAAACTACAGCAGTCAAAGAAAGTATCTGCACCAATTCTAGGGTAGGCATTCATGACGTTTACCCATATCTTCAATTTCTCATAGGCAAAAAATCTTTATATACTGAACATAATGGGACCAGAAAAGGAAAAGAATGGGAGGTGGTAGTGGGTATTTGGCAGTTGCTCAAAAAGTTTGCAGTTGTGACTGAGTAAATATATTTAAAATTAGCTAGTACTAAGTACTCCCTCAGCGATGCGATTATAACAGGGAAAAGGAGGGAATTCACGGTTTAATGGTGTATTAGAAGAGTCTACAGAAATATATAGCATGTACAGACTGCATGTGGTTTTAGATACTAAGTCATAGCCACTCCAATCTTTCTTTCTAATGAGTCACCAAACAGATTGACATCATTGGCTAACATTTTTGCTTCTTCTGTTTTAGTGTGAAATCCTGCTTTCAGAACATGGAGATTTGCAAGAGAAGAGTTAATATGTATGACACAGTTAATCAAATAAAGAGCCCATTCACAACACATGTGGCACCAAATACAAGCACAAACCTCACCATGAGTTTCAACAACCAGCTCAATACTGTGCACCATCAGGTAATCATTTGCATTTTTTTTCCTTTAGAAGAACAAAATAACTGTTCTTTTGTTAATTTTTTATTTGGTGAAAGCAATTGTCTCTAGAAATCTTGACTTGGTTTGTGATATATAGTTGCATATGATTTAATATAAAATTGGTACAGTATTTAATAGACAGCTACCACAGAACTGTGAATGTGTATGAATTATAGACTTCATTCAAGAAATTGAAGTAATGTGTATATGATCCTTCTCTTCCCTACCTTCAAAAAGTATTGTGGGGTCAAGCTTAGACTAACTGGTTCAGTGTGTTTCATGTCTCACTGGGGACTTGAAAACAAATCTAAACACAAAAACACACTTGGGGAAACTTTTGTTCTACTAAATATTTTGGACTAAAATTTCCTCAGTCTCTTATTTGTGGCCCTGCTGGGTGCAACTGATGAGACTAGTAGGCCAGAGCATTGACAGTACCAAAAATTTTATTTCTTTAAAAATACTTGGAAGAAGGAATTCTAATGTTAGATGTTTTTTTCTTCAGGCTAGCGTTTTGGCCTCCAATTCTACAGCTGCTGCTACTCTGTCTCTGGCAAATTCAGATGTTTCCCTCTTGAATTACCAGTCTGCTTTGTACCCATCGTCTGCTGCACCAGTTGCTGGGGTGGCACAGCAGAGCGTCTCTCTACAGCCTGGAACCACACAGATCTGCACCCAAACAGATCCATTTCAGCAAACCTTCATTGTGTGTCCTCCTGCCTTTCAAAGTAAGTATGTATATCAAGGACCTCTTGTAAACAATATAATTAAAGTGTTTTGTCATCTATATAGCTTGGGTGGGTTAAATTGATAGTCTGGAAGCTAAAGTTATTAAAGTGACTTGAACAAGTATGCATGCACAAATAATATTTTCTCATTGATGCCTTACTGCCTTTATTGAAGTAGGCAGATGATGTGTCTCTTATTCCTTGTCACCAACTTTTTGTAATATCCATGCACCACATCATAGTGATTTGCAAGTAGGGGGATAAAACTATGAAAGCCCAAGTTACCTTAATTGACAGCTATACCTATGCAATTTTGAATATAATTTCATAAAGTGGAATTGTTGTGTTTTGCTTTAATGCCTCAAACAATTACTCTCCCTTACCATGGTACACTCCAAAAGACAACTCTATACTAAATAGTATATTCCAGGTTGTCTAAATCTCTTCCCAGCGTAGAAGAAAAGGCTTCCCCCCCCCCCTTTGGCTCATCAAACACCTTTAAACTGGAGCCTGGAATCTTGGTCTCAGATGTCATGCTATAGTTACTTGAATACTAGGAGAAGAACCAATATTTCTGTTGGGGGATATCCACCATCCTTTTTGTTTCATTTGAAGGATAATGCCATTGGATAGCTGATATTTCAAGGAAATATTGGCTACCCCTTGATAGCACTGCAGGTAAAGATAAACTAGAGCGTTACTAGGAAATAATGGAAACACATACTTTGAAATAGCCATTTTCATGTTTTGTCTCCCAGCTGTTTAAAAATAACCGTGCTGTTATTCTGTTGGTTTTGAGTCACAGTACAGTTTTTATTAAAGTCAGCTTATTGTGTTGACTATCAGCCAGTGTTTTCTATTTTTAGTACAGTAGAGTCTCACTAATCCAAGCCTCACCTATCCAAGCTTCTGGATTATCCAAGCCATTTTTGTAGTCAATGTTTTCAATATATCGTGATATTTTGGTGCTAAATTCGTAAATACAGTAATTACAACATAACATTACTGCGTATTGAACTACCTTTTCTGTCAAATTTGTTGTATAACATGATGTTTTGGTGCTTAAAATCATAACCTAATTTGATGTTTAATAGGCTTTTCCTTAATCCCTCCTTATTATCCAAGATATTCACTTATCCAAGCTTCTGCTGGCCCGTTTAGCTTGGATAAGCGAGACTCTACTGTATTCATAATCTGAAGCCTTTTTGTAAATTTTTAATACATCACTTGCTGGTAACTTTGTTCTGGAAAATGTTTGTATAATTAGAAAATCAGATTAACCCTGGCCTTACTTTTATTCCTTCAGCTGGTCTTCAGGCAACCACAAAACATTCTGGATTTCCAGTGAGGATGGACAATGCTGTTCCAATTGTGCCACAGGCACCAGCAGCCCAGCCATTACAGATACAGTCAGGAGTTCTTGCACAGGTAAAAGTAGGGGCAGTAAAGTAGATTCCCATAAATACCTGCATAATGGTGTGCCCTGATTGAAGTTGGGGAACCAGAAATTCCTGATTACCGTATATACTCGAGTATAAGCCGGCCCAAATATAAGCCGAGGCACCTAATTTTACCACAAAAAACTGGAAAACTTATTGACTCGAGGATAAGCTGAGGGTGGGAAATGCAGCAGTTACTGGTAAATTTCAAAATAAAAATAGATACAATAAAATTACATTAATTGAGGCATCAGTGGGTTAAATGTTTTGAATATTTACCGTATTTTAAAAAAAACACGGTAAATTAACTCTACAAGTGGAAAAGTAGGGTCAACAAAAACAATGTGGTATCAACAATAACTTTATAATAATAATCATCATCATCAACAACAGCTTCCTTTGTATCCCACTCTTATCTGCCCATGGGGACTCAGGCTGGCTTCCAACATAGTAACAGGCAAACATTCAATGCCCATATAAACAATGCAAAGCTAGATATATATCTATAATTATATATACTAATTTCACATTTGTATTTCCCCTGAAACCTTAGCAAATCCTCTCTATGTGCATCTTCCTCCTGCAATATTTGCAAGCCCTATTTATCAATGTTTATATCTATCTAGACACCTCTGTTTGTGTGTGTGTGTGTGCATTTCCCCCCTGTAATATTTGCAACCTCTATATACCTATATTAATATATATCTATCTAGACATGTATCTATATATAGATGATTATATAGGACTTGCAGATACAGTAGAGTCTCACTTATCCAAGCCTCGCTTATCCAAGCCTCTGGATAATCCAAGCCATTTTTGTAGTCAATGTTTTCAATATATTGTGATATTTTGGTGCTAAATTGATAAATACAGTAGTTACAACATAACATTACTGCGTATTGAACTACTTTTTCTGTCAAATTTGTTATATAACATGAAGTTTTGGTGCTTAATTTGTAAAATCATAACCTAATTGGCTTTTCCTTAATCCCTTCTTATTATCCAAGATATTCACTTATCCAAGCTTCTGCCAGCCCGTTTAGCTTGGATAAGTGAGACTCTACTGTACTTGCAAACATGTGAGGGTAAAATTCATATATAAAATTAATGTATACCCATATACAGATATACAGATACATGGAAATCTCTAGATATCTATATGTATATAGGATTTGCAAAGACCTACAAACATATGAGGGGAAAATTCATATATTAATGTCTTTGTACGGGGAACATCTATATAAATATTTACAAGCTTTGGGGCATGCATTTGCCCAAGGAAGAAATGCAAGCAAAGCCCCTCTAAAAACAACTTTGGCCTCTTTTCTCCTTCCCTTTCCCACTTCTTTTCTTTCTCCATTTTTCAAACTCTAAAAGTAGCCACAAAAGGCTTTTTGAAACTTCTCTCCCCCTCCCAAAAAAACCCATCCCATTTTTGTTTCCTTAGAAATGAAAAGAAATACACACCTTCTGTTGCTCTCCTTTCCCTCCTTCCGTCCCTTTTGACTCAAATGTTCTTGCAATAATACTAATAATAATAAAAATAATAGTAATGAATCCTGCAAATTTGCAAGAGTCTTTCTTTTTCTTTCCCTTCCACCCATGCAATATTTTTCTTCTTCCTGGCTTGCAAGGGTTTTGCTTGCATTCTCCTTTCGCTTTTGAAAACATTTCCTTCTTCTCTCTCTCTTAAAAAAATAAGATAACTCCAGCCTGGGAGGAGAAGTGGAGGAGGGAGGTTTTGGAAAAGAAAACATACTGTGGCCTCCAGGCTCTGCTGCCAGCTTGGCCTTGACCCCATTATAAGCCGAGGGAGGCTTTTTCAGCCCCCAAAAAGAGATTAAAAACTCGGCTTATCTTCGAGTATATACGGTATTTTTAAGTCATGGGCAGAATTTGGCTTATGACCACTGAAGAACAGACAACAAAGCATGGGCACTAGTCTGTTCCTTATTGCTTTTCTGTTTTAAAATTTTGACCCTTATAAATGAATACAAAGCCAACATTTTAGGAAATTTAAATCTACAGGTACAGATCTGTTTATTGCTCCTGTACCAGAATATTTTTACAAATGTTAATATGTAAGAAAACAAATGATTAATCAATTGCAAATAGCTATTTTAACTTTCTTTCCACATTAACAACAACAGCACTTCTTGCGCCATCATTGTTTCGTTTTGTGTGATTGAATTCAGAAAATGAATAACTGTATAAAATATTTAGGTTTAAGTATTTTATATGTTGATAGTCCATTTTGTATTTTGCTATATAATCACAGGATTTTTTTTTTTCTTCTGGAAGTATTTTCTTTTGCTACACATTTATTTTTTATAATATGGATGTTTGTTTCCCAACAGAAGATCATGAAAATGCAATAATAACAGAATATGTAATTTCATAGCAATGGGATCTGGTTGTCACATTGCAAATGCTATTTCATAGCAGACATGGTGAAATACAAAGTACTCAAGAATTCATCCCATACAAATTATTATTTTGGAAGGTATTTGGAAGCACTCAAATGCATCACAGACCTCGCAGTGTTCTATATAAATACTACAAACAGATTATTGTTATCTTCCAATCTAAAATCATAGAAACATTTAATTAAATCATACCAGTCGTTGAATTTCTCTATGTTTATGTATTTACTTTTTACCAGGAAGCCAATGGGAAGGCAGGTATTGCTGATTTTGTGTCAGACTACTAAAACACTGGTTTAACAATCAAATACTTCCGATAAGCCATTTTAGAGACAACAGTTTTTCCCAAGCCTTCCATGCTCTAGTTTAGAAATCACTCATGATTATCTCAAGTGTACTAAACACCGGAAGTGTGTTCATTGATATATAGGAGTGTTTAAAATCCCTGCATTCAAGAGATTCTGAATTAAGCTGGTACAAGAACATAGTGATTTTGCAGTCCATACCTATGAATTCTACAAGCCACTCAAAACACCACTTATATCCTTGGGGAGAAAGCCTTTCTGGCCCTGTTGCCTCAGTACATTTGTTTCACTCACTGCCTAATCTACATTTCAGGGAAGCTGTACACCACTAATGGTAGCAACTCTTCATCCTCAAGTAGCCACCATCACGCCGCAGTATGCGGTGCCCTTTACTCTGAACTGCGCAGCCGGCCGGCCAGCGCTAGTAGAACAGACGGCTGCAGTACTGGTAATTGCCTCCCTTGATTGTGTTCACTAACGGAGTTTTGTTTTAACTTAGACTTGCAGAGGGCATGGAAGCATGTGCCATCTTGTGGCTGTGTTCTTGCTACATCTTAATGTCTCGTTGTTTTTCCTCCCCAACATTGCTGAAGCACTGTCTGACTCTGATGTTTAGTGTTGCTCTGTAAAGAATCCAGATCCATTGACTGTTGTTCTTTACTAGCCTTAGTATGGCAGCTGATCCAGCTCTTCTCCTAGTTTGAGAAGAGTGGCAATTGTATTTCTTCTTTTCTTTACTCTCCTATCTTTTTAACATTTTATTGATTGAAGACAAAGGGGACTGCCAACAGGTATCTGACTAGCCATGATTTGATAAGTTTAGTACTTTTTTAATGGCTTCTTTGCATGTAGAAATGTTTCAGACATTTAAAGTCTCTAATATCAGCAAATGCTTTATTAATTTATGGCTTTAACAATCCCAATATCTTAACTTTCATTGAACAACTCTGACTCTAATTCTCCCTGGCCTTTCATTACTTCTGACCAATCATTGGCAGTGTGCATCATCCTCAGAGAGATGTTGCTTCCCACCAATGCTTTTAGTTCGTTTTGCATTTCTTGGTTGAGATTAAAGGTGAGCTCTTAACCTTCTAAACTCTTTCTTGGGATAATGTGTTCTTTAAAACTCACTAGGAAACAGCAATGTGTATTGTCAAAATTTCCTTTCCCATTCGGCATTAGTGTGGCACGTTTATTGGAATTCACACTGTAAGTGCCATAACAGTCAATTTGGAAACTCCAGAATCAGATCAGTGAAGCTAATGGAAACATTGCAGCACACTTGAAACTGTGGTGTCCTCACATGTCTTGCAAAGCACATTTCCATTTGTTACATACATCATTGTCTTCTGTGGCTTTAAAGTGATAATTCATAAGTATCTTTCTCTTCCAATGGAGAGAAATGAAGCATTGTTTGCTCAAGTCTAAACAAAGGTCTCACTAAGATATGTAACTCTGTATTGCTATGTGTGCTTCCAAGAATGCAACATGGCAGGCGAGAGAAGTTCTTTAAAAAGTGGTTATGTGCTGATAAGACCATTAAGGATTCTTTGGTCTCTGATTTGCCTTCCCTCATTTACCTCAGGTTGAACTTCCTTTGCTGAAACTTGGGACATGTATAAAGAGGAACCCAAATGTTCAGCAGCTGGTTGCTCTTAGAAAACTGCTAAAACTGACTCAGAGTAGATTGAATCCAGGGCTTATATACTCCGCATTTAATCAAAATCCACAGGCAAGAAAGGTTGAATTCTGAGATCTGTATAAATTATGCAGATTAAAGCATATTATACATATATATGGTTTTGCATAATTTTCTTTCTGCTCTTGAGAAGGGAAGACAAGCTCTGCAAGGCACTGACCACATGAACTCCTTGTATGCTTGCCCCACTCTTCTAAGATTTCCCCAGGCATTGTGTGCTTTCAAACATCTTTGCACCCCATAGGGCTTAAAAATTTACTTTAAAATAGTACTTAAACCTGAGATTCTTAGATTGCTGAATTTTGCACCCTCTGCTATTTTTTATTTATATGGTGCAATGACAGATTATTCCTCCCCTGACTAAATCCACGAACCTGCTTGGATCCTTCTTTTCTCTCTGTGAATTTGGCTTCTAATAGTCTTTTGCCTGAAGTGCTCACCTTTAGTGCTTTCAACACTTCTCCCTTTTGCTGCTTCATCTAAGTTTGCATTAGCCATGCTAAGCTTTGCATATTTTTGTCCTTCCTCTGTCAAAACAGTTCGTCGCTTGGAAGGCCCGATTCTGCCTCCTGGTGGGACGTTAGATCTCGCACTGTATTAAACTCTGCTTTGTCTTGTGCAGGTGTTGGCTTTTGGAAAGAAGCATGGTGTGACTTTTAACATTATTCTCCTTTTTTTAATTATTCCGCTTGTATTGGCAGAGGGATTAGCAGTTCTCTGCTTGAAGGCTTCATGTTTGGAACCAGTGTTTATTATGAATGAGTTTGTTACTTGCAGAAATATACATGGCATATGTTCATATTTTTACAGTTTGGCATGTGTTTATATTTGTACAGTTTGAACCATAGGGAATAAGACCATATATGTATGTTGTAGCCTAGAAATATTTTACTGCAGAACTTTATTTTGGGAACATCCTCCTGCATAGAGTAATTTTTTCTTGGAAGAGTTTGTCTTCTGTTTAGGGTGCAGCCTTTGTGTTAAAGGGGAGGTTACTTTTAGAAAAAATATTTCTGTTCCTACTGCCTTGTTTTAAAAGCAACATTGCAGTATGCCCTGGCATTGGGTCAAAAAAAGAAGCAATTAGTTCACTGTTTGGAATAGGTTTTGGAATATTGTCATCACCTGCAGCCATTTTACCCCGCTGTGATCACTTCTGTAAAGATAATGCTGCTACTACATCATTGTAGTTATGTGTACCAACAGAATTGTAGACTAAGAGTCCCAATATCTTGCCTAGTCCAGTGTGCCTAAGCCAACTAGGTTAAAGCATGTCTAATTTTGCATATAAAACTGTATCTTTGTAGAAGAAATTTACTGAAATTCTGCTTCCTTACAGTGCTGCACCAGAATATATATGCAAGTAAGAGCAGAAACATTATCTGTGTGACCTACATGCATTCAGCTTACAGCTTTGTGCATGGATCTGTAGTTTAGTGTATTAAAGTAGATGGTGAGCATGAATCCATGTACTATTCCAGTTAGTAAAGACCCGAGGAAATCAATGCTGTTGATTCAATAAGTCTGCTATAATTAAAACTTACAATTGGATATATGCCTTGGACCCACCTGTGAGGACAAATTTCACACAATTATTTCTTATATGAGCATCAGTTGCATCTGAGATACAACATGGGTTTCCCCTCCAGATGTCCTGAGGTCCCCAGGGAGGGCTCATCCTGCAGTTTAAGAACCTGTTTCCTCCAAATGTCATTTCTTGTGCTGAGCTTTTGAAGAGATACATTTGCATATGGTTTCTGCAGTATTATATGAGGCTCCAGCTCCTCCATAGGAGGCTCTGTGATATAAACAGTTCAGACAGAGCACTTTTGCTCTGCATTCCTTGTCAATTTTTCATTCTAAAAGTATGCACCACATTCTAGTCACATGTTTTTATCTCTGCAAGTTAATAGACTACTGATATATTTTACTTTGAACAAATTATTTTTCTTCCCCAGCTTTTAAAAAGCTAATCTTAGTAAATTGTCAATTTTTCTGTTTGCTGTTTTGCAGCAGGCTTGGCCTGGAGGGACCCAGCAGATCTTGTTGCCTTCTACCTGGCAACAAATTCCAGGCGTTGCCCTGCACAACTCTGTCCAGCCTACAGCAGTGATTCCAGAGACAATTGGAAGTAACCAGCAGTTGACTGACTGGAGGTGAATCTTTTATAAAGGATAATTCCAGTTTGTATGTAAAAAGTACAGCTGGATTTCAGGTTAATTATCTGCCTTTTTGCTAGCAGTGCTAGCAGACTGGTGGATCAAAACCAAAATAATTTTTATCTTTCTGAATAGTATAAGTATTTGATACTCTGTAAAATTTAAATACAGTAGTCTCACTAATCCAAGCCTCGCTTATCCAAGCCTCTGGATAATCCAAGCCATTTTTGTAGTCAATGTTTTCAATATATCATGATATTTTGGTGCTGAATTCGTAAATACAGTAATTACATCATAACATTACTGCGTATTGAACTACCTTTTCTGTCCAATTTGTTGTATAACAGGATGTTTTGGTGCTTAATTTGTAAAATCATAACCTAATTTGATGTTTAATAGGCTTTTCCTTAATCCCTCCTTATTATCCAAGTTTTTCGCTTATCCAAGCTTCTGCCGGCCCGTTTAGCTTGGATAAGTGAGACTCTACTGTAATGGGAACATCATTTGTTTTTCCCCCCAGAGATTAGCATGCAGCAGTGAAAAGATAGTTAATGCATGTTAAATACAACTTTACATACAGTGACCTGAGTATTATAACTCATGACATGATGTGAGGTTGCTGGAAAGAATTCAGTGGGATTGCACCATGTAGATCAGAGCATCTCAAGCTATTGGCAGAGATATGTGTGTGAACGAACAGTCTCCCCCCCCCCCCCCACACACACACACACACCTGAGGCATTTAACCACAGTTGTCTCTTTTTCCTGGAAACTCCAGGGAATGGCATTCAGTGACTTTTAGACTGGTGGCAGTCCATTGGCCACATTTTTGAATAGCATTTGTTTAAATGTCTCCAATTAGAAGGACCTTCCAATGTTTGAATAAATTATAGTAACAGGTTTCCAAAGTTTGTTCAAATTGTGGAAAGACTAACTAGAGATACATAGACCATAAATGCTTCATGTCAACATAATGTTGCATTATTTGAACAGTATTTTTCAAGTATATACAATTCCTGACTAAAAATGTAAAGTAAATAGTAAAAGTCCCTTCATACTATATGATTATGGTCTACGATTCTACTTTTACTGCCATGCCTACAACCTATGGAATTTTGGGGTGTGTAGTTTGGTGAGGCACAGGAGCTCTCATATGAAAGACAGCTGAACATTATAGATATCCTCGCCTAAACTGAATCCCAAGGTATAGATACTAGTTGAATATCCCTCTTTGAAATGCTGTGCCTGTTGTTTTTTAATGCCTAAATAATAACAGATTTTTCCATACTATTTTCCTCTTTTCTTTAGAAATGCCCATTCACATGGGAATCAGTACAGCACGATCATGCAGCAGCCATCTTTGCTGACTAACCATGTGACTCTGGCTACAACCCAGCCTTTGAATGTTGGGGTGGCCCATGTCGTGAGACAGCAGCAAAATAATGCCGTGCCAGCAAAGAAGAACAAACCACCATCCCATAGTGCCACAAAGTATGGACTCCTTTTTAGTGACATTGAGATATCCTTTCTAGATAATTATGTACAAATAATGCTTTTAGAAGCATGGAAACATTCTGTAATATTTTAATAAAGTTAAATTTAGAAACAAGTAGTCTTAGGTAAGGTTGGTCTTGGTTATCTGAAGACTGCCATGCACAGTAGCCTTGTTTTGGTGTTTGTAACAATATTTTAATATAAGCAGCCCACTGAAGACACAGAATATCTTTCAGTAATTGAAACATTCAGTAGACAGGCATCTTGCAATTTTTTAATTGATGTGCTTTTATAATAATGAGTAAATTACCTGTTGAAAATGAACTGGTATTCCATCAAAATGTAGGTTGTGTTATACTGTTGATAGATAGATTTGTATATGATAACCATCATTATATCTTCCCATAGGCCTACATCTACATTGGAGGCCATCCCATCTCAAGTCTACTCTCTCATTGGGAGCAGTCCATTGCGTGCCACATCTTCCTCCTCTAATGCTGTCCTTCCAGGGCAGGAGCAGCACCAGCCCATTGTTATTCCAGACACTCCCAGCCCCCCAGTCAGTGTAATCACCATCCGCAGTGACACTGATGAAGAGGAGGATAACAAATACAAACCTGGAAGGTAGTGACTTAAGATGGTTCTCAGTTTCTTAACGATTTTCCGTGAGTAAGCCACAATTGGGAATTAGGAAAGTGTCAGAACATATAGATTCATGATAGAGCATGTATAGAATTGAACAGATGCTCTCAGATATAGCCTCAGCTAGGGAAAAGAAAAACCAATCTGAAATCTAGAGAACTTCTGCCAGTCAGTGTTGACAGTACTGAGTTAAGTGGGCCAGTGATCTAAAGTAGTTTTTGGACACTTACTTTGAAGCAGTCTAACTGAACACTTTGCAAGGCACTAATTTAGGCAGAAGTGTCTGAATTGATGCTAAACGGATCTCCACAGTGAGTCATGGTCATGCATGGAAACTGAATCATGCCTTATATAGGTTATTGCAAACATTATATGAGTTAAAATCCAGTAAGGAGACATAAAAACAGTTAAATAAAAAGTACTAAATGAAAATGTTGCAGTCCCTTGTAGCCACAAACGCTATAGAAAATTGCTTGGAGAAAAAATTAGGGATAGGTTAAATTAGGCTGGGGGAAGCCGGTAGCAATATGAGTATTAGCTAAGAGAAGTAACATAATAATTCAATTGCCTGAACTGTGAAGCCATGCATTTGGTGTCACTGAATGGAATATTGTGGGCTTCCTATTCAAGTGTAAATTGGGACCTACATTTCAGGAAATGCTTTAAGCCAGTTTAATGCAGTGAGTAAATTGCTTTAGTTTTAAGTTGCAAAATCCAGGTTTAAATCCTTTGAGTTTTCAAGGTGCAGTGGAGTTTCCATTGAGTCTGAACCTCAGCAAACAGTGACATTCTCCTTTCTGTGTGTCTCCTATGCATTTTTTTAAGATGTAATAATAAATTAAAATAATGTTTTTCTCTTCAGCTTGGGCACAAAGCAGAGATCGAATGTTATCAGCTATGTTACAGTTAATGACTCCCCTGATTCAGACTCTTCACTGAATAGTCCCTATGCGTCAAATGCACTCTCAACACTCAGGAGCACCGGAGGCGCACTGGAGACAGGCAGAGTGGCAAATGACAGTTCCAGCTCCCGTACCATTATTGTGCCTCTGAAAACACAGCTCAGTGACTGTATTGTAGCCACCCAGGCCTCAGGTAATGTTAGTTACCTACAAAATCCCATGTCTTATCATCAAGTAAATTTTTATTTCAGTCTTTTTTTTCTTTGGAAGTACATTTGTATAATCTGTAAACTTTTTTCTCTGCAAGTTTTGTTAAATCGGTCATTTGGAATGTTGGAAGAAGGGAAACACAGTAACAAACAAACTAATTTTGCAACTTTGCTAAAGGATGGATATTATTCAAAACAGTGTATTTATATTTTCAGGTTCTTTAAACTTTTTTATTTTGGAGGAAGAAATATAGTATGGTATAATCATTATTTTCTTCCTCTTCCTCTTCCTTCAGAATACAAATAAAGCAGGTGTGCTTTTTGCCGATTCACAATATTGGTCAGAGGTCTTATCATTTTCAAGCAATCTATATATATAAATGAGTAATGGTGTCCTCCCCTCCCACTAAACAACAAAAGTACAACCCTCAGAACCTAGAAATTTGGCAGCACAATCCACCATCCTTGCCCCTAGGTTCTGACGACAAAAAGAAAAGAAAACTAAAGTCCTAATTAGAGGGAGAGGAATAATTGTTTTTAGCCAATTGCTGCTAGTTAGAAGGCTAAGCTCCGCCCACTAGGTCTCCTAGCAACCTACTCAGCCCAGGGGACAGGCAAAATTAGGCCTCACTTAGGCCTCTTCCACACTGCCTATAAAATACAGATTATCTTATTTGAACTGGATTATATGGCAGTGTAGACTCAAGGCCCTTCCACACAGCCATATAACCCATTTATAATCTTATATTATCTCCTTGGCACTGGATTATCTTGAGTCCACACTGCCATATAATCCACTTCAGTGTGCATTTTATTCAGCTGTGTAGAAGGAGCCTCATATAATCCAGTTCTAAGCAGATAATATAGGATTATAAATATAGAGTCTCACTTATCCAACATAAACACCCTGGCAGAACATTGGATAACTGAATATGTTGGATAATAAGAAGGGATTCAGGAAAAGCCTATTAAACATCACATTCCCTCACGACCCTATCTGCTGCCAAACTGCCATACATGTCTATGCCAGGCATCCTCAGAGATTATGAGATCTGTTTGAAAACAGACAAGTGGGATGTTTATTTCTATCTCACCAATGATATCCAGGATGGGACAACTCTTATCTGTCGGAGGTGACTGTGAATGTTCCACTTGGCCACCTTGATTACCATTGAATGCCCTTGCACCTTCAAGGCCTGCCTACTTCCTGCTCTGTAGAGGAATCCTTTGCTGGGAGATATTAGCTGGCCCTCAGTAAATCATGTCTGGAATTCCCTGATTGCTCAGTGCTGTTCTTTAGTTAACTGTCCTGATTTCACAGATTTTTTTTAATACTGGGAGCCACATTTTGTTCATTCCAGGTAGGCAGGAACCATCCAGGCGTTGAAGCTACAAGACTATTAAGTGCCAATTCCAACATTCACACTTGCCTAAAGCAGTCAACAGTTCTTTCTTCCACCCTGGTCATTCCACAGATATATAAACCCCACTTCCTTTTGTTATAACACATTTCACAACCTCTGAAGATGCCTGCCATACATGCAGGCGAAACATCAGGAGAGAATACATTTGGAACATGACCAGGCAGACCACAGAACTCAGAGCAACCCAATACAAAGAGAAACAAAAATAATAAAATAAATACAAAAAACAAAATAAAAAACAAAATAAAATAATACAATTTAAAAAAACAAATAAAAATAATATAATCAAATAATAAAATATAATACATACAAATAATAAAATAATAAAAACACAATAATAAAAGAATAAAAATAAAATAAATACAATTAATACAATAAAAATAATAAAAACACTAAAAATAATTAAAAACACTAAAAATTAATACAATAAAATATTATAATAACAGAAAATAACTAAAAATAATACAAGAAAATAATAAAATATAATAAATAAAAAAGATAAGTTACAATAAAATTAATTAAAAATACAAATAATGTCAAATAAAAATTCCATAACAATGTTTAACCAATACCACCACCATTTTGCCACAGCAACGCGTGGCTGGGCACAGCTAGTGTCTTATAGATGTTTGATTAGTATGCGTTTCATAAGTAGAGGAGCTATCATGTTGAAATTTACAGTCACTGTGCACTTTAGTTGCTTATTTGAAAATCCTGAAGGTGGATTAGTGTTTTCTGGCCAGTTTGGAAGGTAATCTGTGTTTGCTCATAAAATTATATACAGTAGAGTCTCACTTATCCAACATAAACGGGCCAGCAGAACGTTGGATAAGCGAATATGTTGGATAATAAGGAGGGATTAAGGAAAAGCCTATTACACATCAAATTAGCTTATGATTTTACAAATTAGGCACCAAAACATCATGTTTAACAACAAATTTGACAGAAAAAGTAGTTCAATACGCAGTAATGCTATGTAGTAATTACTGTATTTACGAATTTAGCACCAAAATATCACAATGTATTGAAAACATTGACTACAAAAATGCGTTGGATAATCCAGAATGTTGGATAAGCGAGACTCTACTGTACTCGGTGTTAAGAATACTTTTCATTTGTAAAATTAGTTCTTCTACATGGAGTTAGTTTGTACCATTTTAGCCTGCTTTTTTGACTAGCTGTTTCTGTCTCTGGCTTCAGTTTTGATAAGGAAGACAATTTTCCAATCAATAAATTACACAGTGAATGGAATGACATCATAATATTATGTAGCCTAAATAGAAGCCCAAACAGTGTGATGATGTTACCTTATGGGAAAAGCAGCACCTGATGCTGAAAACATTTTACTTTTTCTGTTTCCTCTCTGCCATTTTAATTAAATATTTCTAAAGCATTATGACTGTCCTGCCAAGGCTTATTTCAAATGTGTGTGTGCACGTGTCCATATTATGTTACTTTCTATGTTTAATAGCATAGCATTTATAAACCTGAAGGCACTTCCAAACATGGGTCTGCTGTTTGTGGAGAGCAGGAGGAGGATCCAGAAACCATAGTGGGCCTATTCAAAAACTTACCTTGGGTCTCAATTTTGAATCCAAACCACACATAATATATTGTTATGCAGAATGTCAACTAAATTTTATTATTATCATTACAGGTGTCTTAAGTAGCCTGAACAAGACTAAACCAGTGGCATCTGTGAATGGACAAACGTCTGGATGCTGTATCACCCCAACAGGATACCGGCAACACCGGGTAGTTACAAATGGTGTACAGCCCCTCAACCTTAGTCAGGTGAGACGGCCTGTTCTGTGTACTGGATTACACTGTGAAATTGAGGCAGTGGCTAATTACTGAATTAGTAAAAATACACAGGTAATGTAGAACTCTCAGAATGCAGAGTGAGATAAAGAGAATTGGTAGAGATTTTTAGATGCTTCAATTATCTTGAATTCTGCAACTGATTCTGTTTCATGTCTGTATTCTGGAACAAAGTTAGATCCCTCATGTAGATTGAAAAAGTGCTGTACATCAGTTGAATGAGGACATTCTATAATAAATGATATGCCAAAAAGCATTTTTCTTCCTCTTCTCTATACTGAGGGCTTTTTTAGTTGTAGCAGTATCTAGCTTTTGGTCGAGAGTTTACAGCATCAGGCTGACTTGAACCGGTGCTTGGCCGCTGTGCCGGACTGGATGAGGGCCAACAAATTGAAATTGAATCCAGACAAGACAGAGGTCCTCCTGGTCAGTCGGAAGGCCGAACAGGGTATAGGGTTACAGCCTGTGCTGGAATGGGGTCACACTCCCCCTGAAGGCGCAGGTTCGCAGTCTGGGGGTGATCCTAGACTCATCATTGAGCCTGGAGCCCCTGGTCTCAGCGGTGGCTAGGGGAGCCTTCGCACAATTAAAACTTGTGCGCCAGCTGCGACCGTACCTTGAGAAGCCGGACTTGGCCACGGTGGTCCACACTCTTGTTACATCCCGTTTAGACTACTGCAACACACTTTACATGGGGCTGCCTTTGAAGACTGTTCGGAAGCTTCAACTAGTCCAACGGGAGGCTGCCAGGTTAATAACTGGAGCGGCGTTCAGGGAGCGTACTACTCCTCTGTTACGCCAGC
The DNA here is from genome assembly GCF_035594765.1 of Anolis carolinensis. Taxonomy (NCBI): domain Eukaryota; kingdom Metazoa; phylum Chordata; class Lepidosauria; order Squamata; family Anolidae; genus Anolis; species Anolis carolinensis. Next base: position 209,312,403 of record NC_085844.1, read on the forward strand.
TCCACTGGCTGCCGATTAGCTACTGAGCACAATTCAAGTTGCTGGCTTTAGCCTATAAAGCTCTAAACGGTTCCGGCCCAGCTTATCTGTCCGAACATGTCTCCCACTACGACCCACCTCGAAGCTTAAGATCGTCAGATGAGGCCCTGCTCACGGTCCCGTCAGCCTCACAGGTGCGGCTGGCGGGGACGAGAGACAGGGCTTTTTCAGTAGTGGCTCCCTGCCTATGGAACGCCCTCCCCATTAAAGTCAGGCAGGCTCCCTCCCTATCCTTCCGTAGGAAGGTTAAAACTTGGTTATGGGGCCAGGCTTTTGAATAATAATTGGCAGCGTTAATTATTATCATGTACGAAGAACTCAGTCGACAGACTCAGTTTTTTTTTTGAACTGAACACGTCTACCTATATTTATAATGTGTTTTATCTTATAATGTGTAATCTAATCTCACATATCTACACTGTACATTTTATAATGTGTTTTTATCAGGTATAATTTTTTAACTGATTTATATTGTACTGTATAATTTTTTATATATGCGTTTTATTGTAAGCCGACCTGAGTCCCCTGTTGGGTGAGAAGGGCGGGATATAAATATTGTAATAAATAAATTGTAATAAATAAAACATTTTTTTTTAAACCTCAATCATTATGCCATCTTCTTTAACTGTGGTTTGGTAAGATGTCTCAACTGAGTTTGCAAAACCTAAAAGTACTTCAGTCTCGATGAAATATGTCCTAGATAATTTGTTTGGAGTAAAACGTTTTTTCTTAAAATGTTATATACATTGTTAGCTGTCAGTGCATCATTTGTTTCCAGAGAAGCATTTTTGGCTGCAGGATCATCGTATATGAAAAGGAGTTTCAACTTCCTTTTAGAACATAAAGCTAAAGTTACCTTTCACTGTTAGTGTATTTTGGACAAACACCAGTCATATTGACCTAGCTCTAGATTACCAGCTTCTGATAGAATTCTTATGAATGAATGATTTCCCATTGTATATTTCTCTTGTTTTCCAGAACCAGCAAGCAACTGTCCTGTCCTCTCAGGAGAGAAGTGGGAACCCAGCTCCACGAAGACAGCAGGCCTATGTTGCCCCTCTTCCAACTACAATTGCTCAGGCTCCCTACACGTTTCAGCATAGCAGCCCAGTACATCCGCATTTGGCAGCAGCGACTGCAAGTCAGCCGCACATGTATACCTACGCACCTACTACTGCTGCCACACTGGGCTCCACCAACTCCATTGCGCATCTGTTTTCCCCTCAGGGCTCCTCCAGGCACACGGCATACACAACCCATCCCAGCACGCTTGTGCACCAGGTCCCCGTCAGCGTGGGGCCCAGCTTGCTCACCTCCGCCAATGTCGCACCAGCTCAGTATCAGCATCAGTTTGCCACCCAGTCCTACATTGGTGCTTCCAGAGGATCGGCTATTTACACTGGATATCCACTGAGCCCTACAAAGATCAATCAATATTCTTACTTGTAGTCCTTGGAGCAGAGGTTGACAATAATCATTCCCAACTTGATCATATGAGTGAAGAGATCTATAGTATTTGCAGTATTTGGACAGTTTCACAACAGGAACTTCTGCAAAATCAAAGGATGATGAAAGGGGGCCCATCTCCCTTTTGTTTTTGACAGCTTTTGAAATGCGCTCCAGAGTTTGGTTGTACTGTTAGTGGAGCCCTGCTGTTTTGGGAAGGGGAAGCTCAAATTATCACTGAGCAGAACCTTTTGGATCACACTCACATTAAGCTTTTACAGTTGATTTTAACAGATGCTTTAAAAACAGCAAAATTCTGTGCCCATTTATTTAAAGCTCTTGTTTTCATGTTAATCAGAGAGGAAAAGGAAATCAAGGACTTTTGAAAATGCTGTTTTTTTAAAAAAAAAAAACTCTTATACTTGCCTAGTACTTGTCTAAATTATTTTAGCAGCTTGCACAAATCCATATTGCCACTAAAATGCACATTTAATTCTAGGTTGCTAGGGCAGATTTATAAACTTGAGTTAGTATTTTAAAGTTAATTTTATAATTTACATTCTGGATAGGCAATAGCTGAATTCTGCAAAAGCAGTTAATTCTCCTTCTACCCCAATATATGTGCGTGTATGTGTGTTTATGTGTGAATGTGTGTGTATGTGTATATATATATATATATATATATATTGCTTCCCAGTTTCTTGTTTTTAATTCTTTCAATTTAATGCTAGTGTAGCAAAATCTTAGTTTGCATTTCTCATTTAAATCTTTGTTTTTGGCTCTTTGTAAAGTCGAGTCTCCAAAATGAGATGTTTTTAATGATTGCAGAAGCTATGAATTTGCTTCTTGATATGTGAGATAACAGTTTGTGATATGGTTTGACTGTTTTGGTCAGAAAACTGTTGCTCTCAGCAGGGAATGCATTGACCTGCGTTATTTGATAAGGCCTCACTGAAATGAACAGGAGATAGGTATATGATCACCTGTCTGTCTCCGCAGACTTGATCCTGAGCAGAGGCCTCATACATAATAAGTTTTCCAGTTTTAACAGAACTGGATTCCTTTCCTGGAAATTCAGGGACCTCTACCCATCATGTCTTTTGCTGCATGGTCCATTTAGATAAGGAATCCAGAATTCATCAAAACAGCAAACTGCAGATATATACATTTTTATATTCCTGTTAGCAGATCCTGCTGGTATCTTGCTGGCAAAAAAAAAAAATATTTAAAGCGCTCTTATTGTATAAAGTACATGCATGTAGGAATTGCAAAAACATGTCACACAATTGCTGATTTTAAAGGTTTATTACTAAATTTAAAACTATTTTAGAAGTTTTGTAATGGTGGTGTTTTAATATTTTACAGAAAATGAAATATGTACATAGTGATTAGAACAAAATACATAAGAAAAATTTCCTGCAAATCCCAAATGTTCTGTCTTTGTAATCAAAATGTGGAGTGATTATACTTGAACTCTGTACTTAGTGTTTGTCTAATTCTTAAATGTCTCTGGAGTTGAAATCTGTTCCTTTGTATTTAAACCAAAATGAGTTGATACATGTTGGAATGTATGTGATATAATGCAATCGTCTAGAGCTCATCACTGTAGCACTGAGAGAGACAAATTGGAGCCGCATGAGAGACAAGGATACTTTCTAATTTGTTTTGCACAGGTATGTGTGACTGGTATGTTCCTTCCACCCCCACCCCATATTGTAGTGCCTTAATGATTATGTAGTGTGACTAGAGTTTACAGTGAGCTTGCCTTATGATGAACCAGCAAGCCCCTCCACTCTCCGTCGAACTGAAGCAATTCATTGAGCATATCCAACTGAAGATAGAAATAAGTGGCAAAACATGTTGCTTTAAGTTACAATGCCAACATAAAATGAGCTATGGGTATGATCCATCCAAAGCTGGATACTTCTTAAAGTCCCATTATTTGCAATTAAAAAGTTAAGAACTTGCATAACTGATCCCACTGAAACAGATGGCTCAGTTAAAACATCAAGCCAGACCATGGTTTGAAGTAGCCATAGTTTAAAACACATACCATAGTTTCAGTTTTCAAGTATACTATAGTTAAACCATGTTATCTGCTACCTGTCTGCTTTTGGTCCCCCTCTTTCCCAGTAACCAGCTGCTTCCTATATGAAGCAGCTGCCTTGGGAGGCTATAGTTTGTTAATCAAACAACAAACAAGATGGCATGCTATATAATTAGCACAAACCATGGTTTGCAAACCTGTTTAAATCATGGTTTCTGATTTCCAGTTTACTGGTTGATTTTAAACCATTTTTGAAAGTTAAAACATGCCATATTTCTTCATCTCTAACTGGTTTGGTAAGATGTCTCAATTGAGTCTGTGAAATCTAAAAGTACTTCAGTCTAGGTGGAATGTGTCTAGGTGTTTTGTTTGGAGTAAAGCTTTTTTCCCTTAAAATTTTACCTACATTATTAGCTGTCAATGCATCTTTAATAGAGTATTGTGCTGGGAATGCATTGGGACGTTTATCTGATGTTGCAGAAGTGATTAAACACGTGCAATTACTTTTCCTTAGATTATATTGTAACATTAGCTCCCCCCCACTCCCGGTCTGTAACTGATGTTCCTTGTAAAATATTACTAGTTAGGTGTTAAGAACTTTTATACCAAAGAGCCTGCTGGAAAGCACATAATATTCTGAAGTTTTATTTAACACCACTAGTAACATGGGGCGCTTTGGGGAAGGCTTGAGAGCTGTAGCACTTGATATTATAAATGCACAGTTGGACTGGTCTGCTGGTGGGTGTGCTTTTAAATGCTTGTTTTCCTGCGTTCTGTCACATACTTGTTGTCACCACTGCCATTACGCAGACAGTGATCTTGGCCAAATGGAGATTGGAGAATAAACTGGCTTGGAGAGTGGTATTGCTACAGCAATAAAAGGCTTTAACTGCCTTGAAAACCAAGTTTGTATTCTGTCCAGTCTGGATCATAAGATTAATTTTGGTACTTTGCAGAAAATTCAGAAATGCCAACTCATTTCTGAAACGTACATGATAAGATGCTACAGTCTGCTTAACCCCAATATGAATAGCTTGTCGGATGGCTTAGGGCAATAATGCTAACCCCACTGAAGTCAGGCAAGGGGCTTTAATAATAATTCCAGTGAGGTCAACTGATGATAAAGCCACATCTCAAATAGGACTAAGCAGTTTGTGAACCACAAGCCTTACAGGTTCCTTTATGAGGCATCTGTTGCCTTTGGGAATAGAGGAAGCTGGTGAGTTCACATCACGACTAGGTGTGGGACCTTTGTTTATTGTATTTTTTGCTGTTTTAATCTTATCCTTTGTATTGATGAGGGGATAACCAAGGAATTTCAGTTCTTTATATCAATGGTGTCAACAGTGCTTTCTGTTCTCAAAATGCTTTTCTGCTTAGTGCCAAGCCCTTTAGAAAATGTCTTTGTCCCAGTCCGCACCACAGAAATCCTAGAAGTTTCACAACTAATGGGGAATTTCCAGTATAGCCAAACTTTCCAATTTATTGGAAGAAAAATGCAAAGTAAGATCTGAGTTAATTTGTTCTTATTCACCGTTAGCTCTTCAAAGCCAATTTACTCCTCCTGAGCCACATATCCCTCAATAGCTTAGGGAGTGTTTTTCCCAGATGCAAAATGCTATCAAATGTAATTGGAATTCACGGTGTTATGTGATACGAACCGTTTCCAAAAGGAATTTCCCTAAAGGTCTAGACCTTTTCAAGGATTTTCTTCAGAGATTATTCTGTAGCTCTGGAACCAAGCATTTGCCAATGGTTTTACCCTATTGAAGTCCCATTCTCACAAAGAATAGATAAGGTGGCAAATGTGTATCCAGAAATGGTGGAGTTTGGAACTTTCTGCCATCCCAAAAGCAAATCCCTACATAAAGGAAGTCCCTACGTAAAGGAAGTCAGAATCTTGTCAGACTAATGTCCTCCAAACCTTGTTTTCTGTATACAGTAATTACTGTTTTTTTGTATGGCAGTATGCTGTCATATCAGTTCCTGGTTTCATGGTGTAGCAATACCCATTTGCCACATTATACATTCTTTTTAAGAATAAAGCTTTAGGTGCATCCTGTTTTCCCAGTGCATATCTTGCTTGCCTCACTGTGGATAGAGAGATGTAATATGATAGGTAGCTCCTTAGCTGTGCAGCCTATTTCTAAATGACCATACTTTTATGCACATAAGAAGATGGGTTTTCTGAAGCAATCTGGAATCCCTGTGTCATTCTTGGCTGCATTTTCGCATGCGACTCGGTGTTTGCGTGAATCCCAATGAAATCTGGGACTTGCATATGTACAGCTGTGTTCAGTTCTGCAGCCCGGATTTGTAGTAAACTTGTCTTTTTATGATGAGATGTTTCACCTAGTCACCTTTTTGATTAGTTAAGCCAGTTACTTAATGTTGTTCTTCATGACTGAGAGATCACTTCACAACTGTTCATATTCCACTGCAAAAACAACTTCAGAGCTTTACTGTCTGCACAGAAGTGACCAGTGAAGTACTTATACCTCTGACTTGATTAAAACAAAACAATTGCTTCTAAGTGACTGGGATTGGCACAGCCCTGCTTTTTCTCATTTTAATTTTTAACTTATGAATGGTGCCGCATGTTGACATAGTTGTTTGTTTGTTGCTAAACTTTATATAATGTGTGATTTCAGATTCAGCTTGAACTATTATCTAACTCACTACATGTAGCAGTGCATTATATGTAATGTTAGTATTTCTGCTTGAATCCTTGATATTGCAATGGAATTCCTACTTTATTAAATGTATTTGATATGCTAGTTTACTGTGTAGAATTTAACTTTTTTCTGGTTGTGCTCTTCCTTTTTACAAGCCGCTAGATAAAAGTAGTTTCTGACAATTACTGATCTATGTTTGTATTGCCAATGTACTTAGGGGGTAATGTAAAAATCATTTTAACAAAAGGAAATACAGATATTTAAAAAATTTAATACTAACTATATGGGAAAAGGGTCCATTGTGAAAACATAGTTTATCTTTGGATTCAATGTTTGTCTTTGGTTTTACAAAGTAGCTTGTATTTTAAGTATTTTCTACATAATATGGTAAAATGTAGAACAATTGCAATGCATCAATAAAAAGGGTTAATTTTCTGTACTCTATTAATCTGCTGTTTTCTGACTCATAATGTTAAACTGACTCATGGTTAACTTTGAAAAAATATCTGTGCCGTAGTAACTGATTGTGAAGATTAGGGAAATAAATTTATGTATTTTACATAAATAAGGCCTAGGAACAAATCTGAATATAAGCTCCGTTGAAATGCAAATCCGAAGAGACCTGAGGAGAGGTCCACTTATTAATTCACTGCCGTCAGTTATGGGACAAGCAGCAGTAACTATGTGAGCACTATTGAATATCCTGCCTTTGCAGATGTTTTCCCTTATATTACTTATGCAAACATATCTTCAGACCTATATGGGTAGATGTGATGAACATTCACATCACTGCTTCACACACCTGCTTGCAAATACTGGAAAAGTGTATTGGCTAGAAACTGCTTGCTGATGTTTCTACCCAGAGCAGGCAAAGAAAAAAAAAACCCTGTTGCTTTGTGTATCCTTAAGTCATTTCCAAATTTTAGGGTTTTCTTGAGAAGATGTGTTCAGGGGGTTTGCTGTTGCCTTCCTCTGAGAGTGTGACTTGTCCAAGGTCACTCAGTGCCTCAAAAGGGATTTGAACCCTGGTCTAAAATCATACTCCAATACTCAAATCACTACGCCAGCCTAGCTCTCAGAGGAATTATACCTAGGTATCTCAATCATTATTGGGCTTCTCTCCTGATTGCTTCAAGGCTGCCTTACTATTTGTCCATCCTTTGATGAGAATAAATTAGTTGTGTTGTCAAAGGCTCTCATGACCTATGAAGATGCCAGCCACTGGTGCAAGTGAAAGATAATGTATGTGGAAAACTCTTAAGATTCTTATGCATCATGAACTTGTCTTGTTTGTACACCTTTCCCAATGTGAGTATCTCAACATTTTGATAGGGCATTTTCCTATGTGAAAATGGTGTTCACCAACAGCCATTGGACAGGGTGTTACATTGTGCTGCAATTGGGAATTACTTGTGCCATCTTGATGACCTTCATGGAGAAAACATTGCTTCCTTGGAAATAACCATTATAAAATGTAATATATGCTTAATAACTTAAAGTTAAGCATGTTGAGTTGTTGGCAACTCATCAGGGGTCTCAGTGTTTATTTATGGTGGACAGTTTGCTGTTATTTAGGAGCTCTCGGGCTAAGAGCCTCTTGGCTCTTTCAAGTTATAAACAAAGGCTCATGGCTTTGGAAAAGCACTGCCAATATAGTAATTTCCTGAAACAGGTTGGAAGCCAGGTAGAAATAGGAGCAGTTCCATTAGACAACTCCCCAAAGCACAGGAGAGCATGTGTTGGGATCTTCTTAACAGGTTTTTTGAGGCTTTTTAAAATCCCCCCCATAATTTGCACCTGTACAAATCTTGCAAATTCAGGATCTGTTAGTACATAATCCATATATTTAAATTCAGCCATTATAAATATACCATGCATATGTTCGGAGATTATACGCATACACGGTGAATATGTGTGCCAATGTCTATGTACATGATACATGCATTGATCTCTGTATAATGCCCCAAAGTTTGCACTAACATTTCCCTACTTGCATCGTCCTTCTCTTGACCCTTAACCCATTCTCTTATGATAATATGTTAAGTTCTCCATGTCTTGGAAGCCAATAGAGCAATACCCCTCTCGTGTGACCCGGCAGAACTAGGAGTCCTACGAGTTATACAGGATCCCTGGGAAAGTGTCTTTATTAAGAAAAAGGAAAATAAGAACAGTAATGAAAAGAAATAGGTAAAGAACTTAGATGCTTCAGAGGTGGGAGATTGGGAGATGGTACTTGTTCCAAACAAACTGGTGATCACTAACTATCCTAAGCCCCAGAGCCTCCTCTCACCCGCAGAACGGAAAGGCCACCTTCTAAGGGTGTTAGAAGCTGTGGAGTGCGATGCCATTAGCCCAGCTGAAATAACCCAGATAAAATACCTTTTTTATAACTACTCACATGGACGGGCAGTTATAACATGTGCAAACAAGCAAGTACCCAACAAACTGCTGCCTTAAGGAAAAACTTATGAAGTTTGGGATTCCCGGTATTTTATTAACAGCTCTCTCCCCCCCCCCCCCCCCCCAATCCCACTATTCAAACAGGAACCCAAACGACTCTTCTCGGCCAACCAAACCCACTGTAATGAAGCCAATCTCGTAGATCTATCAGACACCCCTAAATCTTCAAATCAGCCCCCTCCAGAAAAGCAGCTGGAATCAGCGCCCAGAAATTGGCTCATTACTGAAACACCCTTTAGTGAGCTACACATAGGCGAGGAAAGTGACCTGTTGGAATCATTCCAATGCCTCCCACAATCAAGCCAATGGGAAATAATAGACAGATTGACATTGCTACGGGCAGAACTCATTAGTAGGATGACCAGGGGGGATAAAATTCAACTTGAGCCAGAATATTCCATAGGGGACCTAGCAAAGGGGGATGAGCCTTACAAGAGGGCAACAAACAGAACCAGCAAGCCACCCCAAGGAAGAATACTGACTATTAGGAACAAAGTAAAAAACGAATCACCTTCCACTCAGTCCATTACATTGCAACCTCCAATATTTCCAAAAGTGAAAACCTTGCAAACAAAATCACTTAATCTGATCTGCCTATCCTGGAACAGTAGGATGGCAGACCAGAAGAAAAGAGGAAGGGGTGGGAATTTTGAGGAATTTTGATGTGATCTCGTTACAAGAGACATGGAGCAAAGAGCCCCTAGATTTTAATGGATACACTATAATTGACTCCCCAGCTAAAACGGAAAAAGGTAGAGGGTGAGCGAAAGCAGGACTGGCCATTCTGCTGTCTACTTCTCTTGGAGCTAAAATCAAACCGGTCGACAGTTGCAGCCACATGGCTATGGCTTGTCACATAGAATTCGGACCTACACAGATACTCCTGGTTAATGTATATATTCCCCCCCAGCCCCAAAAGGGTAGAGATAATCCGTACTTGGGCAGAACTGGAAGAATACATAGTAATGTTAGAATAGCGCTTTCCAAAATCTAACTTAACTGTTGCAGGAGATTTTAACGCGCGTCTGGGACCGGATAATTCAACCTTATTCGCCTCTAAGTTCTGGCTTCTGGAAGAGTTGGAAGACCATTTAAATAAGATTGATAGGAAATCTAAGGATAACAAGATAAACTTATCTGGGATATGCTTAGTGCAGATGACAACGAGACTAGCCTTAAACATAATAAATGGAGACCCTAAATTTGAGAGTTATATATAATTTACCTATATATCAGGAAGAGGGAGCAGTGTAATAGATTATGTACTGGTAGCAAGTCACACATATAAATATATAGAGAACTTCACCACAGTATCCAGAACAGAAAGTGACCATCTCCCGATTTCTTACACAGTAGGTCTTCCCAATGTGGAACGATTAAGTCCGCAACACTAGATAAATCCACCTTAGACATAAGATGAAATAGACTTAAATGGGGCACAAAAAAACCAAAACAAATCCCCAGCAACTTCAGATCCCACAATACTGGAAGAGATGGGAAAGATCATAGCAGTAACAGAAAGTGCAGAGGAAGTAGTATCAAAGTACACACAACTTACCAATGAATTAATTGTCCCAGGGAAACATTCAAAAGGCAGACTTAGGACCCAAAGCCAAGGAGAGGGGGCCACAGATACTCAGAAGGAATGCTTAAAACTAAAAAAGAAGCTAAACCAAATATATCAGTCTTATAGAACAGAAAACTCCCGGAATCTCCTCAAAATGTACAATACTATCAAAAAACAATATAAAGCCACGTTAGTGAGAAACAAGAGGGAGAAAATGAATAGAAGATGGGATGCCCTGGTTGATGCTTCCTTAAACAACAACTCCAAGCAATTCTGGGCCCTGGTCACAGGAATCCTGGGAACTGGGAAAATCTCCCCCAAATGCCATATACCAGCACAGGTATGGGAGAAATATTTCACTATACTATATGGATCAAATGAAGAAACAGCTAGAAGAGATTGGGAAGAAAATGCAGTCATTTCTATCAGTACCATAGACACACCACAATGGCCCCCAGTGACTGGTGGGGAGATAAAAAGTCTGATCTCATCACTCAAAAATGGCAAAGCACCTGGGCCAGATCAAATAACACCTGAATTTCTAAAAAATAACATCTCATGGTAGACAGCCTTCCTGGCCCCCCTCTTCACACATATTAACCGCACAGCCCTAATACCTGCCTCATGGTCAAAATCTATTCTAATCCCAACATTTTAAAAAGGGGACAAAAACGACCCAGCGAATTACCATCCCATCAGCTTACTCTCGGTGGTGGGCAAACCTTATGCTCGCCACCTATATAACAGGCTCATAGACTGGTTGGACTCAGAAAATGTAATAGGTGAGGAACAGGCAGGCTTTAGAAAAGGGAGGTCTACCATAGACCACTGTATCATTTTAAACCACCTAGCTGAAAAATATTTTTTAAAAAACCCTACAAGGGACTATTTATGGCTTTTATCGATCTAAAAGCTGCCTTTGACTCAATCCCAAGAAATTTGCTGTAACAAAAACTGCAGAAGACCACAACTGACAAAAGGTTGATCTGCCTGATCAAGAGCTTATACTCAGACACTTCAACACAAGTAAGATGTGGTGTACAAGGCAACCTCTCAAACCCAATAGAAGTCAATAGAGGGGTGCGTTAGGAGTGTATCCTAGCCCCTATCCTGTTTAATCTATACCTGAACGACTTTGCCACCCATGTTTCTCTACCAAATGGACATCCCCCCAAAATTGTATCCACCAATATACCCCTACTGATGTACGCTGATGATACTGCCCTCATATCCTACACCAAGGTAGGACTCAAGCGAGTGCTGAGGGCATTCCACCAATACTGTGAGAAAAATCAGCTAAAGATAAACTATAGTAAAACCAAAATCATGATTTTCTCAAAAAAAAGCAAGCCAGGCATAACTGGTATATAGGAGAGAATTCAATACAACAAATTTCCACCTTTAAATATCTAGGGGTGACCTTCCAGGCCTCTGGCTCCTGGTGCCGTCACCAAAAAAGTCAGTACAAAATGCTTTATCTAGTAGTAAAGCTGTAATCCACTTTTTTTACACAAAAGGTGGCCAGTATATCCCAGCTGCAATAAAGGTTTTCCAAGTAAAGGTAACAGCCCAACTATTATGCAATTCCAGTTTGGATCACAGGCTTTTCATCCAAAGTAGAACAAGTTCAATCAGGGTTTCTCAGGAACCTATTTGCTGTCCTCAATTGTGTTCCATCTGCTGTTTTAAGACTGAAATCAGGAACAGCCTCATTGGAATCAATAGGTTGGAGATGTGTCCTAGGATATTGGATTGATAAGACATATAAAGGGCCTGAAGCAGGATATACATACTTGATTCAGAAAGACCTCTTCAAATCCCACCAAATCAAAGCATTGAATGACAAATTTAGGCAGATGGGGTTCTCAGAGAACATATTGAGGGGTTTTGAGTATAAAAGGACTATGAAGATCTTAGCAGAACGAATTAGTGACATAGACAAACAGGCCACAATGACTTGATCACACTCCACATGCTCCCCACTGAGTCTAGACCTAACATTTAACTCCTTGGGAGGTGCCACATATTTAGAAAATGTAAACATTCCAAAATTTCACCTTGCTTTCAGTTGGGCCAGATATAATGCACTCAAATCAGCCATACTAGAGGGTAGATACAAGGGAACTGAATATAAACACAGAGCATGCCCTTGCGGGGAGGGTAAAGTCGAAACTGTAATACATGTACTTTTCATCTGTACAATTTACAGGGATGACAGATTAAGGTTAATTTCCCCTCTACTCTCCAAGTGGCCAGGAAGAACCCTAAATTGATACTGCATTTATTTACTGTCTGATCTTGACAGAAGGGTAACAGAGCAGGTGGCCAAATTTCTCTTTGCAGCGGCAAAAAGCCGCAAGTGCTTCACGAAAAATCTGTAAGTGCCAAGAGTGTTACAAAGAGTACCTAAGAAATGTATTACTAATCAGTAATCAGTTCCTGCTTAGTCTTCCATCTGATAATGAACAGAGATCCTTGTTATCATTAACTATAAGTTATATGTGATGTCGTAATTTATTCAAATGTTGCATTCCATCATTCTACTTTCACCTAACTTCAGCCAATGATTTATTGACCGAAATAAAGGCTACTGACTGACTGACTGACTGACTGACTGACTGTTAAGTAGAGAAAACTTGTCTTTGTACATAAAGTGAAAAGAAATGAGGTTAAAAATCTATCCGGAAGCCACAACTTCTGCTTAACCTCCCCATGCATATAATAGAGTTTGAAGATGTATTATATGAGTCCACACTCATCATATAATTCAGTTTCAAACTGCATTATATGGCAATATAGATGGAGCCTCAGAGAAAGCAATATTATTAAAAGTACTATTGAGCTACAACATTTATTGACATTTTAAATAGGATTGAATGTTTATAAAAGTTTGCAGGAAATAAGCACAGCCTCTAGATGGCACTATGATCCTTTGAGTTAATACGAAAGTACAAAAAGCAAAACAGCAGAAAATGGAATTGCTTTGTTTAGAGTAGACCTTAAGTCCAATTCTCATGCTGTTTTACATACTAATGACCCAAAACAAACTATGTGGATCAAATGAATTCAAAGAGCAATAACTCTCTGGGGGAAGACGTAAAATGCTTCTTACAGCCTATTCAAGTTATATTTTGTAACCAAAATCTACAGCAGGGCTACTTAAGTTATATTTTGCACAACTCAAAATAGCTATTGAGAGAATGGAAATGGAACAGCATGCATAGAGCTGGTTACTTTTGGGGCACAGCTTGGCATAAATAATTCCTTCTGTTCTTCTTTGTCCCAAGAGAAAGTGGAGACACATCACATGATGCTCAAAAGATGTTTCAGCATCTTGATTCCAGTTTCTTCTGCAGAGTTCACTGGATGCTTCCCAGTTTCAGTTCCTTGTCATCGCTGTCTCAAGACGGAAAAGTCATTGATGGTGTCATTTGTCCTTTTGGACATTACAATGGCTCTACATATTTGCAGGTTTAACTTTTGTGGATTTTATTAATATATTAGCTGTGCCCGGCCATGCCTTGCTGTGGCGTTGTCTGGTGGTGTTGGTGAGAACTTGTTGAGGTAGTGGTGGTATTGAATGTCTGTTGTATGGTTGTCTTTATGTTTAGTATGCATTTGGTTGTTTGTGTACTTTGAAAGTAGTGAGGGTAGAGGGGGGTCTATGTCCCTGTGTAGTATTGTATAGTATTTATACATTGTCCATGTGTTGTGAATGCTTGGATTGTGTCCTGCTGCATAGTAGAAAGGGTTGGGCTGGATGGCCCTTAGGGGTCTCTCCAAACTCTTGGATTCTATGCTTCTATTATTATTATTATTATTATTATTATTATTATTATTATTATTATTATCATCTTCATCATCATTATTATGTAGAGGCTGAATGGCCATCTGTCAGGAGTGCTTGGATTGTGTCCTCCATGGCAGAATTGGGTTGGACTGGATTACCACAGTAATTATTTGATATTACAGTAGAATCTCACTTATCCAACATTCACTTATCCAGTGTTCTGGATTATCCAACGCAGTCTGCCTTTTAGTAGTCAATGTTTTTGTAGTCAATGTTTTAAATTCATTGTGATATTTTGGTGCTAAATTTGTAAATACAGTAATTACTACATAGCATTACTGTGCATGGAACTACTTTTTCTGTCCAATTTGTTGTATAACATGATGTTTGGTGCTTAATTTGTATAATCATTACCTAATGTGATGTTTAATAGGCTTTTTCTGAATCCCTTCTTATTATCCAACATATTCACTTATCTAATGTTCTGCCAGCCTGTTTCTGTTGGATAAGTGAGACTCTATATTTATAATCTTATATTATCTGCTTAGAACTGGATTATATGAGGCACCTTCTTCACAGCTGTATAAAATGCACACTGAAGTGGATTATATGGTAGTGTGGAGTCAAGATAATCCAGTGCCAAGCAGATAATATAAGATTATAAATGGGTTATATAGCTGTGTGGAAGGGCCTTGAGTCTACACTGCCATATAATCCAGTGCAAATTAGATAATCTGTGGAAGAGACCTAAGTGAGGCCTAACTGTGCCTGTCCTCTGGGCTGAGGAGGTTGCTAGGAGACCAAGTGGGTGGAACTTAGCCTTGTAACTGGCAGCAATTGGATAAAAACAATTATTCCTCTCCCTCTAATTATGTGATGAGTCATGGGCCATGTAGTCCCATTCCTGGCACTGTAGTGCCAGATGAAGAGGAAAACTTGGGTTTTTCACCGTCTCAGTCAGATTTGGAACTTTCCCAGCCAGATTTGGGAACCTTGCACCTGCAAGAGATTTGTCTTCCAGAAGTCTGTCAAACAAGCCCTGAGCCTAAATCTCCTGTGTTTTCTCGCCACGAGTTTTGTAAACAACAGAGGGGAGTTCAAGCAGCGTCTCGCAGGAGTGCTAGGATAGCTGCTAAGTATTCAGCTGATTAAGCCTGCTTTCCATGGGAAACTTTAAGGAGTCATGCATCTGGACTCAGAGATTAGCTTTCGTTTCTGGTTCCCCAGAGAACTGCTCTTTGGTGGGAAAACTAGACCCTATTTAGGTGTTTTGCCCACAAAGGGTTCTTGCGGAGTCAATTCGTCAGCTACGGGAGTAAGTTGTGTGTGGACAGCGCGCTCCTGTTTCCAAGCCTTCGTTCCCGTTTTCAGCCTTGTTTACCTCCACGGATCTTGCCTTGTTTCCTAGGACTTAGCCTTGTTTTTCCAGGACTCAGCCTTGCCTTGTTTCCCGGATTTTGCCAAGTAATTCCACGGATCTTGTCCTTGCTTCTCGTTCCTTGCTGCCTTGTACCAAGCCTTGTTTCAAGTTACTCCATAGCCTCGCTCAAGTTTCATGGACTAAGGACCTTGTCATCTCCCCTCACTTTGCCTGGCAAAGTGAGTGTTTCGGTTATTGGATTACAACTTTGGACCTTAATATTTCATATTGGACATTGTTTCTTTGGACTAATTTTGACCTTTCCTGAAAGGTCTAATTCTGGACTATTTTCTACACTTGTTTTTATTAACTTTATATACTCCTTCAATAAAGATATTAGATAGATTTTGGCCTCTGTGTATGGTTATTGGTGCTCTGCAGCCTGGGTCTTGACAAATTAGGACTTTATTTTTCTTTTCTTTTTGTTGTATCAACCTAGAGCCGTGAATGATGGGTTGTGTTGTTAAATTTCGAGGTTGGGGGGCCTGTAGTTTTGTTGTTTTGTCCGCTGCCCTGATGCCATCACTCTTTTATATATATAGATTCTCTAAGGATCTCGAAATTCCATAGCATTCAGTCAATGCAGTTAAAGTAGTGTCAAACTACATTACTTCTGCAATGCAGATGCACCCTAGATGAGCAAACCACCCATACAGCATTCCATTGCTCTTCTATCATAGAAGGGATATAGCTCAGTGGTAGACAATATTCTTTCCTTGCATCCCAAAACTGCCAGCTTCAATTCCTACCATTTCTAGAAGAGGCAGCCCAGTGGATCCACCATTGTGAGAGCAGCAACTTCAGTCTGGTTCTTATTATGTCTCTGGTAGCTGCTCCAAGTTGAATGAGTATAGCAACAGAAGAGCTTCTGTACAAGTTGGAGCAGCTGTACTCCAGATGAGGCCTGGCCAACATAGACTATACTGGAACTGTTAGTTATCTTCACTTGAAAACTATGGCTCATGTTCAACCTATGATCAAGGTTTTTTTTGCATGTAGTACTGCTAAGCCATATATTCCCCAGTCTGTATCTGTTCATATAATGTTTATGTCCTAAGTGTAGAATTTTATATTTGTTTCATTTTATTAATTTTTGCCCAGGTTTATCAAGGTACTTTTGAATTCTGCCCCTATCCTCTGATATGCTAAGTACCTCTCTCAGTTTTATATCACCTGTAAATTTGATAAGGATTCTGCAACCATCCGAATCGTTGATAAAAATTAATGAAGAATATCAGTCCCAGGACAGAACCCTGTGGCACTTCTCACTAGATCTTGAAGTAAGCCACTCCTACTGATTACTGCATTATCATAAAGAGACATGCAAATGGACTCTGTATAATCCATTCTAATATTTTATCCTGATAGTGAGGTTAGGCTGACTGGTCTGCAGTTTCCTGGAGCTTCTTTTGTGCCTATTTAAAGAGGGAGGCAATTTTCTGCTTGTCTCCAATCCTCTGGGATCTTACCCATTTCCCAAGATTTCTCAAAAAGTAATAGCAAGTGGTTCTGTGAATATGTCAGCAGGTTCCTTTAATACTCTGGGATATAGTTCATCTGCCCCTGCAGATCTGAACTCACTTAGGTTAACTAGATGATTCCTGACTAATTTCTTGATTTGCAACCCAGATTCCTTGCCAAGTCTCTACTGATACATGGAAGCACACAGTCCTCTTTTTGGGGGAAATAATGGTGCCCAATAGGTATTGAACAGTTCTGCCTTTTCATTAGGCTCTGTTAGCACCGTACCATGCTTGCTAAGCAGCAGTCCCAACGTTTTTTGTTATCCCTTTGCTTCAAATATATTTGAAAAAAAAAACAAACCTTTTTGTTGCTCCTTGCCTGTTTAGCCAGTCTCAGCTCATCTTGACCTTTAGCTTTCCTTACAGTATTTCTGCAAGTCTGGGCTACACATCTGTGTTCTTCCTTAGTGATTCATCCTTCCTCCTATCCTTTATAGATGCTCTTCTTTCTGTGTTGTCGAAGGCTTTCATGGCCGGGATCACAGGGTTGTTGTATGTCTTTCGGGCTGTGTGGCCATGTTCCAGAAGCATTCTCTCCTGACATTTCGCCCACATCTATGGCAGGCATCTATGGCAGGATGCCTGCCATAGATGTGGGCGAAACGTCAGGAGAGAATGCTTCTGGATCATGGCCACACAGCCCGAAAGACATACAACAGCTCTTCTTTCTTTTCACTTCCTCTTTGGATTTACTGTGTAGCCACCTTGGCTTTTTCAGGTATTTCCCATTTTTCTTCTTCCATGTAATTGTAACTGCTTTTTTTAGCAGGACATTTTCATGAAATTGCACCCATGCCAAAAGTCTTTTCTCTTTAGCATCTCTAACCATGGGATTCTGCCCATTATTCTGGGCTTGATAAATTCTGCTTTCCTGCAATCCAAAGTTTGTATTGTTTTTAGTGTTGGCTGCTTTGGGTTTCTTTTTAAATAATAATAATAATAATAATAATAATAATAATAATAATAATAATAATAATAATACAGTACACAGTCCTAAACACTTGGGAAGTGTTCGACTTGTGATTTTGTGATACAAAATCCAGCATATAGATCTCGTTTGCTGTGTCATACTCTGTCTTTGTGTCAATAATAATAATAATAATAATAATAATAATAACTATGTGGCCCAAATGATTCATTGGAATTTATGCCACAAGTACCACCTCCCAGCAGTAAAGAACTGGTGGGATCACAAACCTGCAAAGGTAATGGAAAATGAACACGCAAAGATACTGTGGGACTTTCAAATCCAGACTGACAAAGTTCTGGAACACAACACACCAGACCTCATAGTCATGGAAAAGAAAAAGGTTTGGATTATTGATGTCGCCATACCAGGTGACAGTCAGATTGATGAAAAACAACAGGAAAAACTCAACCGCTATCAGGACCTCAAGATCGAACTGCAAAGACTCTGGCAGAAACCAGTGCAGGTGGTCCCGATGGTAATTGGCACACTGGGTGCTGTGCCAAAAGATCTCAGCCAGCATTTGGAAACAATAAACATTGACAAAGTTATGATCTGTCAACTGCAAAAGGCCACCTTACTGGGATCTGCACGCATCATCCGAAAATACATCACACAGTCCTAAACGCTTGGGAAGTGTTCGACTTGTGATTTTGTGATACGAAATCCAGCATATCTATCTTGTTTGCTGTGTCATACTATGTTGTTGTGTCAAATAATAATAATAATAATAATAATAATAATAATAATAATAATAATGTTTGACTATACTCTTCTTTGAGCTGTCCCACAAGCATTAGACGGTCATTCCCCATTAAGCACCAACCAGGGCCATAACCAGAAAAAAAAAATTGGAGGGGGGCGGGGGTTTGAAAGAGTAGTTCCATAACACAAAATAAGTTAGAAATCAGGATCCATTGATAAACTTCAGTGGACACTCATGGGGATTTGGTTAACCAGCGAAAATTCATGAATAAACAAGGTTTTCTTAACAACCTGAAAATTTTCAAGGGGAGGGGGTTGAACCCCCCTTTGGCTACAGCCCTGACACCAGCTGTTTTGATTCCAGTGACCAACTTCTCCCTCTTAGCTAGAATCAAGTCCAGAATTGCTGATCCCTTATTCATTTCTTCACCTTTTGAAAGAAAAAATAGTTGGCAAAACACACCAGGAATTTGTTGGAGAGCCTACATCTTCTACAACTTCTTGAAGATTTTTGAGATTTGTTTCAGAAAAGCATCATCCACTCCCTCATCTTGGTTTGGTGGTTTATAGAAAGCTTCTACTATGACGTTTTTATTTCTTTTTTCACTTATTTTGAAAGTCCAGTTGATGCATGGAGTTTAAGTGAGGTCATCCTCTCCCAAATGCATCTTTCACTATTTTACAGTTTAATTTAAATTAATTTCACTCATATATGGCTCTCACATTAGCTGATTATATTTTATACAGTATTGACATTTGGATTGGATGAAGATTATGTAACTTATTTTGGCAGGGTGGGGTGTCCCTTGAACTCAAAACCCATTACCCCAAGTTGCCCGCCCATACAAGATTGTTGACCCTTAAAAGTTGAGTATTGGCCTGAACAACACACATAAAGGTTTAAAATGTATGTCTGTCCCTAAAAGAGCCAGCCCCTTTGACATTGTGTGAGAGGCGACCAAAAGTGATACATCATCACCAAATGGCAGCTGTTATGGTCATATCTGGAGCTCGGGAGATACAGAAATTTGGTTTTCTGGTGGTGGGGCATGCACATCCTGATGTATGCAACAATAGGGCACACATATCAAGATCATAGTCAAGGACACTTGGTTACTAGGGCAACAGGGGAATTGCTCTGTTATTTCCCGTTCCCTCCTATACCTACCCCTCCACCATCACCAACTGGAATTTACCTGTATGTCATTGCTGGCTCACTGCTTCAGTGATTCCTGCATTAAGTGCTAAAGTGGCCTTTATAACAGCACATCTTGAGCATGTGCTACAGACTTGTGTGCTCAGAAAGGTCTCTTACTCTAAATTTAGTCTGGAGGCAGTGATGGAGATCATTGAAGAGGATTGCTCACTACACTCCCCAAGTTTTGTTCTGACTGAACTTGATGGACCCAGTGAGAACCATAAAAATGGTATCAATTGCAGTAATGACGAGGAACACTTAGCAACCTGTTAGAATTGCCAGTTTCTATGTCAGAAGCAAAATGTTATTCTTTCTCTGGTTGGAGATACAATCCGGTGTGCAATACAATCCTGTGTGAGCTGGAGGCTTTCCCATCCAATTCAGCCACCAGGGAGGAAGGGAGGTTAAGGAAACTGAGAGACTTGCAAAAGCCAATCAGTAAATCACTTTGTATTGCTGTCTGCAACATTTGTCCTTCCTTTTCACCTAAAAACATCTTAATGCCTTCAGCCAGCCCTAGCTTCTGGCACTGTTCAAAGGATCCCAAAGAAACAGGTCAGGAGGCTTCTGTTAGCCCTTAGTGGAGTGGTTCTCAACCTGTGGGTCCCCAGATGTTTTGGCCTTCAACTCCCAGAAATCCTAACACCTGGTAAACTGGCTGGAACTTCTGTGAGTTGTAGGCCAAAACACCTGGGGACTCACAGGTTGAGAACCACTGCCTTAGTGTTTCCTTTCAGTCTTGTCATGTATCTTTTGTCTGCCAAACCAGTTGCTGTCCACACCCATTGGCAGTTATTGGAGTTCTGTATTAAACAATATAGTAACATACAGCATCCTGGCATTTTTCTCCCACAAATATAAGTAAAAATATTGTCTCAGGATCACTACTAAAATCAATAATAGCTCAGGTGCTTAGGGCCCAGCAAAGTTTTACCTACAAGAAGAGCTGCAAATTCTAGAACCTGAAGTTTGGTAAATGTCTGCAAACCCCACTTTTCAGATTTAAAAATGAGCTTTCTCACCATGACCAATACTGCAAGTTAAAACAAAAATATCTACACTAGCAATCCCCTCCGGGGTGAGAAAGGCAGGGTACAAATATGGTAAATAAATAAAAAGCAATGAAGCACAAAAGATATAGCAGGATGTAAGTTGAATAGGAAATGAAACACCCAAACTCATAAAAGGAATTAAGCACAATGAAACAATGGTTAGGCAAAAATCTTCTGAAACAGAAAGATGGTAATAAAAGTCTATAGAATGAAGCTATAACAAGCTCTCTCTTATAACTGTATACTTGTTGCTTTAGGGACAAAAGAGAACAAGTTACTTATTTTCCACCACCACTCCTTGTTGCTTGAATTATTCTGGCACTGAAGGAGTTAAAATCAAGGCTTTGTGGGCTAGAACAGCCTCTCTCCTCAAAAAAAGAAAAAAAGAAAAAAAGAGAGACATCTGGATTTAATAAAATCTAGCAAATGAGGCTGCACTGCCTTCCCCCTTTACAGATGAACTGTCAAAACATTCCAATGGTGTGAGCTAGAATCTGCGCAGATTTCGCTGGCAAAGCGTAGAGACGTCAAGTACAGCCATGGCTCCCCAACATGCCTTGCTTCTGCTAATTATCCTGGCCGATGCCATCCATGGGCAACAGCAACAGTTAATGGAATACATGGAGAGGAGGTTGGCCGTCTTAGAGGTGAGTGTATGCAATTTGAATGGCAAGTGAGTCCTTCTTGTTTGCTGTATTTTTACACAGTATGGGGAGCTATGAAGTTGGCCATTGCAGGCACTAGGCAAACACTACTAGATGTTTCTGGAACATCTAGCAGTAAGCGAATAAATAGCTCCTACTTCAGGTTTCATCTAAGACTTTTTAGATTTGAAAATGATTCTTGAATTGAACTGTAATCTACAGATATACCAGACACAGTCACACCCTTTCATGGAAAGGAGATAATTGTCCATAACTGTAGGTGACTTCAGAGCTGAGACAATGTGGAGAATGTCTGTCAATGTGATCATTATTTCTTCTTATCTCTGAGAAATACAAGTAATGACAAAAAAGGACAGGTTTGCCAAATTTTAAAGCCTTCTTCCTTTCCTCAAATAGTCACAACTCTTTTGCAGACAAAGGAGCTTCTAATTTCAAAATACAATGGCCCTGTAATACCCACTCTATACATTTATCAATGAAATCTCTTTATCTGATAATCCTAGAGCAGATACCAGGCGTGTCACAGCAGCTGGATGCACAGCACTGACATAGAGGGTAAGATAACAAAAATGTCAAAGACCAGTTGTCTTTAAATCTAGGATAAAGTAAGTGCATTCTGTTCACTTTAAAAAGAAAACTCACTATCTTGCTAGGAAGCTTGACAATGTGACCACAAGGTGTACAATGATGGTGAAGAACTGAAAAGGCAGATTAAAATATTTCAGGTTTTTTTTCATGTCAGGAGTGACTTGAGAAACTGTAAATCACTTCTGGTGTGAGAGAATTGGCTGTCTGCAAGGATATTGCCCAGGTCCAGACGCCCGGATGTTTGATGTTAAGTAGCTTAACCTACCAGGATTTTAAAGCCACATTCCTGATTTTGAGAATCTATTGTTTTCCATATGGTACAGTTGACTCTACAATCTGTTAGATCAAGTATAAAATGGCATGCCAGAATAGCTAAATTATTTAGCCCACTAGGAACTAACTTGTCTATCTTGGTTCCTCTTTCTTTTAATCTGGAAGGAACATTGCTTTCTAAGGAGCTGTATTCAATCCTCATCATTCTGAAGTCATCTGTCTCCCTTCTTGTCTGTAGGAGCGGATCTCCCAGTGGCACGATCAGAGCAGCCGTTACTCCACTGAGCTGCGGGATTTCAAGAATAAGGTTGTGTCGATGCTGGAGACAGTGGAGAAAGACCGGGAAACAATCCGGGCAGAAGTGGAAAACACAGCAGTGCGAGTGGACCGACTGGAGCGAGAGGTGGACTATCTTGAAACTCAAAATCCTGCCCCACCCTGCGTGGAAGTAGATGACAAGCTCATGGAAAACCAGGTGTCCACGGCAAGGAAGCGCAAGAATGAGAAGTACGACAAATTGACAGGTGAGTGAAAGCCCTCCCAGAAAGCCTGTCCCAAGGTATGTTGTTGCATGAGGCGAAGCAGCAAATGATTTTACCTAACACTTAAATGTGCAGTCATGGAAAACCACATTACCTGAAGTGGAATTATCACTAGTTATAGCTTTCCCCCTGGGAATGGCAAATTTCAATAATAATCAATTAATCATTTGCTGACTCAGGGTCTGCTTGTTCATTAGGCAGAAGAAGACAGCCATCACCAGTGGTAAAAGCTGGGGTACAGTCAAGCGGCCTGCCAGGCATATTTCTGTTATGCAGGACAGGGCCCCCTAAAATAGACAATGCTTTTTCATAAAGAGAGCTGAAGCAAACTTCAGATAGAATTTATTAGTGGTTTTATACACACGGGGGATGGGTAGAGGGCTCAAATATCATAGTTTGATTGTATATCATGGATCTGTTCTGCTTCACATGACACCCAAGTACTGGACACCTCACTCGGCCTAATGGGAAGGCTATCTAAGCTTCACAACACACACCTACTGTAATGGAAAACTAAAAAAAAAAAATGCAAGGCTGGCTTCAATGTTTTCTTTTTCTTTTTGCTTGATATAATCATCCTACAAGTTCTTCAGCATGGTTTGTAGGTGCTATATTAGATCCCCAGAACATACGATTAAGCATGTATATATGCATGCATATATACTTATGTTTAGCTGCAGACATAACACTTAAAATACCTGTTATCATGATAGGAAAAACAGGAAGGAAAAAAAATTCACCTATTTTTTAGACCCTTGATTCTGAACAAGATCTTGCCATTACAGTTCCATAAAAATTTCATGATCTTCCTTTGCAATGTTGAACCTTGAAGAAGGGAGATATAGTACACACTTTCCCTTTCCCTTCCCAACACATAATGACTTTCCAACTGCCCCAAATTTATAGGGAGAATCCCAATTACAGCCAGCCATTTGTGGGTTTCGCTTTTGGAGATTTGACTGTTCACAGATTTGATTAATAGGTTCTCTCTGGGAATCTTGAAGTCCTTTTGCCATAGAGTTATGCTGGAAGACGTAGACATTCATAGAGAGAACACATCTCTAAGCATTTGTAGATTCTCCAGCATGCTTCTATGGTCAGCTTCCTGCAGAAGTTGACTATGGAGTTGCACTAGAGGATGGAGTGATTCCTAAAGGGAATCATTCTTTTAAAAATAACATTTTTATTTGTGCTTTTCCACTTTTGCAGCTATCCTGCCTCCTTAACCCAGTGAATGTGGATGGTTGACTAATCCTCTTTCATCCCACTTTTTCAGCTACTTTTAAAATGTCCCAATTTCTTTCCTCCTATACCTTTGTCCTCAGCTTTAAACTGAGTTCTTAAGTGCAAACATAGCTTGTGGCAGTTCAGAAGGGGGGTCTTTCTAGTGGGCTTTGGCAAAAGCAGACTGCTGCAGCCTCCCCAACTTGTATGTTCTTCCTTATTAATATTTTGCCATTTTGCCCCAAACTAACTAAAAGGCAAACTGACATTGGGACTCAACAGCATGAATTTTTGCTTAACATTACTTCTTTCATTTGTATTGTCTCATAATCTATTCAAACCAAGTTTATCTATACAGCATTCAGCATATTCACATATTTTACTTGTGAACAAACAGACTGCATTCAAATCCTTCCAAATGAAAGCTAGTAAACCTGATAGCATTTATAATCTGGAGCAAAACAAACAATCGAGGAAAACACAAAACTGAGTGCATTGGAATGGTACAACAACATGAAAACATTGGGATGTGAGTGAGGAGACACTTCAAGGACAAGTGACTTTCATTGTATAGGTGGGGGGAATGAGTTGGTAGGACATGGTGTCATTTGTCTATAGCAGGCCCAACAATGTAGCTATCAGCAGGAGGGAAATTATTTAGGGACCAGATCAGTATCACAGATAGAAAAGTACATCGTACGAAAGTCAGATTTGTGATAAGTACTTGGCTACAATGTTCCATACAATCTGATAACATCTTATTGAAGTCTGTGAGACTTAAGCAGTGTAACTGTTTGTGCAGGGTTGCAATATATGTCACTATCATTCAACCAAAGTACATTAGTTCCCTTTCACGGGATCGTGTTTGATGCAATAGCTGTTGGATATGTGTTGTACAAATGCCTCCCGTTTTATGGCAGAAATAAACATATTATTTCAGGATTCAAGTAAAATATTTTCCCCCAGTAATTAATTTATTGTAAATTGCATTGTTATGTAATATATAGTCTTACAAGTATCACATCCCTTATTGGATTCAATTTTCAAGTCATTAGCAAGTGGGCACAAAATCCGATGCCTTAACAAAAATGTTATTGTTAAGTTGCCACTATTGGGTTTTTATTTTTATTTTTCTGATAAGCAGACAAGCATGGGTCCCTCTAAGGAATTTGTTACATGCAAAAGTATAGGATTCATCTGTATGGAGTTGAAATCCATCAGTTTTTGGGGGGTGGGGTTGGGGGAATCAGATACTGCCAGATGAAATGTTCCTATCCAAATGCAAATAGTCCATCAGCATTCCAAATTTATGCAGCCAGCCAGAATTCATGAAAGCTTACGCTATAATAACTTTATGACTAGATAAGATGAATTATGCAGCTACTTTCCCACTGCCTGTACTATCTTATCTCCTTGTTATTTGTCCTGGAAAATCTGAAAAAGGTATGCACTGAATGGTTGTTCAACTAATTTGGAAAATCTCTTATTTCTCCAACAGTAGTGGCTTTAATTTTGTGACTGTTTGTTAAACTGATGGGGGAGCTAAGCACAAACTCTGCCCCAATGGGAAAGATTCATGTGGAGAGGCCAGGAACAGAGCTGGAAGCTGTAAGGGAAAAAAAAATAGGTTTCTGTCTGTGGAAGGGAATTGTGAAAGAAAGAGGCCTGGAGTAACAATTCTAGAAAGCCCTGGTTTATATATGTATGGAACCAAAAGTGATCACAAATAATACAGAATGCCCAAAATAAACCTTAAATCAAAACAAATGAGTCCTATATATTCAAAATATAGGCAAGTGTATAGTCAGCAATATCAAAATATGAATACAAAATATGAATACAAAAGACATTTATTTGTCATGCCAGAAGCGAATTGAGAATACAGTTATAATGTATAGAAAAACCACAAACAAGGCATGTCAATGGAGAGCAGAAATCCATAACCTCTATACACATTGATAAAGTATAGCATAAATGAAAATTAAAAAGAGAGAAAATCTAACAAGCAGCACAATGAATTTGTTGTTATAAGTCTTTAAATCAATTCCACCTTAGTTTTCTCAGCAAGATGGATCCAAAGGGCTTGTTGCTCCCTTGCTCTAGGGCAGAGTTTCTCAAACTGTAGTCCTCCAGACGTTTTAGACTTCAGCTTCCACAATTCCTAACAGATGGTAAGATGGTTGGGATTTCTGGGAGTTGAAGTCCAAAACACCTGGAGAAGCACAGTTTGAGAAACACAGCTCTAGGGCTGAGCGGGTCTGCATTACCCAAGGTCACCAATTGCTTTCCATGGCTGAGCAGGGAGTCAAACCATGGCCTTCTTTATTCCAAAGTCAAATCACGATGCCATACTGGCACACAAGCACAGTACACAGAGGAAAGAAAAATTTGACCAGAATCTCAATTCATAAAGTTCCGCTTAGGCAGCATATCTTGAAATGACAAGCCAATAAATTGACAAACAAACAACTGAAATACAACAGAAGCAGGCAAGCCAATATAATGATTCCTGTATACATTGCCATGTATCTAAAAGAGAAAATAAGAAACACAATGTAAAAGTAACTATAAAAATATCACTATCTGTGAGATTACTGGTTCTTGGACCAAGTCCATAAAACAACAAATCAATCTTCAGAAGCAAATCTGTTTCCCGCAGTTCACAGAAAGGCAGTGAGTTCAAAACACCACAGCAATGCTTGGAAAAAAACCTAAGTCAAAACCATTGAAAATAATGTCACTGTTTAATCATTAAATAAATGAACCACCTATAATTAACAACACATCTTAGTAAAATTATCTGAGGCAGTATCATGCAGGTTTGGGTGATAGCTCATTGTAAGTCTGATGAAAGATATATAACTGAAGTTACTGAACATTTTAACAAGATAGAATTGCATTATTTGAAGTGTCAAGTGCTCCAGCTTTAAAAAGCAGATAAACTCCCTGGCTACAATTAATAACTAGTTTCAGTAAGATTATCAGTAAGGGGAGAAAAGAAGGAAAAATTGTTCTGAGTTTTTTTTAATGCCCTTTGCTAGTCTTTGACCCAGCTTCGTCCAAATGTGTTGAGCTATATCTACCATCATCCTCAACATGATTGATAGCCATGCTGCATGCAGATAGATATGTGTCTATAATCTACCACTTCTGGTGTGCAGCATAGGCATCATTGTCTAACATTGTTGCAGAGCATCAGGTTGAAAAAGATTATCTTACACAACAGCCTGTGAAAAACATGTGCTATCCTGCAGAAACCACTACTGAAATAAAGGGGTCTGAAACAATCCGCTTCCAACAGGTGCAGCTTGAAGAGTTGAAAAAAGTTTCAGTGTGCCATCTTGTCCTTCATCTCAAGCAATGAAGTCTCTTCCGTCTGCCCTGAAAAGAAGGGACTTGCCCACAGTAAACAGTATTCAAAGCTTTCTCTAAAGTCCAGTCACTTGAACCCAGCTGCGTATTGCAGCAAACTCCACTAACGGGAAGTCAAATCAAAGCCAGGAGAGTAAAACGATACAGTTTGCCAGAAATAAATTAGAAACAGGCTTGCGGACTAGAATTAAAAGGTCACACCTGGATTAGGCTGATTTTATACAAGGGATCTTGGGATCAGGCATTCAGCAGTGAGCTGCAACTTGGGAAGTTGTATGTGAGGCTTCTTGACTTCCATCTTGAAACCACTAGAGCCAGTTTAATCCCTAAAGATTATAGTATATGGAGGGTGCAGTATATTTGGGAAAAATCAGAGATGACTTATGTGTGTGTAAATGAAACATAAACAGAAGTGTCTACTACTGTGTGGAAGCTGCCATTTGCTCATCAAGTCAAGACCATAGGAATTGCTTTTGTCAACCAGATGCCAACAGGAATCTCTCAAACAGACAGTGATAGGAATCCCACGCTACTTTCGATAATAGGACCAAACAGACATTCTTCTAAGCCATCAGGGACCTTAACTATGAACTGTTTTCTTCTCTAATCCAGCCTTCCAAACCATGTTATCACACTGGGGTTTTAATGTGGACAGCCCTGTTCTTCTGGTGCCTGCAGAATTCTGAAAAATGTCGTTTAGGGTGGAGCCTTTTGAATTCTCAGCTAGAGAGGTCCTCACTTTCCCAAACTACATTTCCCAGAATTCTGCTGGTAACAGAAGAACAGGGATGGCCATGTTAAAGCCCCAGTGTGCTAAGGATGTTAGTCTCATGATTTTCACATGGGTTGGGCTACATCTCCCATCATCTTCTAACCATCTTGGTCCATTTTAAACAACAGAAACACTGTATAGTAATGATCTGGGTGTACGAGAGGACCCTACAGCCAGTAATATCTATTGGGTCAATCAGCACAAGTTCCTAGAGAAGATGGGGAAAATAAAATGTAATAATTTTGGGAAATGGTGTGGAGAATTGTGCAATACAACTATTTTTTTTACAAACAGAAATAGTGGAAGAAGCACTGGTTTTTTTTTTACATGTTCCATTCCCTTGTACAAAGCAAGGGAATGTACGATGTATTGAGTGCCTTTTGTCTCAGCATGAGCACAGACTAAGGAGGAACACCAGTGGTTTAATTTCCTGCTAAAGCAGCCAAGCAAATAGTATATAAGTGAATCAGTTTATTGTCAAAGGTCATTGCAAGGTGAAAATAAAAACAGGGTTCCTGTAATAGTAAGGGACAGGGCTCATGTAATAATAAGCTTCAACCGAGGTTGTAATAAGGGGCAGGAATCCTGTCTCTTTAATGGTTGTACAGGAGAAGGAATTTCAGCATGAGAGACAATAATTGCTGACATTCCTCTCTACACAACTATTAAAAGTACAGGAACTCTGTCCCTTATTTCACCTGGCAACTCTATCTGAAGCTAAAGGAAGAAATCAGGGTTGGAAATCCTTGGACCTTCAGCTGTTTTTTAACCTCATCTCTCCCAGACACCAGCCTGCATGGCAAGGGATTATGGAAGCTGTACTCTAAACATCGGAAAGACCAAAGATACTGTATCCTATCCCCTGGAGTAAACTAAAGCATTCTGAGCCTACTTTAGAGAACACACTCTTAGAAAACATTTCTGAAGTGTCTCAAAAGCT
This sequence comes from Anolis carolinensis, assembly GCF_035594765.1. Lineage (NCBI taxonomy): Eukaryota > Metazoa > Chordata > Lepidosauria > Squamata > Anolidae > Anolis > Anolis carolinensis. The sequence continues at coordinate 209,341,668 of NC_085844.1, forward strand.
CAGATTTTGAATGTGACTGACATTTTGGAATGTAGGGTTTGCTTACATAATTTCATGTTTTTAAGGAGACAGCCATGTTAGTCTTCCAGAGCACAAAAAGGAAAAAGGAGGAGCAAACTAGTGTAATTTTGGAGTCTGCTGTAGTCCAGTATGAGCATTCGTGGTTATCAATCCACTTCTTCAGAGGTACTGATGGAAGACAATATCACTGACGAAGTATTTATGCACAGTTACAATAATAGCACAAAAATGTAATGGAATACAGAAACACGCAAGACTTTTGGGACAATACAGCTGAGGACTGTTATATTCTCATCCTGCCCTTCCAACTATTTACTATGCTTAACTACTGGGCTATGTATTATTGTAGTCGATCAGAGCATCTGAAGAAGTGGATGAATATCCACAGAGGCCTTTCCTGAAATAAATCACTCCCAAAGGTGCTCTTAGCTGTTTCTTTCTCTTTCTCTGCCCAATTTCTCTTTTTGTGCGATGATTTTGTTTCATTTTGATGTACTTTTGCCAACTGTGTACTATTGCTTTGTATGAGAAATCAACTGTATAATAACTATGCCTTCACTATTCTTTATAGACTGCAGTGACACGGTATCCCAGGTGAAAGCCATGAAGATTTTAAAGCGCTTTGGTAGCACAGCTGGACTTTGGACCAAAGATCCTGTGGGTAATTCAGAAAAAATTTATGTGTTCGATGGTACTAGCAATGACACTGTTTATGTCTTTCCCAGAATGAGGGAGTTCACACTCTTCTCTGCTACCAGGAAAGCTGCACGTATCAAGCTACCCTACCCATGGGTTGGCACTGGACATTTGGTGTATGGGGCGCATCTGTATTATATTCGACGACATGGCACTTTCCAGGTCATAAAGTTTAGCCTGGCTAACAAGACTATTGTTGATAGCTCTGTCTTCCCAGCTGAAGAGCAGATCCCTGTCTTCGGCCTTTCATCCTATAACTACATTGATCTGGCAGCAGATGAAGAGGGGATCTGGGCAATTTATGCCACCCAAGAAAATGAGAGGAACATAGCTCTGGCCAAACTAGACCCAGCATCTCTAGATATTGAGCAAATGTGGGACACGCCATGCCCTCGCGAGAATGCGGAAAGTGCATTTGTCATCTGTGGAGCTCTCTACGTGGTGTACAATACGCGGCTGCCCAGTCGGTCCCGGATCCAGTGTGTCTTTGATGTCAGTGGTTCTATGGCATCTGAAGATGCTGCCCTGGTGTACTTCCCCAAGCGGTACGGCTCTCACTCCAGCATGAAGTACAACCCCAAAGAAAGGCAGATCTATGCCTGGGATGATGGCTATCAGCTCATCTACCGCATGGAGATGAAGAAGAAAACTGAAATCTGAGAAAGGTCAAGGGTAGTGGTGGAAAAATGTTCTACTGCCTCAATAGCTGCCCTTTGGTGACAAGTGCCATATAACATGTACAACAGCAGCAACTGACAGGGCTAGACTTTTTAAAAAAGGAATTGCTTCCTGATAACATTAAATGCTTTTCAATAAGATATTGTCTGGATTTTTTTGGAACAAAGTTGGACTGATTGATGCTTGCTTTTCAAATAGGTTAAAACTGAAAAAAGCTTTTTATGAAATGAAGAAGGATGAAAAATCCTCTTATGTTAGGGTAACATTCCATGTATACGTCATTCCTTTCCCACCACCACAAAGAAAACAGTGGAATAAATTCAGTTTAGATCTAAGGCATATGTAGTGCAACGTCTGTGCTGTTCTATAGCTTAGAAATCACCAAAACAATGCTACTCTTTCATAGATTTCTCTTTTGGAAAGACAGCTAAAGAACGATTTTCTAACTAAGCAGGCAGGAACTGTTGACTTCAAGGTAATGCAACAAGGCTGCGCTGCCCCTCCCCCCCCCAACACACACAGATTGAGAGAGACAGAAAGACTGATTAATTTAACAAGAGTTATCTGTCTTCTAGTTTTTCTTGTCCTCAGATGTTATAGCATAATTGGACAATTGAGGTGGCAGCTTCCTGCTTGGTTCTTGCACCTTGTTATTCCCATGTTCACACTCCTTTATAATAATCAGATTAAGCCTCTCTCTCCCATTCTCTATCTCTTTCATTCTGTTTCCTTCTTTGGCATAAGATAGCTTAGAAAACTTACTTTTTTATAGTTCATCTTACAGAATGTCCCAGTGGCTGTGCTGGCTTGGGGCTCTAAGAACGGTAATCCAAAGTAACATTTCCAAGCAACACTTGCATTAACATTTCTTGTCCTGACAACAATCCTTCTAATGATCTTCTGAGTTTCTTTATTTAAATGATTTCTTGTTAAAGAATCACTAACTTTGATGATATTAGTACAGTCATCATAGAGCATCCTTGCCAGTTATTGAGAAAGAAAACAATTTTTTAAAATTCCCAGTTTTCATTTCTGATTATTTTTTGTTCTGAAAAGAAAAATCAATGAGAATTAACTGTCTTTAAGCCTTTAACAATGCAGTTTTTGTATTCATTTTGTATTAATTGATTTATTAATGTTGTTCTTGAGCTACCATTTTATTTTTTCCTTTCTACTTAATTTCTATAAAAGAACACTATATTGTCTTTCCCTGAAAATAAGACAGTGTCTTATATTAATTTTTTGCTCCCAAAGATGCGCTCGGTCTTATTTTCAGGGGATGTCTTATTCATCCCAAACCAGCATAACCAAACAAGCTGTGAACCGTATCAAGAATTTCTTGTTATTACCATTATTTCCATGTACAACAATCTATGGTATGTACATTTACCAATCCTGCATGGTCTGGTGTTCTGTTTGGTGGGCATGCTTCCAAACACAAACTTTGCTAGGTCTTACTTTCGGGGAAGTCCTTATGTTTAACAATTCAGCAAAACCTCTACTAGGTTTTATTTTCATGGAAACATGGTATGCTTCGATATCTGACTTCATGGTTTTTGCAGATCATAGACAAGGAGGCTCTGTTGACTATCATACAAGCAGTGTATGGTTGTGTGTTATAGCATGGCTTATGTAGGGCAGGTGGTAGCATGGTGTACAAAGACAGAGACTTTTCCTGGGTTTCTATTCCACCAGGACCCCTGGCATGTTGAAGGCAATGGTCAATAATGGCAAAGATCATAGATGTACAGTACAATTTTGTATTGCATAACTTTGTGTTGTTTCCTGGCTCATCTCCCCAAACCCACTTTGGCAGTCATCAGCTGCATCAAGCAATGGAGAACGGTCTCCTGGAACTGGGGCGCTGCAGGATGACATTTCCTGTGCATTTCCACCATTGACTTGCAATGCAACAAGGAGTTGTGGCAGAAGTCCTGCTTCTGATGGAAGTATTACAACTTGGAGATGGCTAGAAACATTATCTTGTAGGGCTCTGAGATCTCAATCACTCAGTGCTGGCAGTTAAGGTAGATTTGAGTAGAGTATTTGTGATCATAGTGATGGGGCCATGATTGTAAATATCAATAGGAAACACCAATCAGTGTGGAAGTCTAACCTATGTTCAACAGGATGCCTCAACTAGCAAAGGCTGGCTGTTTCCCTCTGTTAGAGAACAGAGCTGTATGTGTTTCAGCCAGTCATGTTTTCTATATTCTAAGGCTGTGCTGTTCAAAGTAATTGTCACAAGCATATTAAAATGAAAAAAATCCTCGTCTCCTACATCAGTCTGAGAAGCAGCCTTCTAAGGTGCTCTACTTGTTGGAAGTGAAGAAACATCAAAGCTTGTACAGAGGAATTAGTGAGAGTTGGTCCTAGAGATATGTCTGCCCTTTTGTTTCTCCTCTTTCTTTCTTTATTGATTTATATACTAAAGCCTTTTGTTTCCTTGCTACCTACAGGAGTCACTTCTCCCTTCTTCCAAAAGTTAGATAGTTTTTTATGTCCCTTTGTCTGGAGAGAGAGCATCCATGATACTCCTGCATCAGGACAGCTCACACCCATAAATGAAAGCCAGCTTTAGGGGCTCTTCTAAAATAGAAATAATATTATTTTGTCTAGATTCCTGTCTATCCCAGATAGATTTCCTGAAACAATAAATGCACCTTTCCCCTTTTTTAACCTTATAAGAGCATCCTGAGTATTTATCTCTTGTTTTCTGACCCAAGCTCATATTACTTTGGCTATGTTGTGTTCTACTTGATATGTGTATATGTGTTTTAAGTTGCCTGCCAACTTATAGCAACCTCATGAATTGCATAGGGATTTCTTAGGCAAGGAATGTTCAGAGGCAGTTTTGCCACTTCCTTCCTCTGAAATATATCCCATGGCACCTGATCTTCATTGGTGGTGTCTCATATGTACTAACCAGTGCTGATCCTGTTCATTTTCCAAGATTGGACAACATCTGGTGCCTTTAGGATATTTAGGAAATAACCAAATATTTGTATACTTCTGCCCTGCAATGATGTGGAAGCTGTCCAATCCCCAGTGTTAGAGAAAAAATTAACCACCAGTCCTGTTTGACTACCAATTCTGCAGATAGAATTGGACGTTTTGTTCTTTGCCTCTAGCAGCAACATCATTTGGACTAGTCATGGTGGCCATTGAGGGAATTTTAAACCAGTTGAGACTTTGGCAAGAGCCCCAGATTGCCCACTATTACAACTAAATATGTGTGCATCGAGCTTATCTCCAAAGCTGCATGTATCACTTTGCCTCCCAGCTAGCCATGTGCTAGCACTGATTAAGAACATCCCTCTGGGAAAGGCTGCAGTGTACAAAGCATTAAGCTGACTTACATACATTCACAGAAATTTGTTTTAACACACACATACACACACTTTGACAGTTCCTGGCTTTCCTAGCAATAGGGATTTGTTATGGAGGCCTAAGATATGGAGATGCTCAGTACTAGGATGTAATTTCTATACCTGAGGATGGCATGTTTATCCTCTTGTCTGTCTAACGTTGTCAGAGTTCAGTGTTGCTTTATGTTATATTTGAAAGGAATGGAAAGGCACTTGACGTTTAGCAGTGCTACTTAGATAAGTGCATAGGGCATGCATATGTCAGTTAAGATTTGCTTACTGTAGTCATGTAAATACTGTCATCTTAACAAAAATGCCCATTTTTGGTAGATCACTGAGGAAAGTAAAGCTGTGAATTAAACCTCAACCACATAATTTAAAAACTATCAAGTGGCAAGGTCATTCTTCCTTAAACTTGTAATTGCAATGTAATGATATGCAAACATCAAAAAAGACTGGGTACTGTACTATTGCCACATACATGAATGACATCCTGGTTTCAATCATGCCTTAAAATACAAAATACAGTGGATGTCATGGGAATGCAAGCTTATTCAAAAGAACCACGATCTATAACAAAATGACCTTGCATTCAAGTTATTCTAAAACATTATGGCTTTATCTAATGTGGGAGTACGCTGGTTCCAACCCATGGAACAGCTCAAAACAATAGTCCACAACCTCACTTTACACAGGAAATACCTACTTGGTACACTCCAAATCTTTCTCTGTATCTCCTTTCTTTTAGTTGACACCAGGACTAGTGAAAAGTGCAATTGTCTTGCCAAGTAAACTTTAGACTAATTATAAGTAATAAATGACTTCAAGACATACAAAAATAATAACAATATCACACAGAACTCACAGTTATAATTAAGCAAATCTCATATTGTTCCCTGAATCTCTTTCTTGATTCATTCTAAAAATGTCTGCCCTTTTGCTTTCTTTTTCCATCTTTCCTCTATATATTGCAATTAGATAAAAAAATTCCCATAGGATTGCCCACTGGGCCACTTTCCCACTGTCGGTATGCAGTATTTTTCATGTATATATGTGCAAAGCAGCCATACTGAAGCTCAATCCAGGGAAAAACTCAACTTTTCTGGCTGTAACACATGTAGGAATGATCCTCAGGTTTCTGCATCTACTCATGCTATGACAATAGGGATTCTGGTAAACCTCATACACACACTACAGCTAGAAAAGTGTCCTGCTTCTACTATGTAGTAGCATAGTATGTCCACTCAAAATGGCAATTTTAGACATGGAGCTACAGCATAGCCTCCATTTTCTGTGGTCATGCAAAATAGCACAGAGTAAATAATGGTTCGACAGAAAATTTTCTCTTGTTGCCAGTGCTTTGACTAATGCAATAGCAAAAAGGCAGAATACACACTGATCCCCTTGCCTGTCCTCCTCAACAGAGAGGAGAGCTGAAAATTAAGCAAGGAAAAAGTTGAGTAAGATATGCCTTATTGACTGAGATTGAGAAACAGGCAAGGGCAGCTTCATACATTTCACCATTCAGGGAGTTTTTTTTTTTTTTTTTTTGCTGAATGGAGGGCCAGCATGGTGTACTGGCTTGGGTGTTGGAACATTAGGAGTCTAGGGTTCAAATCCTGATCAGCCATGAAAGTCCACTTGGTGACCTTAGACCTCTTCACACGGTCCTTTTGGGCCATGCCAGTGCAGAAAGCACGGCAGCACATGTGCCCCATCACCCTTTCTGCCATCACATGGCAAAAGGGGAGGAATGTGCACGTAGCTCTTTCCCTCCCCTCATCAGATGGCAGAAAGGGCTGCAACACATCATCAGATGGCAGAAAGGGCTGCCACCTCATCACATAGCAAAAATGGGAGGAAAGTGCAGGTAGCTCCATTGGGGTAGCCAAACTACACTTTTCTCCCTGTAGAGGAGGAGAAAGCACCTTTTGACCCTTCTCCTCCACTTTTGGAGGAATGTGGGTGGGGCCTGCCATGCATCGTGTGATGGCACATGGCAGGCCCCATCCTTACCATGATTAAAAGTGGCAAAACTGGGCAAAAATGCCTCATGTGAAAAGGTACTTAGTATAAATCGCACTCAGATTCAATGGCAACTAAATGGCAAAAGAAACCCCATCATAAGTTCACCATAGAGACACTATAAGTCAGAAACGAATTGGGGGCACACAATGTCAAGCGCCTTAGCAAAATGAACCATCAAACAGCCTGTAGACATATATTTTGAGTTAGAGTGGCCCAAGTATATTGAGAGCAGCTATAATAATTAAATAAAAGTAGGTTGTTTGAATCCGCCAGTAGAATATTAAATAGTCTTAGTCACTTCTCCTTTCTTCCTGCATCAGTATGTCTAGTTTGTCCTCTCAAATCTAAAGTTCTCTCCTTTTCATCTATGTTTCAAGGTTTCATGTTGCAGAGCCTTTTATCAGGAAACATCATGGAACCTTTTGTATTTGCAGGTAAAGCCACTTCATAAAAAAAGCTTTACAGTATTTCTCTCCTGTACTGTGTGGTAGTATGGTGGTTGTTGGGCACTGGTTGTTGATCACCTTGTGTGGTGAATATTACAGTAATTACTCTGCTTGTGAAATACCCTCATATCTCTCACATTTCTCAATACTCCATTTCCATTTGTCTGCAGAGAGTCCTGCCATTTTCTTTGCTTTCCCAAGTCAGGGTTTTCAAAGCAACAGAGAAAACAATAAAAATGGTCACCTGCGAAACATGTTTGTTGCTCCCTGCCCAATTTTGTTCTCCCAAGAAGCCCGACCGCCAACAATTTTTTTTTTTTTACGTTTGCTTCAACTTTTCCAGGAAACAACATGTAGCTTACTCCTTGTTTTGACATGAAAAGGGGAGTTTTAGGAAACAAGAAGTAGAATTGCAACCCGCAGAATGTGATTGTGCCGTTTGAGGGATTCTAGAAGTTGTAGTACAAAAGTATTGCTTTCAGGCCCTGAACTCAATGCAGTTAAGAGACACATACTGAAACCTGAAACTATTTAGATACATAAGTGTAGAAGACAGTACAGCCACTTTATTTATATATCCAATATCCATAATTTCACTTACCCATGCTCCAAATATATTCCTCCACCCCAAAAGTGTTTGCATGCATCTTTAGATCCTGCAGTGCAATTCTATAATATGCTTCTGGCAAAAGTAATTTCAAACTCCATAGTTTTAGGTAAGGTCTTAGTAGCGCTTGCATACATGGAAACCATAGCATATTCAGAAGTTTTATAGTTTTTGTACCCCAATATACATTTTTTAATCTCTAGACACTGTTCTGGGAAGAAAGTATAGATTCCCCACACATCTCTGGTCAGGAAGGATTTTTGAGAAATGCTTGATCATATCTGCCAAGTCCTGGCTCGAATCTTTCCATTGTCTGCAGAATGGAAACACAAATGGAAGACAATCTCCTGCCAAACTGATTACTTTTGCTTGTCAAAAAGACCCTCTTGCTACCAAGGATGAAACAGGGAGGGTCTTAGGTGCAGGTTGAGCAGCTCCTACACCAGTGGTAAGTTATCATTCTGCTTACCTGAGACCAAGGAGAGACAGAAAAACAAAGGTCACCTTCAGAAAAAAAAGAATGGATCAGTATGCGAGGGATTGCACCCAGATTAATATGCTTGGGATACAACCCAAAAAGTGCTAGATGGAGGGTAAAGGGAATATCTGACAGGCTAGACAAACTGGTTGAAAGGAAGGAAAGCATTTGCACATTTTAGACCTTTTCTCTACTAGAAACTTTCCTGACATTTCTTGGCTAGCTGCCCCATTACTTTTTCTGAGTTTGACTTGATTCCAAGTCTGACTGGAAATTCACGGGACAGAGATTTATGCAACAGCTGGGGGTTGGATTAGCTCCAAGAATTTCCCACCAAGTGTGGAGACAGAGCACGGATTCCTCCTAGCCTCTTGAGTCCTGGTGATGGGATTGCTTTGCATTTGAACAGTGAATGCATAAATAATTATCTCAGTCTGAGATTTGTAAATCTGGCATTTTATTGCTAGGAGAAAGAAGAGTGAGAAGAAAATCAGCAACTGGTGCATTTTGTTGGAAGGAATACTGGAAAACCATTTTACTTTCTAGCTTATTTTATGACAGAGGCTCTCATGCTTTTGACAATGAATGATTATAGGGAGCTGTCCTATTATGCCAGGTCAGGTTATTCAAATAGCTAGTCCAGTACTGTCTACTATGACTAGCAGAAACTTTGTAAAAGTTTGAAGAAGTTACTTGTTAGGACTATTACTCTCAGGATCGACCAGATGACATGGTATTCAGTATCTGTGCTGGCTGGCAGAATTCTGTGCATAAGTTGTCCAAAAAAGCAACATTTTCAAGCTTTAGTCCAGTTTTGCACAGGACCTTCTGATCATGTGTTCTTTTGCCATTACTGTATTCTACCCAAAAGAGACAATCTCTAGAAAAGTTGAATTTTCTGAATTTTGATACAATTATAAACAACACTAAAGCCTCTAATTCAGCCAAAAATGGGCATGATCAAAAACAAAGATGGCAGGGACCTAACAGAAGCTGAAGAGATCAAGAACAGGTGGCAAGAATATACAGAAGATCTGTATAGGAAGGATAATAATATAGAGGATAGCTTTGACGGTGTGGTGAGTGAATTAGAACCGGACATCCTGAGGAGTGAGGTTGAATGGGCCTTAAGAAGCATTTTTAAATTTTTTAATTTATTTACAGTATTTATATTCCGCCCTTCTCACCCCGAAGGGGACTCAGGGCGGATCACATTATACACACATAGGGCAAACATTCAATGCCCATAAACACATCAAACAGAGACCGAGACAGACAGACGCAGAGGTAATTTAACCTTCTTCTGAGGGGATGTTTGATTCTGGCCACAGGGGGGAGCAGCTGCTTCACCATCCACTCTGATGGCACTTCCTCATTCCAGGTCGTAAATTAGTTAAACTTGCCTCCCCACTTTTTATAAGTGGTACCTTATTTCCTACATGATAGATGCAACTATCCTTCGGGTTGCTATGTCAGCAACGAGCAGGGGCTATTTTTTTATTTTTAATTGACGGGTGCTCACCCCACCATGGGCTGGCCTCGAACTCATGACCTCATGGTCAGAGTGATTTATTGCAGCTGCTCAACAGCCTGCGCCACAGTCCGGCCCCATTGCTAATAACAAGGCAGCAGGAGATGACGGGATCAAAGCTGAGTTGTTTAAAATCTTGGAAGGTGATGCTGTCAAGGTGATGCATGCCATATGCCAGCAAATATGGAAAACACAAGATTGGCCATCAGATTGGGGAAAAAATCAATTTACATTCCCATACCAAAAAAGGGAAATGCTAAAGAATGCTCAAACTTCCGTACAGTGGCACTTATTTCCCATGCCAGTAAGGTAATGCTCAAGATCGTGCAAGGCAGACTCCAGCAATACATGGAGCGAGAGTTACCAGATGTCCAAGCTGGGTTCAGAAAAGGCAGAGGAACGAGAGACCAAATTGCCAATATCCGCTGGATAATGGAGGAAGCCAGGGAGTTTCAGAAAAACATCTACTTCTGCTTTATTGACTATTCTAAAGTCTTCGATTGTGTGGAGCATAATAAACTGTAGCATGTTCTTGGTGGTATGGGGATACCAAGTCACCTTGTCTGTCTCCTGAGAAATCTGTATAAAGACCAAGTAGCCACAGTAAGAACAGGTCACGGAACAACAGACTGGTTCAAGATTGCCAAGGGAGTATGGCAGGGCTGCATACTTTCACCCTACCTATTCAACTTGTACGGAGAACACATCATGCGACGTGCAGAGCTTGACGATTCCAAGGCCAGAGATAAAATTGCTCGAAGAAATATTAACAACCTTAGGTATGCAGATGATACCACTCTGATGGCTGAAAGTGAGGAAGAGCTGAGGAGCCCTATCACCAAGGTGAAAGAAGAAAATGCAAAAGCTGGGTTGCAGTTAAACATCAAGAAAACCAAGATCATGGCAACCAGACCGATTGACAACTGGCAAATAGAGGGAGAAAACGTGGAGGCAGTGACAGACTTTATATTTCTAGGTGCAAAGATCACTGCAGATGCAGACTGCAGCCAGGAAATCAGAAGATGTTTACTTCTTGGGAGGAGAGCAATGGCCAACCTTAACAAAATAGTGAAGAGCAGAGACATTACGCTGGCAACGAACGTCCGCATAGTCAAAGCAATGGTATTCCCCATAGTAACCTGTGGTTGTGAGAGCTGGACCATAAGGAAGGCTGAGCAAAGGAAGATAGACGCTTTTGAACTTTGGTGCTGGAGGAAAATCCTGAGAGTGTCTTGGACCGCAAGAAGATCCAACCAGTCCATCCTCCAGGAAATAATGCCCAGCTGCTCACTGGAGGAAAGGATATTAGAGGCAAAGCTGAAGTATTTTGGCCACATCATGAGAAGACAGGAAAGCTTGGAAAAGATCACGATGCTGGGGAAAAAGGAAGGAAAAAGGAAGAGAGGCTGACCAAGGGCGAGATGGATGGACTGTATCCTTGAAGTGACTGACTTGACCTTGAAGGAGCTGGGGGTGGTGATGGCCGACAGGGAGCTCTGGTGTGGACTGGTCCATGAGGTCATAAAGAGTCGGAAACGACTATGCGACTGAGCAGCAGCAAAGCCCCTAATAGAGACTATGGTGTCTATTGTAAATGTAATGCTCTTGTTGTATTGCCAGAATCCATATTAAAGAAGTTAGGAGCCCTAGGTTTTTGGGGAAAGATTTCTGGCTATTAGTATGAATTGCAAAGTGCTATATTGATACTCAGAAGTGCTGTCATTTTTAGTGTGTCATAAATAGGTGAAATAAGGGAGAAGACTTCTGTACTTTTAATAGTTGTGTAGAAAAGGAAGTTTTCTGTAACCAACATCTACTTCTCATGCAAATAACATCTGCTGAAATTCCTTCTATTACACAATCTTTAGAGGTATAGGAGCCCTGTTCCTTATTTCATCTGCCAACCGTAATTATTCCTGATTCTTGGCTGTGAAGATTGCACTTAGGAGCTTGAGTTCTACTGCGTTTAGTTCAAACGACTGCTGCAGTGAAATAACAAGGTTAATTTTGTAACCTTTTCAACCTCAAAACTGAATGCTTTGTTTTGATTATCTTGTGAGGAATGAAGTGAAATTATTTTAAAAGAAGAAAGGAACAAAATGGTCGATATTTTATTTTTGCCAGAAAAACTGTTCTGATTGATGTGTTTTTGGAATCTGGGGAAATTCAAAATGGCAGCTGCCCTTTAAAGAATGTCTGCCTCCTTTATCACTAACTGAATGCCAATGTTATACTGGGTAGCAGGTGAATATTAACATAAAAATAGGTATGCTGAATTGTTCCTCCTCCAAAATCTGAGTTGAGAGTTAAATGTCCCATGTACCCTGAGCAAGAAATGAATCAGGTTATCAAAAATATAATCACAATATTTCATTCTATGCAATCTTTTTTTTTGTTAATCTCCACTATTAGGGAATTTTTAAAATCACTTGGAGATAAGGAGAGAGGTCATTTCACAGTGCTATTTCTCTGCTTTTTACTGGGTCAAGTTCACATTTTTTTTGGTCAAATTGGTGTTTCTTCCTTGATCTGGTTCATAATCACAGAGGGATATATCAGTAACAGAGAGATATAAATACAGAGCACAGGAAAACAAAATTTTAAATTATAGTTTCCAAAATTGCCCAGTCAACAAGGCACTAGATTCTGAGGGCTGAGGTCCAAAAAAGGTATTTTTTCCAAACTCAGTAGAAACATTAGCAATAGTATTTGTGCTAATGTAACCAGAGCAAAAAATGGGGAACGCTGATAAATATTTAAGATGGAGTCCAAGCATTGCTTCAAGAGAGAACCCTGCTAAGTAAAGATACAGCACTAAGTAAGACGGAGCCTCTGGTGGCCTAGGGGATAAAAACCTTGTGACTTGAAGGTTGAGTTGCTGACCTGAAGGCTGCAAGGTTCGAATCCCACCCGGGGAGAGCGCAGATGAGCTCCCTCTATCAGCTCCAGCTCCATGCGGGGACATGAGAGAAGGCTCCCACAAGGATGGCAAAACATCAAAACATTCGGGCGTCCCCTGGGCAATGTCTTTGCAGACGGCCAATTCTCTCACCCCAGAAGCAACTCCGGTTGCTCCTGACACGAAAAAACAAAAACAAAAAACTAAGTAAGACATGATGCAAATTTTGAGAACAATGTAATTTCAAAATACAAGTGAAGATCCTCGGTCCTGATTCTTGCAGCCCACATGTACTATACCAGTACTATGCAAAATGGTGGACCCTTCAGTGGTGCTGGTCCCTGAATCCATGGCTGCCAGTTCTTATGTTTCTAGAAAAAACAAATGTACCTAAATGGACACAAATTTAGTGCTGGTCCATGACACATTGGGGGCAAAAGGCTGCCAGTGCCTCACATCATATAGCCTGTCGTACTTCGTTAAGTTGTGAATCATTATATCAATGTATGCTATTTTAATTTTCTACTAAACTCTAAAACTGCTAACTCTGAAAAAAGAGGTCACTGCAGGAGGTGGAGGAGGAGGGCTGAACTGGTTTGAGAAAAATCTATCTTTAAGTCAGGTTTAATGACGATACAGGCAACTCATTTTATAACTATTTACTTTTGTAATAACAAGCCGGACAGGAGTTACATTTTTGCTTGTAATATCCATGACTCTCCAGTGGAAAATAAAAATCGGTTGTTTCTTTGTCCCTTATTACTTGATGTATGTGGCTACTAGTGATTGTGTGATATGGCAGGGAAGGATTACTTTTTAACTTCCCAGTTCCCCAATTGTGAAGATGCAATAGCTGAATTGACTACCTTGCAAAATCAGATAATAGTTTCCTGTATTTTGCAACAACACAATAATCACAGTAATGTTTACTTGCGGCGACAAGTAACATGACAAGTTATGTTCATGGACTGTAGTAACTATAATGAGCAATGAACTGTGAGATAATCAGAGTCATGAGTAACAGTTACTTTTTTCAAAGTAACACTCCAAGCTTTGGTTTAGGAGAACCATATGTTGCTAGTAGCCATACTCTTTCTGCATCTGTAAGCAATGTTATACAACTGCTTTCAATAACACTACTGTTTTGTTGTCAATTCCTGCTTCTTCTGACCTCCTGCAACCATTTCATTCTGAGCACACCCAAACAGATCTAGCTGAAGAACCCACTTCTCCCTCCCTCTCTCTTTCCTTGTTTTCCACACAAAACATACAGCAGTCCAAAGCTGTGTCCTTTTCATGAACCTGATAATTGCTCATCAGCCTTCCTATTTTCTGCCAGATAATCTGCTATAAACAGAAAATCTGGGATCAGATCCTGGGATATAGGGCCTGTCTGGAAGGGCCCTGAGTTAGAGTCCCAGCCCCACAGTCCCTGAGCATGCTTGTGGCTTTGACATCGATCTTCACTGTCACGTGTAACTTATGATAAAATGTCATTTTCTTTTATGCTGCTCTATCGTTATAATACATTACTGACTGACTGATTCTCCCCACTCCATGAAGAATTGTCTATCTTTGATTTAAAGCCGGCTGGTGGACAGAACCGGCCCTAGGTATTTTTCAAGTGTAGGCGAACAGAATTTTGGCGCCCCCCCCCCCCAAAAACCAATCACTGAAAAATAAAAGCGTTGGATAAGCGAAAATGTTGGATAATAAGGAGGGATTAAGGGAAAGCCTATTAAACATCAAATTACATTAAGATTTTACAAACTAAGCACCAAAACATCATGTTTTACAACAAATCAACAGAAAAAGCAGTCTTGACTGCGCCCCCGTATGTTTTGCGCCCGAAGTGATTGCCTAATTCGCCTCATTGTTGGACTGCCTCTGCTGGTGGAACAGGGGTATTCTGCAGGGTTCTTCATTCTGACATCAAAGTTCTTCTACTGTTATCTTCTATTAAATATAAGACACAGGACTGCATTAAAAGCCAGAAAAAACTGTTGCATGGCATTATGCTCTGATTTGTAGCCTGAGGCTGTGATATAACTGTGCTTTACTGTCTGGGAAGCTGCTCCATGGAAATAAAGTGTGCATTGCAGCTCTGAAAGCTATTGACCTGAGTAGACATGCATAGAATGGTGCTGTGTTTTGTCTACTAGGGGATAAAATGTCCAGATTGGTTAAGAATCATGACTCCTTCCTTCGGTTTTGCTTTGGCCTTGTTCTGCCCACTGCTGGCAGTTAGTTCACAAACAGGAATTTGGCTCCCAAATGAGAAAAAAAAGTTTTCTTTTCTATTTAAAGGGATCAGCCATAATCTCAGGCCAAATTCCAATAAAACCTGAATGCATTATTTCATTTGTATTAGTTATGAAGTGAGGCTACTTCCACATTGCAAAATATGTGGGAAAGGGGATTACGTGACGCTGAGCGTCGATAGTTTAGTCCTGTTTGTAGATGGTAGGGTGGCATTTAGGGAACTCTATGGGGTTATGTTTTTACAAAGTGAAGGAAATATTTTCAAGGGTGAGAGAAACAGGAGACTCCTGCTAGCAGGTCCCCTTGAAATGTTGAATTACCTGGGATGCCGTTACATTCCCAAGTGCCTTCTGCCGCTATCTGTTTTCTAAAGAATTATTATCATTCCATGGGGGGGGGGGGAATTAACCACAATGGTGGGAAGGGTGGGGAGGGAACCTTTCATAGTGAGCAATTTTTTAAACATGCTCCTTTTTTTTTTAAACAAACATTGCAAATAAAAACCTCTTATGTTTCTGAGAATGGATTTGGTTGGGGGAAATGGATTGTGATGCAGGGAATGGGGCAACCCCAAAATGACCTTTTGCAAGGCGTGACTCACCTCCCGTGTTGTTGGGGCAGGCCTCCTCCCTCTCCTGACAAAAAGCAGGTGCTCTATGTGGGGCAACTCCAACCCGCACATGACGCACATCTGTCCAAACGTGTTGCTTCCAGCTCTTTGGAGCAGGCTTAGCAAAAGTAAGTAATTTATATGTTTTTAATGCTTGTATAATGTATTTTTATTGATTATTGTTAATGATTTTAAATGTGTTGTTGATTTTATTGATTTGTTTGCCATTGAATTTTGCCGGTTGTTGTAAGCCGCCTTGATTCCCCTCGGGTGAGAAGCTTTGGCTGCAGGAAGCCAGAGTCATGAAAACAGGCATTATTTGTAAACTGGAATCCCTGTCAGGCTCTCTATTGTCTCTATGCAACCCATATGCTGCTTGTTTGCCCCTCAGGCTATGTCCCTGAGGATGAAGCTTGTTCTTTGGTAACATTTTATTGTATTTGATGCTTTTGTCTCATTGTAAGCAAAATGCTGGCAAACCACTGCCTGGCTTTTAGCCAAATAGTTTATGTGTTTCTTTCTTGAGCTTGACTGGTAGGAATTCTTGTGTGTACATGTTCAAATAACGAATTAGTTTCCTTCCCAGACTGGAATCCGAACCTATTACTTGCTGCTTCATTGGTCCCTCTTATCAGAGCTGTTGCAAAGCTGGATTCTTTCATATGAAAGTTTAAATAAACTGCCTAGCTCACAAGTGTTGATCATGGGTCTGTCCTTGTCAGGAATGAGATGGTGGATAATGCAGTGGGTTACAACATTTTCTACTACAGAAAAAAAGACTCTTTTTTGTTTGTTTGTTTAATGGCTTGTCAGTTCCCAGCAAAATCACTCTATTCATTAGGCCTGTGTAGTACATTGGCACTTCTTACTATATGCTGTGCTATCTCTAAAGTTCTTGTGACCCTTCATGATGGGAATAATTGGTTTTATGCAGACACCTTAAAGATCGCTAATGCAGAGGTGCCAGAAATTGCTCATTGAACTCCTGTTGATGTGAAGAAACACTGACACATACAACTAGGACTTGGCTTTACAATGCTGGGAAAAATTAATGAGGGGGAAAGGAAGAAAGAAAAGGGATGTGGAGCTGAATGGATATAGAAAAATCACATCAGGACACATTTTGAATTATTCCTCTTTGTATATGTGCTTTGATTGTGTGTTCCTTCTTGGCAGGGGTTTGACTGGCAATTGTGGTCTCTTCCAGCTTTATGATTCTATATACATGTGTACACACACATTTGTAGTAGAGCCAATGTGGTGTAGTTATTTTAGTGTTGGGCTATGACTCTGGAGACTAGAGGTAAAATCCTCATAGACCATGGAAACCCACTGGGTACCCTCGGGCAAGTCAAGCCTCAGAGGGAGGCAGAGGCAAGCTGAACAATTGTTGTCAAGCAAACCCCATATAAGGTCTCTTTAAGGCTGTCATAGGTTGGAAATGACAATAACAACAGCATGTGGTAGTATCCAAAGACGTAATTACGTTGGCCTATTGAACATCAGGAATCCAATATCACCTCTGAGAACTGGCGAGAAAATATTTATAGCATTTTTAATGGATTCCAGTCCACTTCACTGGATGCACCTGATGGAATAAGCTGAGTTCAGAAAAGCAGGCATTTCTTCTCATTCATTTCAAAGCTGCTACTGGACTCCTTTATGTCATTTCATGTATATGGGTATGAATGTGCATATACACTAAACAAACCTCTATGAGAAGATTGCTTTTCAGAAAAAGCCAACATAGTACAACTGATCTAATTTGTTAGAATGTTAAATTGATGTTAGACAGAAAGCCACATTTACAGTACGAGGGCTGCAAAATCTTCTTGCCATATGTGGTCTCTTTTCCATATTCTTCCAAAGACACTATCTGTATGTGTAGGAGTAACTTTTCTAAAATGGTTTGGGTATTTTTTTTCTTTTTTGTATTTAAGCCATTTGGTTAAGATTGATACATTCAAACTAAAACAAGTACATAGAGCAACAGGAATGGAAATAGGGAAGGGAGGAAGCAGGCTATTAAGCTCTGAAAGAAAAGGTTAAGGGAAAAATAATGGTACTCTGCAAATAGAGAGCTATCCCACAAGATTTATTTAGGTTTCAAAAACTGAAAGTACAAGAAATAATGAATATAAAGTAGAAGGCAGACTTGTTTCTGTTCATGATTAAAGGTATACACTTTTGGAGTAGTCTCCCTAAAACAGTTATGGAAGGAAGAATCAAGAATGAGAGGCCACAGAACTATCTCCCCCATAAGACCTTTCCTGCCCTTCCCCTAACACCTCAGCATGGTACACCATATATATAATGTTATATTTGGGTCCGTCACATTCATTGGGAATGCGGAGGCTCATTCTATGATAATGTCATTCTACTGTCTCAGGGCAATTTCATAGTGCACAGTTATAGCACCGTGATTCTACTTTAACTGACATGACCATATTCTTTGGAATCATGGGATTTGTGGTTTTGTAAGGTGCCCAAGCTCTCTGGGTGAGAATTATAAATATGCCTTCTCGAACTATAGATCCCAGGGTTACAGAGGATGTTGACAGTGGAGTTTAAAGTGGAATCATAGTGGTTAAATTGTGTAGTGCGAAAGGAGCTTCAATCAAACAATTATTCACAATAGCCAGCATGAATTGTGGGGTGTACGGGCGAAACAATGTTACATACATCAATGAAAGCTGGGTAGAAAGGGCTACACGTATTATACCGCTTATGTATAGGGATTTGCTAGGCTGAAGGGGAAGTTTACTTGAGTAAGCTCTAACTTTTAATTAACGTGCTACAGACTTCAACATACTAATAGCTGCCATGGTTAATAGGCAAATCTGCAGAATTTATTAAGAATTTATTTAGTTTATTTTCTTCTTCCCAGGAAAAGAAGAATAAAGTTCTCACTGAGGTTTGTTTCAAGGACCCCTTATGTATATAAAAGTTCATGGATGCTCAAGTCCCATTATATACAATACTGTAATAATACTGCCTCTTATAAAACATTGTAAAATCAAGGTTCGTTTTTATTGGATATTTTTTTTTTTTAAAAAATCAGTCCATGAATTGCTGACTCTGTGAATGCAGAAACTATGGATACAGGGAG
The DNA here is from genome assembly GCF_035594765.1 of Anolis carolinensis. Classification (NCBI taxonomy): domain Eukaryota; kingdom Metazoa; phylum Chordata; class Lepidosauria; order Squamata; family Anolidae; genus Anolis; species Anolis carolinensis. Next base: position 209,360,401 of record NC_085844.1, read on the forward strand.
CCGGCTATATAGGGATTTCTTGATAAAATAAATTGTTCACTCAAAAGAAAACTACACATGAACTACTCTAATGCTTGACCCAATAAATAATCAAAGCACCAGTCTGAAATACACAGTTTGGTGGAAATCTATCCTAGCTCATGTGCAATAGATGCACAAACATTCTGGAAATCATATGAGTATACAAGGCACTATTTCAAGTCTCATACTGTACAGTAGCCTAGCTGTCAGAATATAAGAGAGAAGTACATTTCTTTTAATACAGCAAGATTTTGGCCTCCTAGAATCTTAGAGTTGGTAGAGACCACAGAGTCTATCTCGTGCAAGCCCACTGTGCCATGCAGGAATACACAACCATAATATTCCTGACATATGACCATCCATATCCTCAGTTTAAAAATCTCCAGAGAAGTTGGTAAAATTTAGAGAAGAAGATTCCACCACACTCCAAAGCAGCAGGTTCCACTGTTGAACAGTTCTTACCATCAGGAGGTTCTTGCTAATGTTTAGATGGAGTATCTTTTCCTGAAATTTGAATCCAGTGTCCTATGTCCTAGTGTTTGGAGCAGCAAAAAATCAACTTGCTTCCTCTTCAGTGTGACATTATTTCACATATTTAAGCAAGACTATCATGCCTCCATTTAACCTTCTTACTCCTAACATACTATGGGCATGTACAGAACAAATTCTCTTCGTTTTGCTTTCTTGAACGAGTTGCCATCTGCCCCTTCACCATGGGGAACAAAATGTCTTGGGCCATCTTGAGTATAGGGGAAGAAGCTGGAAAAAGACCTGTGCTATCAGCGGTTTTGAAATAAGTTCTTGCTTAGCAAATTACCCAGACATTTACTCAGATTCTCAGCTAAGCAATCAAGGGTAGTGATAGGCACACGAGGGTGTGATTAGAGAGGGAATTGCAACCTATCTGGGTCTTGAGCATGAATATCTCTAGACACAGCAGGGGAGTGGAACTAGCATTAACATTTAAATTGGCTGGACTTGCAAACGCTGACAGCAGGAGAGAGCCTTTACTCATCAAACAGCCCATCAAATACAGCCCTACCAAGCATAAATATGATGGACAATTTAAACATTTCCATACAGTGTCAGTGAATTAAAATAAGCAAATGAGCAAATGCCTCTTTCTTTATTCCCTTCCCTCTAATATGGGAAGAAGGAGAAGAAGTCAGGAACTAATGGCATAAATACCTATGGTGCTAGCACTCCTGTGGTGCGTTATTATTTCCTGAGTCCAAATGATAGTTCTGAAAAGTATTTGTCAGTTATGAAAATTCACTAATGCCAGATGCTACAAATATTAGATCAATTTATTGTTGCTTTTGCTAATAATTTGAACTAGCTTAATTCACCCTATGTAGTTAGTTTGGAGCTTGAGACACTGGTTATTCGAACAGATCATAGAGTTTGCAGAGAATTGCCTAAAAGTTGTCATGATTGACCCCTATTTATTATTGATATTTTCTGCATACCTTCCAACTCTTCTGATTTGGCAGGGACAATCCTGATTAATTCTCTGTCATCCTACTTTTTCATCTGTATTTCAAATGTCCCAGTTCTCTTACCTCTTTCAAAGTGCAAGAACAGTTAGTAGAGGAAGAGCAGGCACATGGGTGGAAACTCCCAGTAGGGTCAGGCAAAGGCAAACTTCTGTAGGTTCTCCCAACCCATGTGTCTTTTATTCTTACAAACTTTTACTGTCTTGATCACTATTGTTGGATGGCATGAGGGAAGAATGGTGGTAAAATTTGGAGTTAATTTACTGTCCCTGTAATAGTAGATCCATTGGCCAGCTCACAAAATGCAACCCACAGTGGCAAATTATGGGTAAAACCCCTTTTGTAGAGTGGCCTTCATTTAAAATGCCACAGATTTCTGATGTGGCTGTTGATGCTACCTTTTTGTTCAGAAAAATCACTTAGCAAAATTAAAAAAAATATTTTTTTAAATAAATCTTGTGAAAACTGCAAAGGGCTCCTGTAATGGTTGTGTAGGTATTTCAGCAATTGCTTCTTGTTATCTTGTTGACAGAAAACACTGGTTGAAATTCCTTCTTCCATGCAACCATTACAGTCTCAGGAATCCTCTCCAGTTTTCTATCTAGCAATCCCACCTAACAGAGACTTCTCATTTCTAGGCATCTTCTTGCTCTTTCTCTGAAACAATTCTTTTAAATAATATTTTTTCATTTGGCATTCAGCAATTTTCGATAATTTCCCCCAACACCATCTCTACTATATTCCACATAGTCAGAAACTCTAATGTAGCACTTATCTGTTGGCATGGCAACCAGACAGGTAGAGCACCTTGAGGCAGAAGGAGAAGATTGCTTTCCACCCCTTTACCTTTTTTGTGCATTTTAAAGCAAGCTATAAGACTTCAACTCAGATTCACTAATGGGGAAAAATAAGGAAGTTTGTTTGTTTTAGCTCTCCCTTAGACTAGTGGAAGGACTAGATGTGCAATTTAGTTAGGACTAAGCTGAGTGCAACTATAGCAGTTGGGATCTGGAATAAAAAGATCTGAATACTGTAAGTTTTTTTAAATCTAGTTGGTAGGAAGCTGTCCATTTTAGATTATCCATACCTCTCTGGTGAAATATGTTAGTCACTAGACCATGGAAATTACCTCTGCATTCTATTTGTGATTAACCACAGTAGATGCACTGCTTTTACACATTTCATACTTTTTGGGAAGAGTTTAAATGTGCTTTAACATTTAGTTTTCAAACCAGAATGAGAAAAAACGTTGCTGTGGAAATCATTGAGCATATGCAGATGTAGTGCTGTTGCTATCTTGCAGATACATAAAAATATTATGCAGTACTATGTGTATGGGGCCCCTGATGGCACAGTGTGTTAAAGCGCTGAGCTGCTGAACTTGCGGACCAAAAGGTCCCAGGTTCAAATCCCGGGAGCAGAATGAGCGCCCGCTGTTAGCCCCAGCTCCTGCCAACCTAGCAGTTCGAAAACATGCAAATGTGAGTAGATCAATAGGTACTGCTCCGGTGGGAAGGTAACGGCGTTCCATGCAGTCATGCCGGCCACATGACCTGGAGATGTCTATGGACAATGCCGGCTCTTCGGCCTAGAAATGGAGATGAGCACCAACCCCCAGAGTCGGTCACGACTGGACTTAACATCAGGGGAAAACCTTTACTATGTGTATATTCCTCTGGAATTGTTTTCTTGTGCAAGAGCTGTGAAATGTATCAAAAACAAAGCTGAGCCTGGAAAGAAACACACTCACTTTTCCGCGAATTTAATGCTGTGGTCAGGCCCGTAGCCAGGATTTTGATTTGGGGGGGGCTGGGGTTTGGGTTCGGGGGAGGGGCTGAGTCTGAGTCTGAGTGGGAGAGGATCTACCCTAGCAAACCTTTTGTATCGTTATCCCAAAGCCCCCATGCATATGGGATAAATTGAGCATGGTGATCAGATCATGATATGAATAAACATAACAGTTTAAATAATAAATGTAAGGCCTTCTCGTGGACAACCCTGAGAATTTCGGGGGGGGGGTGAAGCCCCTCAAGCCCCCCCCCCCTGGCTCCATGCCTGGCTGTGGTTCTCAACCTTCCTAATGTTGTGTCCCCTTAATACATTCCTCATGTTGTAGTGATCCCCAACCATAGGTTCCACAAGTGTGCACAGTCATTTGGATCATCTAATAATATGCCAGAAGAGTAGAGAACCTATGGTACATGTGCCAGAAGCATGCAGCACCCTCTCTCCTGGCATGTATGCCATCACCCCCCCCCCCATTCACCCGCCTCACTCACCCGCTGACCCCTTGCTTGCCATCCTGCCTCCACTCGACTGCTCCCCCATCCCCGCTTGCCCACCCCCTGCTTGCCCATCCCCCCGCTTGCCCCCTCAGGCTTCCTCCAGCTCCATTCATTGCCCTTGAGTGCCCAACCTCCCCACCTCCCCCGTAATGCGGCCGCTCGGTCCATTTTGGTAATTTTAAAATATATTTGAAATTAAAAATATCTGTTCCTTTAATGTAATCTTTCAAATTTTGATGTTTTCTGCTTTTTCTGCCCTTTTTAAATGTTGGTATCTATTCCACAATAAATCATTGCCACTGCTAATAGGTTTGATAGGTGCATGTTTACTTGTTTTACATTTTATATCAATATTAGCTGTGCCTGGCCACACATTGCTGTGGCGTTGTCTGGTGGTGTTGGTGAGAAATTGTTGAGGTAGTGGTGGTATTGAATGCCTGTTGTATGGTTGTCTTTATGTTTATTATGCATTTGGTTGTTTGTGTACTGTGAAAGTGGTGAGGGTAGAGGGGGTCTATGTCCCTGTGTAGTATTGTATAGTATTTATACGTTGCCCATGTGTTGTGAATGCTTGGATTGTGTCCTGCTGCATAGTAGAAAGGGTTGGGCTGGATGGCCCTTAGGGGTCTCTCCAAACTCTTGTGCCTGTCCCCTGGGCTGAGTAGGTTGCTAGGACACCAAGTGGGCGGAACTTAGCCTTGTAACTGGCAGCAATTGGATAAAAACAATTATTCCTCTCCCTCTAATTAGGATGTTATTTTTCTTTTCTTTTTGTTGTATCAACCTAGAGCTATGGATGATGGGTTGTGTTGTCAAATTTTGAGGTTGGGGGGCCTGCAGGTTTGTTGTTTTGTCCGCTGCCCTGATGCCATCACTCTTTTATATATATATCAATATTATAGAAAACTTTTGTGCTATTGCAATAACTCATGGACATAACCGTAGAATAAGGATGAAAACAGTTGGCAACGGAGAAACCAGCAATTTCTGAATAATGGAACATTTTGATTTCTACCACTAATGGGCTAAATGCTACGATTTCATGGTGCTACCCCCCCCCCCCCATGGGACAAGATCCAAAGTCTCGTTCAGACAGAACTTTAGCTCTTTGCCCATGTGGCAGAAAGGTCTTTTAATGTGTAGTTTCTGTGCTTTTATTTTTTTGTAAATTATGTTTCAGTGTATTTTAAAGTATTTTAACTTTGAGAAATTGTTTGTTGTTTGTTTAATTGCTCTCTAATTTTTTGGAAATAAGGTTTATAACTGTGCTTTGATTTAATTTGTTGCAAGCTACCTTCGTCCTGTGTTTGGAGAAAGATGGGATATAAAATTAGATAAATAAAACAAAAATGCTAATTAATTTTTAAAAATGACTTCTTATATCAGAAGCAGCCAGACAGGGGAATTATAGTAGGATGTTATGAACTAGTTTTTTGTGAATCTTTTTTTTCCCTTTGGACATTTTGGAATCTGGCGGTATAGAGGTATAAAGTGATGCAAACATGTCTGCACGTATCCCTTGGGACATCATCACCTTAATTTAAAAATGCATGAGATGTTGTCTTTTGTGAAGCAGACCACTGATCCATCTAGCTCAGTTTTGTCAGTGGTTCAGAGAAGCATCTTTTCCTACCTGGAGAAGTGTAAGGGCTAGAAGTTGCTTGTTGACTTCTGCTAGCCCCTTGGATTTCATAGGGTTTTCTTAGGCAAGAAATACTCTGGCCCCTTCTACACTGCCATATAATCCAGATTATCAAATCAGATAATCCACATTATCTGTTTTGAACTGGATTATCTGAGTCTACATTGCCATATAATACAGTTCAAAGCAGATAATCTGAATTTTATCTGACAGTGTAGAAGGGGTTTCAGAGGATTTTTGCCAATCTTTCCTCTGATATGTAGCCTATAGTCCCTTTGGGGAGATAGGGCAGGTTACAAATAAAGTTGTTGTTGTTATTGTTGTTGTTGTTGTTATTATTATTATTATTATTATTATTATTATTATTATTATTATTATTATTGCAACTGGCATTTGTTTGCAGTCTCCTATCCAAGTACTAACCAGGGCTGACTCTACATAGCTTCCATGATCCGATAGGATCTTGTGTCTTCAGTGTATTGAATTAAACCCAGATCTTTCTGCCAGTAAAATCGATGTTCTGAGCCTTGGCCCCACCACAATGATTGTGTCCCTCCCTTGGCCATTTACCCGAGAAAGCTAAAAACAAATAATTAAGTTGTTGTGTGTCTTCAAGCCATTTCCAGCTTATGGCTACCAAAAGGAAAACCTATGATATGTTTTTTTCTGGTAATATTTGTTCAAAGGGGATTTGCCTTTGCCTTGGTAAAGGTCACCCAGTAGGTTTCCACGCCTGAACAGGGATTTGAGGTGTGGTCTTCAGAGCTGTAATCCAATGCTTAAACCACTACCCCACATTAAATGTACAATTTCACTAACAACACGTTTCTAATTTAAAGCAACCTTAAATTAGAAAATTCTATGTTGCTTATCTTGGGTGAAGACATCTATGTTTCCTTTTCATTTGTAAGTTTGGAAACTATCTAAAACCATCATGCAGGGTATAATAAATATTTTAAGGCTTATTTTGAGGAACAGATGGTTTTCCAAATAATTTTGTACTGCATCTCCCATAATCTTGTATCATTGGCTATGCCAACTAGGACTGTATTTTGGCTAGTAAAACAAAAACACTTCTGCATCAAATTAAGTGGGTGAACATTTCTGGCCAGGAAGGAATTAGCATTAATGAAGCATGCGGCAGAGCAGATGCATCAGAGTTAATTCTTCCTTTAACCTCTGTGTATTTGTTAACATCATAGATCTTCACGTGTCAAGACAAACAGTGCAAACAGAGCATCAAAGGTGACGTATAAACAAGGTACAAGATTGTTAGCTTCTTCACACATGTGGGCGTGGATTGATGTGCTTGTTCATCATTAATATTGCTTACACAGAGGGTACACACAGCAGGAGAGACAAAGATTCACTGCTAGAGAAATGAGAAACAAACCTTTAGGTATACAAAATACATTTGTGTTTTCTATGCATGCCAGAATGACGTAGCTTCAGAAACTATTTGCTCCCATAATTTTTTTCTTATGCCTTTTGCTCCCCATCCCATTTTTCCAAACTCACATATATTCTATGGCTAACACCACCTCTAGTAAGAAATTGGTTCCAGTGAACATTAATGCCTCTGTAAGTCAAACAGTTTTGGATGTGTTTTCCTGTGTGTTTACAGCTACCAGGACTAGCTTATTACAGGATGGAGTTTATATTGGTGATTGTACTATTGACTTATCCATGGCCTTGAGACACTGTGATGGATAACAGTTTGTGCTTTAATTGTTTAGCAGAGATGTAGCTAGAGGTACAAAGTAATTTGCCCTGTTACTTTCAGTGAAAGTAGAGTCAAACTGGCTTAATAATAGTAATTGTTAAACACTTTTATTTATGTCATTCTTATAGATGGTTTTATTGTTATATGTGTTTGTTGTTTGTACTGTTTTTAAAATGTTGTGAGCTGCTTTGGGTCCCATTCAGGGAGATAAGCGGGATATAATAAAGAATTATTGACACAATGATGTTGTATGACACAGCAAACAAGATAGATATGCTGGATTTTGTATTATTATTATTATTATTATTATTATTATTATTATTAAACATTCTGTCAGTGATATATGCAGGCACAACTTGGGATTATGTTTGAGTATATACATCTCTTAATTTCACAGAAGAAGGCATCCAATATCTTCTTCTGCAAGGCCCCCATCCAAGCCACCAATCAAATGAAAGGATGAACCCAGGTTCTGCCTTCACCATATGGCTGGTCCATTTCTCTCAGTGCTTCAGATCAGGCAGAATGAGTAAGAACACCCCCTCCCCTGAATAATTTGACAGCTTCTTGGCTGTTGTTGTGTACTGTGGAAAGCAGCTGGGCAAAAAGAACAACTTTCGCCATGTCATTAAGTATACAGGAAGAGACTTATGTTCTGCCAGTGTGACGTAAGACTTTACATCCAACCTATAATGGTCTCAATCTGTCAGACAGATCTGTCCAATATCTTCATCATGCTTAGGGAAAACCCACTGAGGTCAAGGGACAAGTTAGTCAAGTATGTATGGGAGTCCTATCATTCTGGTTGAAATATACTCTCTGATAGCGAGACGATGGTGTTTTTGGAAAAACAATTTGATTGTGCCCAAATCACCTATCCTGCTTGATGCGGCATTTCCAAAAATTAAATACAGGATGGCAAAGGACAGTAGTTTTCAACTTTTGGCTCTTCAGATATTTTAATCTTCAACTACCAGAACATCTCATTATTTGGCTATGCTGGCTGGAGCCTCTAGGAAATGAATCTGTAAAAACTGGAGGCCCAAATGCTTAAAACAATTTCTTTAAGTGAATCATCATCATCATCATCATCATCATCATCATCATCATCATCATCATCTTATTTCTTGCCCACCTCGCCTCATGGCTTGAGGCAGGTTACAACATTGTAAAACATACATTCACCTAAAAACACTCCTAAAACATATTTCCACAAGATACATATTAAAATACACAAAACAGAATTAAACATAAGATGCAAGTTTAAGCATTCATCATTAAAACTGTCTGGGTAGGTTTTACATTACCCATATTATATTTTAGGCTTCGTTATGCTATATTTCATGTTTAACATAAGATATTACATTGCAGTAGTGAACAAACTGTAGGCTTCTGGGATCTACTTCGATTTTTTAAAAAGATCTACCAGTTGGTGTGATGGGTTTGCAAGGCAGCTCAGTGGAACAGACATCGCATTTAAATTAAAAAAGGGTAAAGGGTATCTCTCGGGCATCTGTTTTCATTACCAGAACTGAGCTTGGAGCTTTTCACACAAAATCCACTCCAACCTTTTCCCCAGTTTGTCTTTGTTTCAGCAGAGAGATGATGATAAGAAGATATTTTTGTCACTGTTATTAAACAAAAGTCCATAATCCTTACTGATAACAAAAAGTTGCTCAGACACCTATCATTATATCTCATTCTTTTGCTTATTGCAAGTAGTACCAGGTCTCAGGATACCAGCAAATGGATAAACGTCTCTGGGAATCTAGCCTGAAAGGCAAATCTCAGAGCAATCCCTTAATTCCATAATTCTAGTGGAAAACCTTTCTAATCACTGATGTTATGAGTTTGGATTACACACTCAATGCTTTTTAAAGTAGCAAAAATAGAACTATTATATTAACTCAGACCATTGGTCAATCTAGCACCTTATGATCTAGATTGGAAGGTAGTCTTATTCCAATGCAGGATAATATCAGGTAGACTCATTCCTAGGAATTCAACCTAGGACTATCTAAGGCAAAACAAATGCCCTATTATTGAACTATAAAGTCCTCATTATTGCAAATTGCAATATATTTTCTGAAAAACTCAGATATGAGAAACATTTCTAGCAATGGAAAGTTATTGAAAGTATCGGCTGCAGAAAAAAATATCTTCATCCCTGTAAATGTGTTTTTATTTTGATTTATAGATGTCATGTTTAATTGAGTTTTAAAAGTCATGTTTAACTGTGTTTTAAAAGAGTCAGTATTTCAGTTGCTCTGCTCTCATGAGTGGTTGCCATAGAAACGTGGGCAAAGCCAACTGTCATTTGGCAGAAGAGAGTTTGAAAAGAAACTGTCAGTCTGTGGTCAGAGAACCACAGGGAAGGTTGATTTTACAGTCTGTGTTCTGTTGAAGTACAGGGAAGGCTGATTCTCAGTTGGAGAATCAGGGAGACTCAAAGGTTTAAATTTTGAGTCAGTTTAAAATACGTTTGGTGGCTTATTTTAAGGTAGTCTGTTTCCAGATAAGGAACAGATAGGCTGTGATTGAAATTCACACGGTGACTGCAGTGTAGAGCAGTAAAGAAAGAAGTGACATTTTAAGAAGTTTGAAACACTTCATTCTGTTATTGCAACTGTTAATCTAAGTGCCTCAAACAAGAAGAGAAGTTATTGTAACCATTAAGCTTGTGCCTGAATAAACTTGTTATTGTTCTCTCAAACATCTCAGTCTCTGTCATATACACACACATCAAGAATAAAGAAGAAGAAAGAAAAACCAAGATTTAAAAGTCTCCTCTCTAAGTAGCCAGTGGCTAAATCTAGTGGTGGCAAGAGTTAATAATCCCCTTAACTCTTTTAAGGGCAGCTTTTAAATAAAAACATCTTTATATTGGTGGCAGCGGATATATAATATAAATATAATTAATTAATAGAAACTCCTCCACATCGCAATTGGTGTCAGAGGTGGGATTTCTGGAAAGATTTCTCCCCCTTTCTGACATCTCCACAATCCCTTTAATAGATCCTGTTATTTTCCCACTGCCCTGGATAGACCATCTGCACATGTGGTTTTCAGTGTACAGGCACACTTCAGTTAATAAAGCCTGAAGCTCCTCTGTACAAAAAGCGTTTTAATGCCGCACAGTATCTCTGTTCCTTCTCATTGTCTAATTTTAGTAGCTTTGGCCTTGGGAGGATGGTGATGGAAGGCTGAAGAACTCTTGATGTTGGATCGAGCAGCACATCTGCAAGAAATCATGCAATAAACAAAGCTTAAACTGAGAAAGAGTAGGATTGCAGCCAATACTATTTTAGTCATCTTTATCTGCCTATAAGAGGCAAGATAAACCTCTGTTTCTTCCAGCCTTCCTAACCAAGCAATGCAGAAACAGCAAAAGGCAGAGAAAATGGGAGAGCAGATAAGCTACTCCCAGCATGTCAAATAAGCATAGGGCTATAGACTTTGCCAACAAAAGAGAAATTGTATAAAAAGGGAGGTCAGTGAAAAATAAACATTCCTGGGTAAATTTTTAAAGAAGACTTCAAATGTTCTTCCAAAGCAGGAGTATGGCGTATTATTCTCTATGGCTGGATGTCTTTTAGAATATTTCACTGTTGTAAGAGTAGCATGACTAGGCTTCTGCCTAACACCTTCTATCTGATCTTGAGAAGTCATCTTCTCCTATCTTGCCCTCCCACCCTTCAGTTAGTATTTCTAGGTGTAGAATCCTTACCTCATTTATTTTGCCTCACAGGGGGAAAAAAATCAATTGTCCTAATAATTTATAATCATCATTTTTCTTGGTTGAAAAAAAAGGATGATTCCCTTTTTTTTAGCACAAAATTATTGATCTTGGAAATGGAACTGAAAATTAACTTGACAGTACACAAAGCCTTATCCCCCAGTTGGATAATTTCTCTGCAGGATTCATAGTACTTGCTGAACTTTTAACTGTTGCCAATTATGAGATTTCAGAGGGGGTTGTTCAAATCCCTGTGAAATCACAGAATTAAACTATGCTTAATAATAAAAACAGGCAAGTCAATAGCAGAAGAACTGCAAAGAATGATCAAATACAATGAAAGGAAAATGGCAGCAGTAGAAAGTGGCTGGTCTCCCCCCTCAATACTGTATTTTAATATATTTTTTTAGCAGAAAAACACAAGTAAAGAAAAACAATGATACTTATGCATACGTAAACATGGGCATACTTAAAACAACAATTACATATCGAACTACACAACATCTCTACTCAAATTACATGCACATCTAAACTACAAACATATATACAGAAATTAGTTTTAAAAGAGTATTTAATGAGTTTTAAAAGAGGATATAAGGTGGAAGAAAAAAAATATCAAATTATAGAGAAACTGACAAAAGGGAAATAAGCAAGAAAATATCTGTTCTCTTGACTCCCTACTTACTGACTCCCTGATTTCTGAAGGTGTTTTTTTTAGGTTCAACCCTCTGAAGGCAACACTTTTTCCAATGACATTGGAGTATCTTCTCATCCAGTCTATAGGCATGCCTAGTTAACAAAACCTCTGACAACAAAGATTATTTTTTTTAGATTTAATGGATTCCAGTTATAATTTAAAAGGACTAAAAGAGCAAATAGATGAAAAGTAGCCATCAAAAGGCAGGGGGTAATGCCTGGATTCAGGAAATTAAACACTAGGAAAAACCTGATAGAGTCTCTTTTCCTGAAATTATGCCCTATGAGGAGAAACTTAGAGAGTTGGGCGTGTTTGCCCTGGAGAAGAGAAGGTTAAGAGGTGGCTCAATATCCATGTTAAAATATTTTAAAGGATGTCATATTGAAGATGAAGCAAGCTTCTTTTCTGCTGCTCCAGAGACAAGAACATGGAACAACGGATTTAAACTAGAGGAGAAGAGATTCCGCTTAAAATTAGGAAAAACTTTCCAATGGCAAGAGCTATTTGTCAGAGCTTTAATTCATTTCAAGGTTGCAGAAGTAGAGGCATGCATGTGTTGCCATTGTTCATAGTGTTACATAAGGAGCCCCTAGTGGGTTAAATTGCTGAGCTATTGAACTTGCTGGCCAAAAAGTCGGCAGTTCAAATCCAGGGAGCAGAGTGAGCTCCCTCTATTAGCCCCAGCTTCTGCCAACCTAGCAGTTTGAAAACATGCAAATGTGAGTAGATCAATAGGTACCGCTTTGACGGGGAGGTAACGGCGCTCCATGCAGTCCTGACAGACCTTGGAGGTGTCTACGAACAACACCGGCTCTTCAGCTTAGAAATTGAGATGAGCACCAACTCCCAGAATCAGACACAACTAGACTTAATGTCAAGGGAAAACCTTTACCTTTACCTACATTGCAGGCCAATGCACAACATATACCAGTGTGTATTGTGCATTGGTGAGAAAAAAGTCACATTTTTTCAACCTTAGAGGAAGGCAAAGACAGTTAACTTTTAAATATGCCTTGCTCTGTGATAAACTGTCCATTAGTCAGAACTGATCTGAAGGCACATAATGATGTCAATGAAAATCTAATAGGAAAAACTCTTTGACACTTTTATTTTGGATCAGCTATATTGATATAAGTTGCAATCCAAAAACGTATATTTTTTAAATGTTACGATCTGTATTTCAACTATCATTCAATCATCATTTGGTTTTGTAAGTCTGCAAGCCTTTTGATTCCCCCTGCCTTCCAGCCACCCATGAATTTTCCAAAATGTGTCAATTTATAGCTTCACTTAGAGCAAAGACATGTATGTTTCATAGAGCATAACAACTGCAGGCAAACCATTCAGAGGAAAGCTACCATGTCTGGAGGACAATGATCCTTTGCTTAGTGAGGCTTATTAAATACTCTCAGTTTCCTAAAATCAATTCTTCATGTATTAAAAATAAGGGGAAAATAATCTTTAATTAAACATAAAAGGCTCTTAATTTAAACCCCACTGTTTCCTAGTACCCTGAAGTACCAATTTAAGCACTTCAATTTAAGTCTAACAAGACTTAAATTGAAGTTTGATAGGCAACTGGTCAAAAGTGTATGGAGATTGAGGTTTTTTTTACCATGAAATACTAGAGAAGAAGTTGGACTTCCATGTGTGATTTAAAAACACTGGAGCATAAAAAAATTATGTTGGGCTAGTCTGGCTATAGCAAGGGTGGCTGCTATAGTTAAATGAGTAATTTACAATGACTTATGATTGCAGTAATTGTTAATACATTATTAAATGGGCTTAAAATCCTTCACCAGGAAATATATGCTGCCCTAAAAAGTGCAAGGACACCCTGAAGAAATCATTAGCGATTCTATCTATGTTCTGGGAAGAGAGTCCAGAGGGGTCTTTAGGGGAATGAAGCTTCAGCAAACCTGTGGCTGTAGGTATAAACCTTACAGTATTATTGAGGCAAAGATTTTGAAAGGTGGGAGGAGGAAGAGGGAGTTTCAAGAAGGGAATCATATTAAAAGAGAAAAAGTAACTTATTCATGGATTAATGTTGGCTATGATTTAACAAGTCAAATGCAGTCAACCCTCCTAACTTCCAGATTTCACATTTGTGGATTTTCTTATTCATGATTCAATTAAAATGTTCTGCTTAGGAATCTCTGGGTCCTACATTGTAATTCTGTGGTCAACTTCTGTCATAGATTTGCACTAGAGGACCCAGATATTTCTAGAGAGAACACTTTGCTAGGCATTAGTTTGACTTCCAGCATGATCCTGTGATAAAATTTTGGCAGAAGTTGACAATAGAGTTGCATTGGAGGATCAAAGGATTCCAAGAAGGATGATGATGATGATGATGATTTTATTTCTTACCCACCTCTCTTCACAGTGGGGCTCAACATAGTTTAAAATACATCATCACAAACAATTCAGTTAAATACATATATTAAAACATATTTCTATAAAATATGTATGTTAATATACACAGAACAAAAATTAAAATACAGTTGGCACAGGACATGACTTTACAATTCATAGTTAAAAATTGACTGGAGAATGTTCCCTCAGGTTTGAAAACAGTGTTTTTTTATTTTTTATTTTTCCACTTTTATGTAGGTTTTCCACCCTTAACCCCAGTGAGCGTGGAGGACTGATTGTATCCAACAATTATGATTTTTCCCCCCTAAAAATTGATATTTTCCTTTTTTGAAGCATCTTCAATATTTGCTGTGCTGATAGAGAAAAAGTACCCAAAGGACACACCAGAAAGAAAGGGAATGCAAGTAAGGGTCCTAGAAAGTGTTTTTCTTATATAAAAACATATGGACATATACATAAATAGTAAGGAATTGGGCTGGTATGTGGTGGCTGATGATTTCCATATCAATGATATAGTGAATCTTTTCTGAGTTTTGGCTCAAAATGTAGAGGAACTATCCAAGATGCGGAGCCCTTTTAGGCATAACACTCTGCACATTGGAAACTCCTGTAATATTTAGACTTAATCCCCAAAGTAGATTCACTGTACCAATGACATAGAGGCTATCATCTGCTAGAGGGTATAGGTGGTGGTCTGGTGCTTTCATTTTCAAATCTGGTTGGTCTGGCATAAAATATGAAGACATGGGCAAAGACGAGTTTAGCTAGTAATGCTGTTGTTAGCCATCAAATTATTCAGCAGGGAACTAAGAGATTAATGATCTAGGTTCCATCCAATGGAATGCTGGTTTGCAGGTTAGGAATAGTTATTTAGAATAGCCAGAGGGCTACAGTGTCTCCTCAGACTAAAAGTCTCCAAGGCTTCATAGGATGCTGCCATAGTAATTAAAGTGAAATCAAAATGCTACAATAATGTAGTGCGGAAGAACCCCTGCTGCATAGAATAATTCTACATAATTTCCCTAATATCTGAGCCATAACCGGCTTGCTCTCAGTGACTGGGTGAATAAGGACAAGAGGTCAGTTTCCGGCCATTACAATATTCAGTAGTTTTTATGCCCTTCACTTTTTTCCCACTCACAATCTGTGCAAACATCACATATGGATTAGAATCAGCAAGCAGTAGTTATTATGAAGTAGTTATTATGAAGTAGTTATTATGAAGTGTCAAGTACGTGTTGCCTACAGCATGGCTTTGCAGGATTCTTTACAATTAGTGTGGCAAGCAGCCACAGTGAGAACTTCCCCACTGCTCTCTCCAGGATGAATCTCACCAGTTAGGGGGCAATTCTCCATGACAATGGCCCTTGGAGTTCTGTGATGCAAGGTGATTAAGTGTCTCCTCCTATACTTCTCATATTTACAGCAAGATTCTGGAAGGTAAGACTTCAGGGTTCTAGTGTCAGTTTTGATAAGAATAAGCAGAACCGTTAATATGATCACATTTGGAAGACTTCAGCAAATCCTTTCAGCTTCTAGGCTAAAGGCCAGTCTCTCACTCTCTCTATTAGGAGCAATGGGACATCTCATATGGAATGCCTTATTATCCATCTATCTAGTGTAGGAGCTGGAAGAACTTGGAAACTTTCTTCAAAAAGAAATTATTCACAATGTGCAGGCCATGCAGTTGGGGTGATGGCACCATGTGCATCACACTACTATTTTTGCTTCCTCTTTTACTTCTCCCATCCATCAATAGAGCCCCATGCCGTTTGAATAATCTGCTTTTTAAACTTCATTTCCCAGATTGGTTAGGATATTGGAGTAGGGAGCCCTAGGAGTTGTGGTCCTGAAAAAATGTTCAAAGTACATGTTGATATCATGTCTTTTAGCAGCTTTGATAGCAGTGGGGGCAGGGGAAGGAGGTAGACATAGGAAAGTCCATAATTTTGGAGAAAAATGTAGTCTCTTTGCTTTCAAGCCAAAACTTCCAAGTATGATCCTGCATGGTGACAGAACACCCTGATCACAGAACACAGCTAAGCAATTAGGGCCAGTGACTCAGAACTAGCAGGCAATCGCAATTAGGGCTTGGGATCAATTTCTTTTTGACATGAGTTTACCAAAATGTACAAATATCTGAAAAGGGGTTGGGGGAGGTGGTAATTCAACTCCTGTTTTCCCCAGTGGCCAGCACTGATGTGTTTTGGCTTGCCAGCAGGTGACATGATATCAGCTCACTTTTGGATTTTTCTATGCATCTTCTATGCCATGTACTCTGGATGGGGGGAATGAATAGGAGGCTCTTGGGAGAGGAGGAAGTAAACTACTACATTTGTGGTTAGTTTTGGGTGCTTCAGGCCAGTTTTTGGGTGGAAATTTTTGGGGACATTGGGGGCTATATTTTAGGACTTCAATTTGTTTAGGACTTCAGTTTGTTTATCAAAAACTTGCCAAAATTAGCAAATGACCTATGCAGAAACAGAGGAGTACATTGCTTGATGAGGGTATTTTTCAAAAAAGTAAAAGGATGGGAGAGAAAGTGACAGATTTTCTCATCCTTGCTAGACATTCAACAGGTAGTAGCAACCTGCTGGAGGCCAAAAAGAATGGCACATTCACTGGTGACAATTTCTCACTGAAAGAGACTTTCAACAATGCTGCAGTTCTGATTAATGAGGTGAGAAGCAAGATAGAGACCGTAAGCCATAAACTCCGGGCTTTGGAATAACACATCCTAAGCTATCTGTCTCTTGTAATTTATGTCTTCTTAGGTTCCTAGGGCACCAAAAAGAATCCTATTGAGTACAGAAGTTAAAAGATAGGCATCCATCAAGTCTAACAACCTCTCCTTCATTGTCACACCACAACATCCTTAGTTGGAATTCCTGGCTTTAAATGAAAGGTTCAGGGAAATGGAGAAAACAAGTAAATGTTATCAGAGGCTTAGTAGCCCCTAAAGCACATAGCATGGTGTGTGTTTGTGTGTTTGTGGGGGTTGGGTTGGGGAGGAAATCAATTAGAGTAAACTGTATAATTAAGGTTTTTTTTTTCAAGAAGGTAATTGAATCCTAGGGACTGAGGGAGCTCAGACTAGAAACCTGTTATAAGTGCCTGTCTTCAAATACTAGTAATTAAAGGAAATGAAAAAAAAGAAAGAAAAGTGTCTTTAAACCAATTTAAGGAGGCCATGTGTTTTATTTCCTGATACTCTCAAAGTTTTTTGATTTGGCTGGGACAATCATGATTAATGAGATTGAGTAAACCTAGGTAAAAGCAAATTGTTGTAGGTTCTCCTAGGTTGTGTGTTCTTTCTCATTAATTACTTTTGCCATCTTGACCACATTCTGATGTTGCTTGGCCACACATGCCCCAGTTTTCATCTGTAAATTGGAGCCCCCAGTGGAGTAGTGGGTTAAAGCCTTGTGACTTGAAGGTTGGGCTGCTGAACGGCATGCTGCCAGGTTCGAATCCCACCCGGGGAGAGAGCGGATGAGCTCCTTCTATCAGCTCCAGCTCCATGCAGGGACATGAGAGAAGCCTCCCATAAGGATGGTAAAACATCAGAACATCCGGGCATCCCCTGGGCAACGTCCTTGCAGATGGCCAATTCTCTCCAGAAGCGACTTGCAGTTTCTTAAGTTGCTCCTGACACACACACAAAAAAATCTGTAAAGTGTAGGAGTGTATGCTCTTCAGGGGACACAGTCTTCCATTTGAAATGTTATTTGGGACAATCCTATGCATGTGTGTTTGTGTGTGTGTGCATGTGTGTATGTGTGTGTGTGAGAGATTTTTTAGGTGTTGAATGTTTTAAATACATTTAAATCCTCAAAATCTCAACGTTTTCACCACAAAAGTTCGAATAGCATGTTAACTATCTCAGTTATAATGAAATAACCTTTACACATTTTTTCTATCCTGATATATATATATATATATATATATATATATATATATATATATTGGTTAAAGGTTTTCCCCTGACGTTAAGTCCAGTCATGACCGACTCTGGGGGTTGGTGCTCATCTCCATTTCTAAGCCAAAGAGCTGGCGTTGTCCATAGACACCTCCAAGGTCATGTGGCTGGCATGACTGCATGGAGCGCCGTTACCTTCCTGCCGGAGCGGTACCTATTAATCTACTCACATTTGCATGTTTTCGAACTGCTAGGTTGACAGGAGCTGGGGCTAACAGCAGGCGCTCATTCCGCTCCCGGGATTTGAACCTGGCACCTTTTGGTCCACAAGTTCAGCAGCTCAGCGCTTTAACGCACTGTGCCACCAGGGCCCCATATATATACACACACACACACACACACACACATTTATATGAGAGAGAGAATCTTTCTGTAATCAGACAATATAAAACTAAATCTCCCTCTGAGTAAGTAATTAGTTCTTATTTTAAAATAAGTTAAACATGGCACAATCAAGCAAAGTAAAGGACTTCCAATTCTTGATTTTAGCACTATTGAATTCCGTTTCCTGGAATTTTTCCCAGGAAACAGAGTCCAACAGTGCCGACCTTGGTATGGGACAATATTTGAAGATGACCTCTACTTGAAAGGCTTTCATTTCAAGACGAATTTAAAAATAAAAACCTATAAGAATTAATAAGGAAATTCGGTATTTATTGATTTGATTTACGTCCTACTTTTCTGCCAAGACTGGGATGCCAGACAGGTTTTGTCATAATTAAAATGGGTTCCAATAAAAACACAGTAAGGTACACATGATAAAATACAAATTACATTAATTATGACATTAAACTGTGAATTGAAACAAGTTTACAATGCCACACTAATAATTAATGACCAACACAGCTACTTAGTTGCTGAAAGTTTGCTGGAATCTAAAGGTCTTTGCAAGAGAAGAGAAAGACAGAAAAGAGAAGGACAAGTGCGCTTCCCTTGAAACATAATTCCATCAAGAAAGCCATTTTTTACATCCTCATCATTATGTTTGTGCAAGTGATAGAACCAAGAAAAGGGTTTTTCCTGGGTTGGAGAGACTTATCTGGAAGAAAAATACTTTGAAATTCCAACTCTTGTCTGACCTTGGAAGATAAGCAGGTTCAGTCCTAGTTATTACATCTATGGGAGACCAGATATATATTTCAGAGGGAGGCAAACCATCACTGAATATACCTTGCCCAGGAAAACCTAACAATGTTCCTAATAATGTTGTTACGAAGTCCTGTTTCTGTTATTTTGTTTCCCAGTTGAAGAAGATGAAGAAGATGGAAAGATTGTATACTGTGAGCAGGTTTTTGAGAAATCTCCACTGAGGGTGAAAAACTTTGACATCTGGCTGCGATATGACTCTTGTAGTGGAACTCACAACATGTATATAGAGACTACAGGGATTTGGATGAAATACCAGATGCTGTAGATTACATTTTAGAGGAACAGGCAAGACCATGTCTGAGTATTCCTTGCCTAAGGAAACCCTATGAAATCCATGAGGTTGCCATAGTTGACAGATGTTTTGCAGTGACTGCATTTTATGGAATCCTGGGATGTGCATTTTAGGGAGCAGTATTTTGCATCCTCAGTTTTGTGACTCGGAAGGCACAGAGTCCATCTTGTCACTGTTTTCCTTGCTATAATGAAATGTAAAGTATTTTAGTTTATGGAATAATAATTATTACTAATTAAGCAATTTTATGTAAATCTGCATCCTTTTTGGTCCCTTTTTTGGTGTTGCATTTACTCTTTTTTGGTAACACATAAATGGCTACATCTACATAAATACACATATTCACAAATGAAGCATCCCTCCATGATGAGGAGATGTCTGTTGGAAACCTTTTACAAGAGAGGATGCATATTTGGTACCCAAATAATTATGGTACCCCCAATAAATAAGAAGTGTACATGTTGAAGTAAAGACATACAGGGCTTTTTCCCCTCCTTCACTCCTGCTATGGCTGGTCCTTGTCTGGTCACACACAATGTACCACACTGGCCGTTACTGTAAATGGGAGACTGTGTTTATTCATCCATTAGCAATTTAACTTCATTGCTGAAATACATCATGAAACAAACAAACCATGCTGCACACCATGCTGAGGAAGCTGCTGGTATATAGCAAAACCATCGAGGCAACTATTTTCCACTTTTTCAAATAATGAGAGTAGAATTCATTATGGAGCATGGTGGTAAAGCACAGGCCTTGCATATAAAGTTCCCAGGTCCAACCCCTAACATATCCAATTTGAAAAATATCTGTTAATGTGATATGAAATGCTACCTTACTGGAACAGTAGAGAACTGGCATTAATGGGAATAGGTATTGTGAGCTAAAGAGGCAAATAGCTTGGTCTGGTATATTTCTATGTTTCCAGACAATATATGGATTTTGATCAGTGCTAGTTTGAGCACCTGGCACCTTTTGCAATTGCCAGGGCCTAAGTACCCCAATAGGTCCTATTATTATAGAAGCTTTCATTAATTTAGTGTTGCAGTAGATCATTGTGGGAACTTAACAGACCCGCTATTGTTGTAAGATAACCTCAAGACTGTGGAATGGATGGGTCCATCAACAATCATGTTAACAGCTCCTTCTGGCCAAATCTGACATTGGACTCTACTGTAGAATCATAGAATCATAGAATAGTAGAGTTGGAAGAGACCTCATGGGCCATCCAGTCCAACCCCCTGCCAAGAAGCAGGAAATCGCATTCAAAGCACCCCCGACAGATGGCCATCCAGCCTCTGCTTAAAAGCCTCCAAAGAAGGAGCCTCCACCACAGCCAGGGGGAGAGAGTTCCACTGCCGAACAGCCCTCACAGTGAGGAAGTTCTTCCTGATGTTCAGGTGGAATCTCCTTTCCTGTAGTTTGAAGCAATTGTTCCGTGTCCTAGTCTCCAGGGCAGCAGAAAACAAGCTTGCTCCCTCCTCCCTATGACTTCCCCTCACATATCCTCTTAGCCTTCTCTTCTGCAGGCTAAACATGCCCAGTTCTTTAAGCCGCTCCTCATAGGGTTTGTTCTCCAGACCCTTGATCATTTTAGTTGCCCTCCTCTGGGCACATTCCAGCTTGTCAACATCTCCCTTCAACTGTGGTGCCCAAAATTGGACACAGTATTCCAGGTGTGGTCTGACCAAGGCAGAATAGAGGGGGAGCATGACTTCCCTGGATCTAGATGCTATACCCCTATTTATGCAGGCCAGAATCCCGTTGGCTTTCTTAGCAGCTGCATCACATTGCTGGCTCATATTTAACTTTTTGTCCACAAGGACTCCGAGGTCTCATTTAGAGTTCTGTATTTTGCTTTAACACCCAACGGAATAATAAAACTGGTGCTTCAAGGCTGGGCATTTTGAATTCTCAATCATAAAACTCAGAAATAATTTATAATTTTACTGTGATGGTGGTTTTTTAGCTGCATTAATGCCAACTGACTTGAACTGGTTTTGCCTCTGATGAACAACATGTTTAAATTCAGTAAAATTTTAAATTTAGGTTATTTTCCTTGTGTTTATTGTTATGTTAGTCTGTTAGCCCCCCCCCCCCCCCGATATTGTTGTTAGGTATTACATTCTTATATTTGCCTTTTTGTATTGTGGTTTATTTTTGTTAGGTTTTTGATATTATTGTTTATGTATCATGTTGTAATTTTGTAATTCGTGCTTTGCACTGTGTTTTTACTTCCTGTAAGCTGCCCTGAGTCCTGTTCGGAGAGGGGGTGGGATATAAAAAAAGTTTATTATTATTATTATTATTATTATTATTATTATTATTATTATTATTATACTAATTATGCTAATTATCATTATTATTTGTACCTAAGCAAATCTTAGTATCCCATAGGATGTTGCCATTGCAAGTAAAGTGGAATATAGTAATTTATTTGAGTAATTTGAAAGAGCCTGAAATCTGATGTTACAAACTGTGGTGTATCTATATCTGCTCAAGGGGATTTGATCAGAAGATTTTTGTAAAATTCCACACAAAAGTGGAAAGCAACACAAAATATTTTGTTGAATGAAGAAAAAACCAAATGCCCCCTCTATATAATACATGGAAACAACCAGGTTGGCAACATGGAACAAGAGAGTTTCTTCCACTGCTTCAGAGGACAGCAAGCTAGTAATACCAGGAGGCTGATACAATTAGTTCTGTCTTTGACACTTCATTGTGGTCACCATTACCTAGATTCAGCCGCCTTAGATAGCTTAAGAGTAAGGCAAGTTCTGCTAAAAGTCTTTTAGAATTCAGGTCTTGGAGCTATCTGCCATGCTTTCAGTTGAAGTAGACTGTAGAAAAATCCAACATACAGTATATACCAACAGTCATACCTGCAATGGTTTATTTTACTCTAGCATAAAATCTCTTACTGTAACTTAATTTGACAGAACACTAGAAAGGGTGGAAAAGCATAGATCATAGCTATGAGAATTACCTTCCTGGGGAGAATAACATATGTGTAAGCTAAGTTTATGGGAAAACAAAAAAAATATTTTAATATGTTATAGACCTCTTGCTTTCTGATACAGGGTAGATATATACATCAATTTCTAGCATGAAATTTCAATTCCATAAGAAACCTTCCATCGACAAAGATTTTATTTTATTTATCTTATATTGACTTGTTTTTCATCAACTGAAGCATATCTTTTCCCTTTCAGTAAGCTTTTCAAAGTAAAGCAAAACAAACTAACACAAACAGATCTCCATCTACTCCACTTTTTTCTTATCTTATGTACTTTACAAGAGTACAGGTATCATTGAAATTGATGGAATTTTGAGAAAGTATGCAAACAATTACTTTGGAAATCTCTTAATCTCCTCCTCTTAGGTATCTCCTCTCACCTCTGATCTCAGAGGGATAAGAAGTTTCAGAGGCTGAAATTTCCAGAGAAGGAAACTTAACCTTCACTCAATGAGGTTTAGTTTCCTTTTCTGGAAGTCTAATCATTTATATATGGACCATTTATATACATATGTATGTACACCTCTCTCCCCGCCCTCTCTTTTTTCCCCATTTATCTATAGATTGAACACAAATGAAGACAAAGCTTAAACTACAATAGCCTAAGCAACCAACTTTGTTTTCTCAATCAAGTTCTAAGGCTAAGATGTTACAAGATCTATTTATACTGATATTCCAGATGAACACAGCTTTGTCTTTGAACGTAAACATTTTGGCAGAGAAATCAATTTACTCATACCAGATTCCTAAACAAAAAAAGCTCTCCCAAATGTTGTGAGCCAATGGAGCCCAAACTTAGTTACTGCTATCTATCCCCTCTCTTGCCTTCCCTGCACTTTGTAGTTAATTTCATTGCACACTGACATTTAGATTGCATCATCCTCAATATGGGCAAAGTGGTGCTGGAAAGTATCAAGTTCCTTGTGGAATATGATATTTAAGGAATATTGTCTAATTGTCAGGTCTTATGAAAACATATCATGCATCATTTTTCGAACAAAAAAGGTACATGCAAAGACTAGATTTTGCCAATACATTTGGTACCATTGAGCCACTCTTGTCCAAACTATAATGGTTTGCAAAGACACTGTGTAGTGTGTGCGTGTAAACTGGAAAATGAAGTGCATGGAGGCTGAGCCTGCAAAGACCTGGGGATTGATTTTGAAACTGTTTCTGTTCTGCTGCTGCAGAACCAGTTTAGACAATTTTTTTTAGTGCTGACTGAGTACTGCTGGTGAAGAGAGCAGAATATACTCAGAGAGGCCTTGCTATTTTGAGGCTTGTTTGCTGCTGACAAAAGAGGGAGAAGAACCAAGACTGTATTCTTCTCTGAAGCAAATTTGTGGACTGAGAAAGGACCATTTGTGACTGTGGACTTTTGTAAGTGATCAGAAGGACCATTGTAAATACTACTGTTTTTGATCTCTTGGAATCAGTAAAGTGGCATATTATTGTTCTGTGGGTGACTCTGGATCGCAGGCATTCGTAAGAGCTTCCATTTATCATCATCAATCTGTAACACAAACTTCAAATTCTAAATTTGAGGCTTTGCTATCAAGAGAAATCTCTAGGGGCCCTTTTCACATATCCAGTGAATGTGTGTCTTATTGGGACAGAGCCCACTGTTTCAGAGCCAGAGAGACATGCAACGTGTACTCACTAAGAAATTTAGCATCTTTTCACTTTCCTTTTCCTTTTCTTTTTGTAATCTGACTTAAGTCTTATCTTTGGGGCAAAGGCAGTAGATGAATAACACAAAACAGTGCAAATTCATTTTTAAAGGATGCCGAATACTAATTTAATTCTCAGTTGTGGACATACATTGTACAATCAGATATAAATTATGCAGTCCTCCAGATGTTTGCTGGACTGTAATAAACATCCCACATCACTGCCTATGCTGCCTAGGGTTATTGGGAATTACAATCCAACAACATTTGGGGAACCACATGATTACCTACTCCTTCTCTAACTGCATGTCCATGGACTGTTTTTGATTAAGCACTTCCATTTTTAAGAGGAAATAAGTCCCTGGGCAAAGCAATTACTGGATGACTGATCTCACCAACATCCTCATTTTGTGATTCCTCCCATCTATATTACTTTCAGGAAAAAGACTGATATGCGCCAAACATGGGAACTCTGTGACTTTTAAAGATTTTATTATTTATAAAAATAATAAAATTCTTTTTTCAAAAAAGTTAAGATGATGCTTGTTTGTTACTTGTGATACATACACTTGGCAGCCACAGATTTCATTCTAAGCTTTGTGATAGAGATAGAATGAAGAAGATTATCTTGAGTTTCATCATTATGTTTCTTGCACATGAAGTCATGCACAAAATCTAGAAGTAGGGGTTGTTGTCCCCCTCCTTCCCTTCCAGGATAGTTGGAATGGACTGAAATTCCCATCAGTTGAGCTAAAGAGGAAAGTTTGTAAGAGTTAAAGCACCACAGTATTTGTAAGCCAATTCTTCTATATTTCTGGCTTAAAGATATATGGGATTATGACAACTATATGCTGGTATCAGAAAAGGATGGGTAAGGTTTTTTGGGAGCTGTAGCATTGTACAAAAGGATAAAGATTGAGAAGGTCAAAAGGAAGAGTGACTGTGGGCCCTTTCACATTATACAGCTACAGCCTTATGCTCCCACTTTAACCAGTGGGGATACATAATATGGAATCACAGCATTATAATTCTATATTGTGAAAGGATTCCTTGTCCACATGATAGGGTTTTGTGAATCTTGGCTTTATGTGGACAAATGCCATTCAGTTGATTGACTCCTGCTTGACTCCTGGCTTTGGTGGACAAAAGAGAATGTGAAACTGTACTACGACACCCAAATGTAGACTATGGGTTTACTATGCCCCATGTAAGACAGGATCGGAAAACAGGTTTATGAATACTATCTTGTTTGGGAACCACAAGAAGTTTAGTTTGTTCCCTGGTATGGGTAGGACTTAAGCAGGAAAGTAAAGTCTGAATGTCCTGGCACACGATATATGATAAACCAGAATAATATTTATTTCAGATTTACAATTATCCATAAACACACCCAGAGTCTCCATTCTGAAAATCATTGTGAGAAACTGATTTTTTAAATGATGAACCCTTAGATTGTATTACTGTACAATTTGACTGTCCTATAGGTACATCAGCAGACACTTTGGCAAAAGAAATAATATAAGAATCCCTTTTTTTGGATAAAAGCTTCTGCAGGGAAGATGTCTTACATTTGAAAAATGCAAGAACAAGCTAATGGCTCATTGAGCATTCAGATTTACCTCATAGGCATACAAAATATTTAGCTATCTGGACAGTGAAAAAAGAACAGGATTTACAAAGCACCGCACTTGTATGTGATATAATCGCCTATTGTAAGGAAAGGTTAGTGAGAAACACGAGGTAGCTGCCCCAGCTGGTTCTCTTAGGCCTATTCTACACTGCTAGATAATCCAGTTTATTATAGCAGAAAATCCAAATTATCTGATTTGAACTGGATTATCTTAGTCTACACTGTCATATAACCTTGTTCAAAGCGGATAATGTGGATTTTATATAGCTGTGTAAGAGGGGCTTTATTTTTTTGTGGAACAATAATGGAAACTAGTTTAATTGCTTCATATTTTACCTCTGTAATAGAAGTTATATAAAGAGTAACATCTTTTTTTTGTTCCTGTACTCCCCAAAACACAGTTCTCCTTGGAATTGTATACCAAAATGGTATACCCATTTAAATATGGTTGGCTTGATTACTGTGACCAAATAGATATAGTTGGACACAGAGAGAATATGATTAGCTGTTGCAGAAGCAGCTTGGGGGACTGTGAAAGATCCATATAAGAACTTTAGAACCTGAGTAAAAATCAGGATTAGTTGTTTTTCTCCCAGCACAGCTTTAAAAACTTACTTTTTTTGGATTACAAGACACAATTCCCAGGAATTCCAATTACTGAGAACTGTAATGAGAAAGCAGTTATTTCAAGCACCAGCGTATAGTGGGTTGTACTTCTATGCATATTTGTAAAGAAAAACTAGAAAGATAACCTGATTTTCTAGTGCTCTTTCTTATCTTATATAAGCAGTCTATGAAGCATTTTTGTTTGTGGCATTCTCACCATTTGGGGCAGTAAGGAGCACTGAAAAACAAGATGTATACCTATTTTAAAAGCAGGGAAAATAAGGACAAGTTTTCTTTGTTTGCGCAGGTCCTGTTTATTTTCTCACCTTTGTTTAATGTTCAGCTAGCATGGCTTTTCTCCTGACATCTCCTAAGGTCTTATTGATGGAGCAAACAGATCTTCCACACTGTGTTAGAAGCAAAATTAAATCCAGGCAATTTAAACAAGTGCATTACAAAGCTGCTATTGTAGTGAAACAAGAATGAGGGATAATTTCTCCATTTAATTCTTTCCTAATGGCTGCTTGGCAAGTATAATCACAGGCTTTTAAGCTTTGGATAGATATTTCTGCCCACGTAACATCTGGATGAGTTCTAACTTATCTCACTTGAATTACAAAGCAACAACACAGCATACCAAGGGATTTGTAGAACCGTACTGTGAGGAGGAATGCTCTTGTTTCAGAGGATCGGGCTGGTGACAGGAAGAAAACAAATGTGTGGCAGCCGTTGTCGAAGGCTTTCATGGCCGGGATCACAGGGTTGTTGTGTGTTTTCCAGGCTGTATGGCCATATTCCAGAAGTATTCTCTCATGACGTCTCGCCCACATCTATGGCAGGCATCCTCAGAGGATGCCTGCTTCACAACCTCTGAGGATGCCTGCTATAGATGTGGGCGAAATGTCAGGAGAAAATACTTCTGGAACATGGCCATACAGCCAGGAAAACACACAACAACCCTGTGCGGCAACCCTTTCTGTGATTCCATTAGTTTTGTGTTTCTGTTGATACCAAAGAGGAATAAGGACAAGAAACCAATTCATTGGGAAAGTTTTGGTCTTTCAGAACTTCATTATGAAAATACCCACCCCTTTCAACTGCACTTGGTTTTACATGGCTGGGGATGATATATTCTCAGTTTGGAAGTAATGAGATTTCATTGAATAATAGAATCATAGAGTTGAGAGAGACCATAAGGGCCACCCAGTCCAACTCCCTGTCAGAAGGCCATCCAGCTTCTGCTTAAAATCCTCCATAGAAGGAGACACCATCACACTCTGAGGCAACATATTCCACTGCCAGATAGATCGTATCATCAGGAAAGCTTTCCTAATCTTTAGTTGGAATCTCTTTTCCTGTACTTTGAATGTATTGCTCCCTGTCCTAGTTTTCAGAACAGCAGAAAACAAGCTTGCCTCCTCCTCAATGTGACATCCTTTCAAATATTTAAACAATAGCCATATTCAACATAAATAAAAATACCCAGCTCCCTCAGCTGCTCTTCATAGAGCTTGCTTTGCAAATCTTTCAACATTTTGGTTGCCTTTCCCTGGACACTTTCTAGCACTTATCAATATCCTGCTCAGAACTGGGCACAATATTCCTGGTGAGGTCTGGCCAAAGCAGAATAGAGTGGGACTATGACTTATCTAGAAACTATGCTCTTATTGATGCAACCTAGAATTGCATTGGCTTTTTTTTTAAGGTAAAGGTTTTTTAGTTGTCACATTATACTGCTGACTTATGTTTGTCAGAAGTACTTTTTAAAACCTTAAAAATGTTATTTTATTCAATTTCCAGTGAGACCGAGTATATTAGGCACTTTACAGAGAAAGAAGGCAGACGCTAGGCTTGTGCATTTCAGTTGTACCTTAAGCTGTTTCTGCTATCCAGATTCTGGGAAATGCTGTGGTTCTATTTTTGCGCATCTCCCAAAAACAGGTGGGTGCCCAAATGGGCATTTTCGGCCTGCAGCTGAAAATGCAGCTTGATCTGGTCTTTTGGCTGCAATGGGGAGGTTTTATGGACTCCCCTTCCCATCATTTTCAGGGGTATCCAGATGAAAATGGCCACACTTAAAGGACTCATCAACCACTGTAAGCCCACCAAGTTTTATAACGTTTGGATCATTCCCTGATTTTTAGGATTTTTTTCTTTCTAGAAATAACATTTCATTAAACCATTTCCCAAAAGGTTATCCATTGCTTGCCCCGCCCTGAAACGTCTCCAGGAACAGCAGCAGGGCAGCATTCTTTCCTGCCAAATGCCAAAGATGCACTTCCACATCACACAGCCCACCCACTATTACATTTTCTTTACTAATAAAGAAACAACAGCTTCTACTAAAGCTTTTGCAGTTTGCATTTCTTGTTCTCACAACATACTGGAAGAGACAAGCAGCCCACCATCCACAAACATGCAAGCAAGCAGCCTGTCCCCTTATTAGAAAAATAATAATAATAATAATAATAATAATAATAATAATAATAATAATAATATAACTTTATTTATACCCCGCCACCATCTCCCCAATGGGGACTCGGGGCGGCTTACATGGGGCCGCGCCCAAAACAATACAATGTAAACAGCATATAAAAGAACAGCACAACACAATACAATAAACAATACAGTAAATAATATCCATTACAAAATAAAACAAGGAGACAATAAAAACAAGGGCAGACCACATGAACATTAAGTTAAAACTCGGGGTGAGAAAGACATAAAAAATAAAAACCACAGCGAACAGGGTCATAAGGGAGTGGGGTATTCTGGAGGATAGATATTAGGGGGAGCAACGGAAAAGAAATATAAAATGGTTACTCTCCAAAAGTGCAGTGAAAGAGCCATGTTTTCAAGTCTTTCTTGAAGGCTGCTAGTGTGGGGGCTTGCCTAATCTCCACGGGCAGAGAATTTCACAATCGGGGGGCCACAGCAGAAAAGGCCCTCTCCCTTGTTCCCACAAGGCGGGTCTGGGATATCAGGAGTGGGGACAGGAAAGCTTCCCCTGATGAGCGAAGGGATCGTGTAGGCTTGTGGTAGGAGATACGGTCACGAAGGTAGGTGGGTCCCAAACCGTTTAGGGCTTTATATGTGATGGTATACACCTTGAATTGGGACTGGAAAATAAAAGGCAGCCAGTGGAGCTCCTTGAACAGGGGAGTAGATCTCTCCCTGTAACTCGCCCCCGTAATTAACCTGGCAGCCGAGCGCTGGACCAATTGTAGTTTCCGGGCCATCTTCAAGGGAAGCCCCACATAGAGCGCATTACAGTAGTCCAGTCTAGAGGTAACTAAGGCATGCACCACCATGGTCAAGTCAGACTTCACGAGGTATGGTCGCAGTTGGCGCACAAGTTTGAGTTGTGCGAAGGCCCTCCCGGCCACCGCCGACACCTGCGCCTCAAGCGTCAGCGCTGAGTCCAGGAGGACCCCCAAACTGTGGACCTGTGATTTCAGGGGGAGTGCGACCCCGTCCAGCACAGGTTGCCACCCAATACCCCGATCCGATGCGCGACTGACCAGGAGGGCCTCTGTCTTGTCAGGATTGATCCTCAGCTTGTTCCTCCTCATCCAGTCCGACACAGCGGCCAGGCACTGGTTCAGCATCCGAGGGGCTTCCTTGGAGTCAGATGGGAACGAGTAGTGGATTTGCGTGTCATCTGCGTAGAGATGGCAACACCCTCCAAAACTCCGGATGACCTCTCCCAGCGGTTTCATGTAGATGTTAAATAGCATGGGGGATAGAATAGACCCTTGCGGGACCCCACAGGTCAAAGGTCAGGGGTCCGAGCAGGTGTCCCCCAGCTTCACCATCTGGGAACGACCCTCCAGGAAGGACTGGAGCCACAGCAGAACCGTGCCACCGAGCCCCATCCCAGAGAGCCTCCCCAGAAGTATACCATGGTCGATGGTATCGAAAGCCGCTGAGATGTCCAAGAGAACCAGCAGGGTCACATTCCCCCTGTCCAGTTCCCTGTGGAGGTCATCCACCAAGGCGACCAAAGCCGTCTCAGTACTGTGCCCAGGCCTGAAGCCAGACTGCGAGCGGTCCAGAAAATCAGTGTCATCGAGGAACTCCTGGAGCTGCGTGGCAACCACCCGCTCCAGAACCTTGCCCAAAAATGGGAGGTTGGAAATTGGTCTGTAGTTGTTACATACAGATGGGTCTAAAGAGGTAATGGTTTTACTACTGCCTGCTTAAAGCAGGATGGAACTGACCCCTGACCCAAGGAGGCATTTATAATAGCCACAAACCAATCCAACAACCCATCTTTGGCCAGCTTAACCAGCCAAGAAGGACAAGGATCCAGAGCGCTAGTGGTCGCCCTCACAGACCCAAGAATCCCCTCCACGTCATCAGGAAGAACAAGCCGGAAAGAATCCCACAAGATCGGACAGACAGGTACCTTGGTTACCTCCGCTGGAACGACAGTTAAGCTGGAGTCCAACTCACAGCGTATCTGAGCAACTTTGCCTGCAAAATGGTGCGCGAAATCGGTGCACCGAGTTGCCAAGTCATCAGGAAGCCCCTGGGTCTCGGGAGGCCGCAGGAGCTCCCCAACAACTCGGAACAACTCCGATGGCCTGTTGGCTGCAGACGCTATGCGGGCAGTCGTGAAAGCTTTCCTGGCTGCTCGCAGAGCCACGGAGTAAGCCTTAATAGCGGCTTTAGCCCGTGCTTGGTCAGACACATCCTGAGATTTCCTCCAGATGCACTCTAGTCCCCTCCTCGCACGCTTCATCACAGCCAGCTCCTCAGTGAACCAAGGAATCGACGTGACTCTACGCAGCGAGAGGGGACGTTCGGGAGCGATCATGTCAAGTGCCCTTGTCAGCTCACTATTATAGCGATCAGCCAGGACATCGACAGGATCGCCAGTCTCCAGAACAGGAAGATCCCCAAGAGACCTCAGAAGTCCATCCGGATCCATCAGCCTCCTGGGGCGGACCATCTTTGTGGGTCCACCACCCCTGCAGAGGTTAGAAGATCCTGTAAGTTTAGGTAGGTATGTAGGTAGGTAGTTTTTCTGAGAACGAGGCTTTGCTGTTTGCTGGAATTCCTATAATTATTAATAACAATAATATTTTAAAAGTACTAATTTGATGAAAGAGAGGTGGGTGGAGAGATAAGAGAAGAAGCTAAAGGCTTTAGTAGAGGCTAAAGGGTGGCTTAGAGCCACCCTAAAAGAAAAGCACACCCATCCACCAAATTCCCAAACACCACGCTCCCACCCACCTGCACTTTCTAACTCCCAGTCCCACTAAATAAAGAATCAAGAAAATAAAGAAAAATAAAGGAAAATCAAAAATTCAATGCTAGAAGCCAAGCCAAGCCAAAAGCTAAAGCTGAGAGCAAGCGGCAAGGCAATTGGACTGAAGCACCTCTCTCTAGAGCCAGGAAGTAACTGAGAAATGGAGGCACTCACCTCATTATACAGACACAACTTGCGTAAGACATGCCACGGCTTTCTTCTATTCTAATTGGCCCAACAGGCAGGGCTCACAGGGAAACCACATGTGAGCATGTAGCAGCTTCTCTGTGTGTTGTGTGCTCCTAAGTAGAGCAGAAAGAGCCATGTATACTTTGTATACTTTTTGGTTATACAAACAAACAAAAAAGGGGAAACATTCATATATACTCTAATATTGATTCATTCATCATTCATTCATTTTCCATGCATGCATAACTTTCCTGGAGAAGAGAACTGAACATAGGCCAGATTGCGTTTCTTGCAAATCTGCCATTCTGCCGACATACCATTTTTCTCCGTATCTTGGAAAAAAAGGTGACAGGTGACCAGACTCTGCTTGCTTGCTACAGTTTTGGAAAATAAGAAGTGGATGTACCCCTGAGATGGCATTAGTGCTTTCCCCTCTATGTGGAATGATCCTTGACTTATCCATATATCAAATCAACATCCATTTTAGCCCACAAAGCTATACATAAGGTTGAATTATCTATGAGTATGTATGTACAGTAGCAGTTGTTGAAGATGTAGTTATATTGGTAGGTTTCAGTATAAAGAGGGGAAAAATAGTCTTGTGGCATTTATTTTGTGAATCTGTAGTTGTAATTCACAGAAATTTACAGTAAAATAAAGTCTCAAAAGTTCTATAATACCACCAAACCTATTCTTACTGGTAAAAGGGAGAGTAGAAACATGTTTGATGTCTGTCCATCCTGACATGTAATATGTTGACATTGGGATATCAACATGTAAAATATTTCCCCAGCTTTGGATAAAACCACATCAGTTTTGCAAGAGTAGAAAGATCTTTCTTATACTTGAGGAGTGGGGCAGCACAACATCTAGCTATTATCTGCCTCCCTCCATAAACTGTCACTTCTCTTTCCTTTATTCTCCCCCTTTCTTCTTCTTTTCTATTCATGTTTACCATTTATTGTTACCTTTCCTCTAAAGTGTTTACACTGCAGCTTGATGTGTTTTTGTAAGTCTGTAATTTAATTTTTACAATTCACTTGAGATCCTAGCGTGATGTTCAAGCGCATACATAAACTAACTGCTCTTTTCTATTTTCCCTTTTTTGTTTTCTGTTTTATCTTGAAAAAGTTTAATCATGGATAAGAAAAGAAAGCAAATTTGATTTACATGGTTTACATAAGGGAGGCCTCATTACACTCATGGGCCAAGTGTTCCAGTAATTAATCACATTCATTGTGAAGAAATTTCCTTTTTCTAGCATGAAATCTTCCAAATGCACACCCATAAGAGCTTTTTCTTCCACAGCATGTGTCCAATATGGCATTTTCTTGGGTAAATCAGGAAAAAAGAAACAAAAAAGTCTTACAGAATCCATCTAATTTCTCTTGATTGTTATAAAAACAGGCTTAATACTCCCCCATTTTAAAAAGCTTCTCCTTATTAAGTCAAATTATATTTTAAGAACAATTTCCAGTTTTTTCTTTTAAATACATTTTTAAATACTACCCAGACTTGCTAAAAGGACAGTTTCAATAAGAGGCACCAATACTTGTGTGAAGTCTGATTTACTCAAGAGCAGACTGAACTTCAGCCAATATCCTAAGTTCCAGATGATCTCTGGTTCTCCTCCTCCTCCTCCTCCTCCTCCTCCTCCTCCTCCTCCTCCTCCTCCTCCTCCTCCTCCTCCTCCTCCTCCTCCTCCTCCAGGGCAAGGCTATAGGGAGGTCGGTTCAAATGTGGAGAACACTGATGCTTGGAAAATGTGACATTTAGAAAGAGAAAGAGGACTAGACATTGCTCTGTTAATCCTACTATTAATCTGGAGGTACACAATCGATTTCAAATTATCTCACTAATAACAGATAATGAGGACATATAACACTCCAGGGAGGATGAGAGGTTCTTAGATACAACTGAGTGGACTATCCTTGATCAATGCATGGGGGGTGTCTCTGAGGAGGTGGACAGTTCACAAATATGGAATTTGCAGTCACAGAATGAAGCAGAGGCTCTTTCACCAATTGTAGATGAGGCAGAACAAGAACACACTAGGGAGAATGAGGGGGTCTTGGACATTTCTGACTGGATTATCCTTAATGAATGTAGGGGGGATGTCTCTGAGAAGGAGGCTAGTTTAGAGCTACACAATCCAGTTCAACAACAGGGCCAGTTTTCAGGAGATCTGCAGAACACCTTACCGGAACGGGACCCTGTCAATCCTCAAAGGAGACGGGTGTTGATCATAGGCGACTCCCTCTTGAGAGGAACAGAAGTGGTGATTTGCAAACTTGGTAGGGTGTCTAGAGAAATATGTTGCCTTCCTGGGTCAAAAATCTGCCACATAACTCAGCGAATGACAAGGCTCATCAAGCGTACTGACCCTTGCCCTTTCATGTTGGTTCATGTAGGAACCAATTATACTGCAAAGCATAGTCTTCAAAAGATCAGAAAGGATGTTGAAGCTCTTGGAAGAAAGCTAAAAGATCTTAATGTACAAGTGGTCTTTTCATCTCTCTTCCTTGTTGTATAACAACCAGAGGAGAGTGACTAAAATGATCAAAGATCTGGACACCATGCCTTATGAGGAGCTTCTTAAACTGGGTATGTTTAACCTGCAGAAGTGAAGGTTGAGAGGAGACATGATAGCCATGTATAAATATGTGAAAGAGTGTCATAAAGGAGCAGACTTGTTTTCTGCTGCCCTTGAAACTAGGACTAGGAGCAATGGGTTCAAATTACAGGAAAGGAGATACCATCTGAACATTCAGGAAGAACTTCCTAACCGTACAAGCTGTTCAACAGTGGAATTATCTGCCTCAGAGTGTGGTGGAAGCTCCTTCCTTGGAAACTTTGAAACAGAGGCTGGATGGCCATCTGTTAGGGATACTTTGTGCTTTTCCTGCATGGCAGGAGGTTGGACCAAATGGCCCATGTCATTGGCCCAGGGAAGTCATAGGGAGGAGGGAGCAGGCTTGTTTTCTGCTGCCCTGCAGACTAGGACACGGAACAATGGCTTCAAACTACAGGAAAGGAGATTCCACCTGAACATCAGGAAGAACTTCCTCACTGTGAGGGCTGTTCGACAGTGGAACTCTCTCCCCCGGGCTGTGGTGGAGGCTCCTTCCTTGGAGGCTTTTAAGCAGAGGCTGGATGGCCATCTGTCGGGGGTGCTTTGAATGCGATTTCCTGCTTCTTGGCAGGGGGTTGGACTGGATGGCCCATGAGGTCTCTTCCAACTCTACTATTCTATGATTCTATGATTCTATGTGGTCTCTTCCAGCTCTAAAATGTATGATACTATGATTCTTCTTTCTAAGTTATTTTCCCCGTGGAGGAGTTAGCATTGTGACTGTTGTTTCCACAGGGCTTTGTTTTAGGCATCATCAGGTCTCAGTTTGGCAGCACACGTCTTCATTGATGGTGTCCATACATCTTTTCTTTAGCCGTCCATGTGGTTGTCGTCCTGCAACATCCAAATAATCATACTGCAAAAACTCAACCCCACCCCCTAGCGTGCTGCTGGGATAACCAACCAACGGGGCAATGGTCTACAGTGATCGGAAGTGCGATGCGCCAATTGTAATACAAACAGTTGCATCAACCATGAAACTGTCAAAACCATAAATCTCTATTTCTTTTCTAAAGCTGTAAAAGTGAGCTCATAGATTATTCTTGAAATTCAATGGCACTGTGGTGGAAAGCAATTAAATATATCACCCAAGCTCAATTTTGAACAACAACTCCCAGAACCCAGTATCAGGACCAGCAGCCAAGGGAGATTGAGTTTTCTTCCTCATGATAACTTGATTGGCTCTATATATAATGCAGATACGCCTCTTTAACTGCCATGGCTCAATGCTATGCACTTGTGTGAGTTGTAGTTTGGTGAGGCACCAGCATTCTGACAGATAAAGCTAAAGCACTTGTAAAAATACAACTCCCTTGATTAGATAGCAACGAGTCAAGGCTAAAGTGGTATCAAACTGCTTTAATTCTATACTATAGATATACTTATAGGAGGAGGATTTAGTATTGTCCTTCAGTCAACAAATTTTTTCGGACAGCTTAATTAAGACCACCCTTGTATGCTTGTGCACTTTCATATGCAAGGCACCTAGGCATTGTGACACAGAAGACAGTGGAGGAAGTGGGTCACTGGAACAGACAGGATCATTGCCAGCCTATTGTCCTCACTTTCTGAATGTTTCACAGAACCACTGAGCAGAAAATCTCATTAACTTCCTCTGAAGCAGGATTTTCTTAAACTCTTCTGTCAAGATCACTGCTGACCTTGGGAAGTTGATCAGTCTTACCTGAACCCTTTTGTTGTTGTATGCCTTCAAGTAATTTCCAACTGATGGTGACCCTAAGGCTATTTTTTTTTCAGATTTTTCAGAGTGAGTTTGCTCCTGCCTTCCTCTGAGGCTGAGAGAGTGGGATTTACCCAAAATGGATTTCCATGGCTGAGTGGGGATTCAACCTCGGGTCTCTAGTGTTGTAGTTCAATATTCAAACCACTATGCTGACATTTAAACCACAAAGTAACTGCGAATGAGTTATATCATGGCATCAGTTATAAATGAAGTGCATGAACTTAACCCTTTGCCAATGTGTATTTATACTGACTGTACTAGTATCACTGCAGGAATGAGCAGTCATAGAAAGTCCAGGAGGTACATTCCCCATCTGCCACTTTCCTGGGCTTCTGGGGGCCATTTCTATGAAACTAGAGGTGACCATTAATTTTCATTGAGGGAGAGATCTAGGAAAGGCTGTGTGCCACAGTGAAGTTTCAGCTGACTACACATGGCCCACAGGCTATATAAATCCCTTGCCTTCTTTAGTAAAAGACAAATGTATTCCAAGTTACATTTCAGGTTTCACTCCCATTGCATAACTTGACCCAGTGTTGAACTTGGCTGAAAATCTAGCTGAATCTAAGCAGATACAGCAGCAGAGACATCTAGGTGCCCTCCAGAGAAATATGGACTTCAGATCCATTTACCCCTAGGCATGAGTTAAGATAGAATGCACTTTATGCGACTGATCATTCAGAAAGTCTGAAGGACATCAGGTTATTTCATTCTGTAGTGTTCAGTAGGGAGGAAACAACACAGAAAATCATGAAATGCCTCCAGAAATAGGCTCACTCAAGCAGTGTACCCCAGAAGTAATCTGGATTAAAACTAGAATACTTGTATTGCCATTGTCCCCTATTTATAAACCTCCTGGAAGCAACTATCTAGTCAGCACTGAAGTAGATTGGCTACTAGTTTTGATGCAGTACGGCAGTTCCTACCTATCTGACATACATAGGCTAATTTATTAGGAAGGGTTCTTGGTAAATGCCATATCTTGTTTCAGTGTACAAAGCATGGCTTGAGGATCTTCTAGTTTACGGTAACAGTTAGCAGATGCTCTGTATTTATGTAGTTACTTGAGTTACTTGCAACTTCTTTTATGATGCCACTGCAATTTTTTAAGATCTGTAAGCTTCTGCACATCTGGCTCTATCCTTACTGATCTTCTCCTACTTGGCTGGTGCCTGGAAAGAACTCAATCATATTAAACAAATACAGCCTTGGGGTTGCAACACAGCTAACAAAGAGATTGCTTGGCTCAGCACTGGCTTTCCTGCTGGGGAGAAGTGACCTTCCCTGCTTTGACTCCTCAGCACTTGTATGGTGTATGGCACTCTGCATTTTCCTATGTGGAAAATTTCTATTGTCTGCTTTCAAGGTGTCTCCAATTTATGGCAACCCTAATGCAAAACGATCTCAGGTTTTTCTGGCAAGGTGGTTTGCTGTTGCTTTCTTTTGAGACTGAATGTGACTTGCCCAAGATCATCCCAGTGGGATTCTATAGCCAAGGGATGACTTGGACCCTGGTGTCATGTAGCCCGAGTCCAGTGCTCAAACCAGTATACCACTCTGCTACTAAAACAACGAATAACAAGTATCAATTAATGTTGCTGTGTTATCACTATTTAATAATTTTATTATTATAAAATAATCATTTGAGAAAGAGACAAAATAAAGCACAGAACAAGCATTTTAGATACAACATACTGTGCATTTAAAAAAACTATTTAAAAACATACAAACTTCCCGTCTGATTGTTGTTATCCCTTATTACTCTACTCCCTTTAAATGATAATATGATCACACTTCTACTTTAGGCAATACTCTACTAATTCATTTACAGTTGATAAAGGCCCCTTATCACAATGTTTAGAATCAGAGACATTTAAAATTTTTAACACATTCAAACACATTGTTCCACAGGCTGCAAAAACTTGCTTCTGTGCATCTTTATGGTGGTTGATATAACTAATTAATTCCTTGCAGACTCCTTCAGTGCCAGCTTCAATGCCTTTTACAGAGAATCAGTCACCCAGGAGGAGATCTATGTGGGGTCAGTTCGGACTAGAGTAGACCCACACCATTCTGGGCAGACCAGCTGAACCCAGAATCATTCCATGGGCCATTCGGGATGTGTTACAGATGGTGAGAGATGCCTCTGTGGATGGGAGGAAATATTACTTTTCCTTGTCCTACCTGGAGATCAACCAGGACAAGTTCATCCATCCATCTATCCATCAAGGGGGAGATCCGGGTCCTGCGGCACCAGCAGGCGAAGAGCGAGGTCTGGACTGGCCATTTAGGAAGAAGGACGGGCCCAGATGGAGGACCAACACACTCTCCAGGATGGCTCCTTGCCGCCCAGAGAAATATAAATAAAAACATTGCCGTAATAATAACCTGGTACATGATTCTCTAGTTTAATTCTATTTGTAATATTCCCTTTTTAATTGTATTTTTACATTTTAAAAATATTTCCTTCCTTTTTAATGACAAATTTTATACTTCAGTTTGCCTATTTGTTATTTTCGTTGGAAACTGCCCTGAGCTTCCTCAGGGAGATAGGGCGGGTTATAAATAAAGTATATATTATTATTATTATTATTATTATTATTATTATTATTATTATTATTATTATTATTTTAAAAGAAACTATGTTCCTATGCCTTCATTTATGTGTTAATTCTTCCAGTACAATTAGATCTCAGATCATAGTATATCACTGACCAATATTCAGATTGATTCCAGTTTTCTAATTACAGGCGATTAGCTGCCTAGTTGCTAGTAGCTAAAATCTAATGAGATATTTATGAGACAAATTAGCATTTGTACCAGCAAAAAAAATCAACTGTGCCAGGATTAACCTGTTGATGTAACGTTTCTTGGAAAATTTATCTGCAAAACACAGATTTTTTTTCCAAAAAGGGGCATGAAGGTCTAAGCCAGGAAAAGAAATATTGGAGATGGGGAAGATACTTAGAGGAAGGGCAGAGTCTATAAGGGGTGGGGTTTTTCATATTATTTTATGACTCTAATGTAGAACTTCTGTGGGCCAGATTTGACCTATCAGATGAAGATTCTCCTCACCTGAATTAAAATAAAGATGGTTTAAGATAAGTCATAGGTGATGCATGGTAGCAGAAATAATGGTAATAGAACAAAGTTTCTTAGTACAAATAAAAAGGCAATGAAATACAAAATTCACACAAATGTGAAACAGGGCATAATATCTGGAAGAAAGTGGCAACTTAAAGCATATCACTTGAACTCATCTTTGGCCTGGTGGTCAGACTGAAGTTTTTGAATGATTCCTTTTTGAAATCCATTACATAAAATATATTACATGAACATGAAAAGCAATACAAATGTTTAATGTTTGTCACAGAAAGTCAACAAAAACAACATGAAATAAAAATGTGGAACAATTATAACAACTGTCAGACATGCTCTATCATGAGCAAAGAACGCAAAGACTGAAAAGGGTTGAGAGAAACATTAAGAACCTCTAGATTCATATGACAATCTAAATATATTTATGGCATTAGTCACACTCTATAAGTCATAATTTCTTTCTTTTATACATACAACCCTTCTAATAGCATCACTTGGGATTTCTGCATTACACTGTGCAGGCTGTTGCGCTGCACCTATCTCTTGTTAATCCAAAATATGAATAATTTCCACCCGAAAGACACAATACACTAATTCTGATAGCATTTCTTTCAGATTTTCAGCAGAGTTCTTTCCTTACCTGAAATCATTTCTGAAGGATAAGCCTGTTAGCTATTGAGAATGCAATAAAATCTCCTCATGGAGAGGCAGCATAAATTTGATGAGACAAACAGCAACACCTTGATGGCTACTGATCCAGTCAGAGATCAAAGAAGTTACTTATGGGACTAAATCTACTGGAATCCACCAACTAGAATGTCTAGTGACCATGTTGGCTGGGAGATTTTGGGAGCTAAAGTATGTCAGTTCTTTCCATTTTTATTTTCTGTATATGATTATTTGGAGCAACTATTACCCAAACCAATGAGCTAGAAAGTTTTAAGTGAACAGCATTTTAAAGTTTTAAGTAAACAGCAGAAAGGGATTCATGCCTGGGATTGGACCGTTCACAGGCTCACTGATAATTAGGTTAAGATTGTTTTTATGCTTTATATCTATGTTATTTTAAATTGTTGTTGATTATCATGTTTTATGTAATGATGTATATTTTTATTCTTGATTTTATGATGTTATGATGTCGATTGGGCTTGTTCCCCATGTAAGCCATTCCGAATCCCTGTGGGGAGATGGAGGTGGGATACAAAAATAAAGTTATTATTAAAGTTATTAAAGGGCCTTCTTGGTTGTGGCCCCCCAGTTCTGGAACATTCTCCCCTGGGAAATCAGACAAGTCCCCACAGTTCAATCTTTTTGGAGGGAGCTGAAGACATGTCTATTCCAGCAGAACTTTGATAATGGCTAAGATATCAGTTAAATTAGATGACCAAGAAGTTTTTATCCTGTTTTATAATGTTGTCTCTTTAACCTGTTTATGGCTGGGTTGCTATATGGTTGTATTGCCTGTTTTTAACTACATTCTATTGTGTTTTATTACTTGTTGCTTTATTAATCTTGTTAGTTGTTATTTTATGTTAATTGGTGCTGTTTATTGATTTGTTGTATTCGATATGTTTTGTGTTGTACTTTTGTTGTGCTGTTTTGTAAGCTGCCCCAGGTTCCTCTTGGGAGATGGTGGCAAGATATAAATAAGGTTATTGTTTATTTATTATTATTAAAGAAATAGTCTCCCTAAATAATTTTATGGAAAACCCTGTTGGAAATGATATAGCTTTTACTTGTCCACTGATGTTATTGGTCTTTACAAAAACCTCTTTTTGTTTTCTTTTCTGCACAACAGGAAAAAAGATTGTAACCCTGTTGAAAAAGTTTGTAATACAACTGAATGAAACAACATTTCAGGACTGTTTCAGTTACTGCCTTGGACTTTGTAATTATTTCCATGCTTTGATCAAAATGGATTATGTTGCATAAACTCATTCTAATTTGCAATAACATAATTACATCTTGAGTCAATAAGAATCTCATGGACACAAAGAGAAACATCTTTGCCACACAGCTTGAACTTGATCCCTTGGGGTAGGTTTCATGCAGCTCAGAATTTGACTGTGCTTTAAGATGCGATTAAGCAGCAGCTTTGAGAAGACTTAAATATTAAATTTAGCAATTCATGCTGAGTAGTTTTAGCACAATTTTAATTATTTTTCTTACTAA
Source organism: Anolis carolinensis (assembly GCF_035594765.1). Taxonomy (NCBI): domain Eukaryota; kingdom Metazoa; phylum Chordata; class Lepidosauria; order Squamata; family Anolidae; genus Anolis; species Anolis carolinensis. Next base: position 209,401,812 of record NC_085844.1, read on the forward strand.
TTGTTGTATAACACTCCAAGCCTTGGCTACTATTCCATCAGCTGAAACATTTAACATATATATTTTATACACACTGAAATGTAGAAGCCACATGATTCTTCCTTTTACTCTATGTAATTAACTTTCCGCCTTTGCTTTGCTTGGATCAACATGTATTGATATTTATTTATTTATTAAAAATTACTTTCCATACCTTCATTGCAGAGTGAATTACAGTGCATCAAAATGCAATACATGCACAAGAAGAGCTTAAAATGTAGTAGAATAGAGAGGGTAAAAAACACATTAGTCAGCAATGAAAATATAAGTGAAAAATCAAATTTACAAAGGTATTTTTTAAAAAAAATGCCTGTGTCAAAAATGGTTTTTGATATGGCCTAAAGATAAATACAGTGTAAACCACAAAGTGAAACTCGCTGAAAGGACATCACAAAGTCAGGACACCATTCCAAGAAAAGCCCTCTCTTTCATAGATAATATTGTAATGAAATGCACAGATAGAAGGATAAATACTCATCTTTCAGAGATTTTGTAAGGGGTAGACAGTGGAGGGTACTGCCCTGGAGTTGGAAAGAAGTTGTTCCTTTAAAACACCAAAAAGATCGAATCAAAGCAAGCAGCAAGACAGATATGGAATACTATTTTCCCTAGTTTACTCAGGTATTCTCATAATTAGAAACTGTACAAGGGTTGAAATCACATCCACCACAACCACCAGAAACTTTCTTTGCCCACTTCTGTTGCTTCTGAGATTTTGTCAAGCATCTCTCACACATTCTCATAACATCATTGCAATTACAGGGGCTAGAAAGTTCTTTTTAAAACAAGATATGTCAAATTAGACACAGCAGTTCATATAATGTTGCACTCAGTCCCATATCATGTGTTTTTTCACCCAGTGCTTTTTCCAAAAGCAAAACTTATATAACCCTGCTTACGGTAACTCCAAAAAGCAGAATAGGGGGGAGAGTAGCTCATACATCAGGCAGCAAATGGTGAAGTCCAGGAGGAGGCATGGCATCTAGAACAAACTGAAACCTGTGTTTTGGTATGCCTGCTACTCCCAACCACCAAGCTAGATTCCCTTCAGGTGGAAAAGGAGCTTACAGAGCAGGAGTGTACATTGCAACTAAGCAAAACTGGTTTTTGCTGGTGCCACTTGGTCCATCCCTATTACTATTGCTGCTGCTACTATTACTATTACTCATTTTCAAAATGCTGAAAAAAATATTTTAAAAAAACAGAACAAACAAGGACATCCTGGCATACTTTTAGAGCTGACATGTCCTTGGAGGTAGTTTAGTTCAACTTGCTATTCAGTTTAGAAATCTTGCAACTATAGCCAGCCTGTGACCTGAGCAGGGAAGAAAGTTGCCTCACCTCAACTTTCAACTGTCTTGGACTGCAAGAAGATCAAACCAGTCCATATTCCAGGAAATAAAGCCCGACTGCTCACTGGAGTGAAGGATATTAAAGGCAAAGATGAACATATAATGAGAAGACAGGAAAGCTTAGAGAAGAGAATAATGCAGGGAAAATTGAAGGAAAAAGGAAGAGAAGTCAACCAAGGGCAAGGTGGTTGGATGGCATCCTTGAAGGGACTGGCTTGTCCTTGAAGGAGCTAGGGGTGGCCACAGCATACAGGAAGCTCTGGCGTGGGTTGGTCCATGAGGTCACAAAGAGTTGGAAGCGACTGAGTGAATGAATAAACAACAACAAGTGGACTCATCCAGTTCAAAGCAGATAATATGGACTATCTGCTTTGATAATCTGGATTAAATGATAGTGTAGAAGGGGCCTATGATTCCCTGAATTTCTCTCATGAATTTTAGTCCTGCTTGCTGGAGTAACAGAAGACAAACCTTTGTGACAACCCCTCAGATATTTGAAAGCAAGGATAATGTTTTCCCTCCCTTCTTTTCCATTCCCTTCCATTTTCTTCTCTTCTACAGGCTAGAATTCCCCAGCACCTTCAACCATTTTTCATGGAGCTTAGTTTCCACTTTGTTTCCCTCTGGCTTATCATTTTCTTTTGCTTTGGTTTCCACTTTCCTTCTCTCTGATTGTTCTTCTCCCTGGCTTCTCAGTTATTTTCTTATGGCATTTGATAAATCCAAAGCAGCAGTGTAATGCTTCCACATAACACTATGTTTAAAATGTTTTTAAAATATGTGAGATAATGTATGTGTGTGTACATTATTCATCTTATTCGAGTCAAAATGCCTTTCCACATTGTTGCTTTTAGGAAAAAAATACCATTATGTTTTCTTCAAGAGAAACCTTATTTTCTCAGCATTCTAATTATAACATGTTGTTACTCTGAAAACACAATGCTCCATCTAGTTAGTTTGTTGTTGGTTTGTTTGCTATTGTTGGTTTGTTTGCTAATCTGAGTATAAGTATGTAAGCACAATTCATGGCCAGTGCCTCCAGTAGAACTGAAGATATGACTGAGACAACATAGTGATTCCACACTGTACCATATCTGACTTGCAATAAGTAAGTAAGAAAGAAGAGTGGCAAACACAGCATGAAATGAGGAGCTGGACAAGCCTGGTAGAACCAGCCAAACACAGTTTATGTAGTCTTGTGAATAAGGAGAAAAGACCATAACCTTGAGGCTTATCTGTTATAGAGAGATAGAGGCATGATGAAATAGGGTTAGGGAGTGAAGGCCAGTTGGGAAGAGAAAACTGATAAGAACTGAATAGTATTTGAGGTGCTGGGAATATGGACATAGTTTAGGGAGTTCATGGTTAATCTAATTGTTATATAAAAATTTTAATGGTTTTATTTTCTGTAACTGTGTCTGACTGAACTGAAAAGGACTTTTCCATATTGAACCCACTGATCACCAAAGGTCCTTGTCCATAATAGGAATCACTTTGATGCCTTAGTATCTAGGGCAGGTACCTAAGTGCAAAAGGACAAGGAGAGTCACATGAAACCAAGGATGTCTTCTTTCAGCCATTTTGGGCCATGCCATTGTGCTGGCAATCGCTGGCAAAAAATGAAGGCACACTGGACAGCTCGTGGCACTCCGCGCACCCTTCCTTCTCCCTTCATCACATGGAGAGGATGAGAGAGGGTACTTTGGCACCCTTTCCCTTCCCTCATCAAATGGCAGAAGGGATGGCAATGTGCAGCAACACACGTTGCCTCACCGCCTTTCTGCCATCACACAGCAAAAAGGGGAGGAAAGTGCTGGTACCCTCATCAAAGCTACCCAAACTACGCTTGTCATTTATCCACATGGCCAGTGCCTCTTTTTGACACTTCTCCTCCACTTTGGGAGAAATGTGGGCAGGGCCGTGCATTGTACGATGGCGCACAGCAGGCCCCGTCCTTGTCGCGATTAAAAGTGGCAAAACACAGCAAAAATGCTGCAGGGGAGCTGTGCAGGCAGCAGATGGCTTATGCACCATTTCACTGTTATGAATGCATATGTTTATTTGAAGTGGCTGAATTTGCTATAGATGAGAATGCACAACACCTTACAGAGCTCATATATTGTATCTTTTTAAACACTGTTTGCCATTTTGAGTCTTTGCTAGAGAAAAAGAACTATACAAATTAGAATGATGATCATCATCCTTATAATCGTGTGAAACTATCTGCACATGGTAAACATCTTGTGTATGTTCACTAGTAATGGCAAATGGCTTTCATGTCATCAGGGTCAGTTCTAGAATGAACTTTAAAGGCCCTATCCAAAATGCTAAATCTTTTTTAAAGGACAGGGTTCATAACCCTAGTTCCTTCAAAATTGGGACTAAAACCAAAAGGAGGTTCATACCTTCATTGGAATGGAAGCCACCAGACACTACTATTGTCTAATTGGAAGTAGGTCCCATTGAGCTTAATGGAACTTGCTTCTGCCCAGTTTGGATTGGAACAATTTCCCCCTTATTTAAATCAATGTAATGCAAAGCATATTTCCCATGGCATTCCTTGAGATGTGTGCCCCAGGAAAAGAGTTTAGAAAGGCAACTAGTTAAAGTGATTCAGAAATATGAACTGATGAGGCCCTACTTGTGGAAAGGTGGGAAAGGAGTGAGTCATAGTAGAGAACAGGAGAGATAAGGCAGGGAGATGAGGAAGAGGCAAAATATCTGGAGAGACTGCTTGAATATGGTCAAAGCCAGGGGCAATGTTTGTAAATGAGATTTATCTTGGGAGACTGAAAGACATTCTAGATGTAATTTCAAAGTTAATTAAGTGGAATCTTTTAAAAAAAAAATCCTCAAAGTATTTGTTTAATTAGCAGAGGGTGAAATTTGCAGCTGGCAGATCTATGGTGCCATGACTTTTTATCATTTCTGTGATCCAGAAAGCATAGAAATTCGAAACTTTCAAGTAAATATGTTCTCTCCTCAGTGACAGGTTTCTAGTGACCTGGAATTACCGTAGATGCTATAACCATGGTAACAAAATAGGTGATGGGGGAAAATTACTGCTATTATCACACAAATCAGGTCAAAATAAATAGAAATTATCAATCTTTTTGATGAAAGCAAGAAGCCTACTATTAGCTCTCTTAATTGGACACTTAAAGAGATTACATGACTAATAACCAGCTAAGTCTTCACAAAGCAAACAGGACTGGTTTTTCACCGACAATCTCTTCTAATTTGATTGAAGGAGCTAACTGAATATCTATAACACAAAAAATTAGACAATAATATTTTCCAGCCAGGTTGCACACATGGAACTTCCTCCCCAATGAAATTAGATCAGCATCCTCCTTTCTGGCCTTCAGGAGAAAAGTAAAAACTTAGCTATGGGACCAGGCCTTCAGGCAATAAGCAATAAAAAGAATAATCAGAGATTATGTGAAATAGAGATTGATATCGGAATGGCCTTGGACTTTAATTTTTGGATTATGTGATTTTAATGTTTAAATTAATATGTGTTTAACTCTATGTTTTAATGTTAATATTACTGCATTTTTATGATTCAATCGATAGTTGTATTTTATTATTGTTGTGTAGGCATAGAATTTTGCCATAATATCTTTGGAAACCGCTTTGAGTGAGGGTGAGCAAAGCAGTATACAAGTGAAGTAAATAAATAAATAAAATAAAATCCCTCCAGGCCATTTTTTTGCATCTCTCCAATCCTTCTTGGACCCTTCTGATGTTCCCTTTGCAAAAAAAGAAAAAGAAAAAAAAGAAAAAAAAGAAAGAAAGACAGAAAAAAGAAAAAAAGTGTGTGTGTATGAAAAGGTCAATTTCTACTCATGAAAGTCTGTAGATGCAATAAGTTGGCATTCATTGAAACTTTATGTGGACACAGTGGTGTGACCTTTGGGAAAGAGAAAGTGGCACTGCAGAGCATTTCCACTCTTGCCCTAAATCAGTGATTCCCCAAAGAGCAGCACCACCCCTCTGGGGGCAAAGGAAACATCCTGGGGTTTGTGTGAGGAAAAAAGGGGTGGCAGCGGGGCATTAGTAGAGCTTTAGGATTAAGTAATTTTTTTTTACAAACTCTATATAGTCAAATTTAAGGTAATACTGTCAGGGCAGGGACAAATCTCTGTGGGCCTCACTTGGCCTTGCCTCAGGAGCCCTGGAAGTGCTGGGCCCAGGAAGAGCATGCAGACACCATAGTCATAATGTGGGAGGCGAGAGCCATTTTACCCTTCTGCCTCAGGCAGCAAAATGTCTTGGGCTTGTCCATCTGGGTTGCTGCCTTCCTTTGCCCAACATGGATCTAGACTCAGGCTTTTGATTGCAGGCAACACCCCCCAAAATTCCACAACCCACCCCCCAAAGTGCCAAAGTGCTCCACCCCTTCTCACAGCTGCTCAGGTCCCTTTGGAACCTAGGATGGCAAAAAACAACAACGACAGCATTCCTTCTTAGAAGGTAGGAAGAGAAGGCGGGCAACTTGGCCTTCTTCCACAATTCACCACCCCTGGGAGACTCCAATATCCCTCTCATCCACAGCCCTCATTACACTGCTTTTTGTCTAACATAAAAAAACCTTCCAATCTTATTGCCAGATAGGTGTGTGTGTGTATGTGTGTGTGCATGCGCTCTAGGGTTGTCCCTCAAGATGAAAGTGGGTGGTAATCTGAAAATGTTTAGGAAACACTGCCCTAAATAGTTCGGAGACAAGAAACATAAAGACTGTCTTCTCCTGTATGATCCTGCCTCTCCATTGTGGGGCTTTTAACTTTTAAATTATTTGCATTTTTTAAAAAATCACCTAGCATTTAATTCAGGTTATAATTTCATCCCCCATCTTCTATATGCTTTAGTCTTGCCCATGGTTCTACTATAATTTATTTTAATAATTCAGTTTTTATACATATTTCATTTGTTTCAAATCACCTTGAATTTCTTTTAGAAGAAAGCAGAATCTTCTACATACAAACATGAATAAATGCATGAATTCTCTTATTCTTTCCAGGTTGTTTTCCTATGTTAATTAAATTGCTTAGCTGATTTATGGTGCAATCCTGTATATGTCTACTCAAGAAGTAAATCTCACCAAATTTATTTGGGCTTATGCTCAGATTTCGTTCATTATTTACTGTCAGTAAATATTTCTACTTCCAAAGAAGGAAAAGAGAAAAGATACAACACAATTAAAATACATTTTTGGAACTTGCTTTCTTTCAAAGTTAGCGTGAGAAGAATACAATTCTCCATTTTCATTCTGTCCTTTATTTGGAGGGTTTGCAAAATCATGTGTGCAATTCTATATATAAAGAAAAGATTTTCCTGTTCAAGGAGTTTTCTCCCAAATGGACCCCTAAATTACCTCTTTTGTCTCCTGCTGTGTAATTCTACAATTCTCTCAGTTAGTGGCCTTGGAGTTTGCTGTGTTTAAGGCAGAATGATTTGATTGCTATTATCCAGCAAGAAACAGAAAAGGCAAATATATATTTATTGTTAACTGAAAACCAGTAGCTTGCGAAACCTTTGACATCCATCTTGCTTTTCTTGAGGACAATGAAGGAGACACACAGTACGCAAACACAATGGTTTGAGTAATACCACAAAAACTAATTTAAACTTTTAGGTTTATGTTTTAAAATAGTGTCACAAGAGGCTTGCTTGTATTCTGAAGGGAGAAAAGTGCTCTAAATATAAAAATTACAACTGAAGGAAGCATCCCCTGTATTTAGTGAAATAGCTCTTTGTAATATATATGTAGGGGAGATTTCACAGCAGCCAGCACGTATATGATAATGTCCATGCAATGATTCCACATCTTGTTTGTAATTATGGTTACATAATTATTTGTGATTACAGTTGCTTCTCTTGGGAACTGTAGCAGTCTCAAAGTTCATGAATGCTGACGCTTGCTGCTTTACACAAAGCTTTGGGGAGGGGGCTGAGCAAGGGAACAGAATAAAATGCAAGCAAAACATGATAAAACATTATAAATTAAAATATAATTTCCTCCAGTACTACAAAAATTTCTGCTTATGGTATTCCACAGCAATGTGGTTCACTAGATTTTAGTATGTGGTGGCCTTATCAGTGGTATCACCCTACATATTGAATTCCCATTTATTAGAGGTCTGGTTGTCTAAGGATCTCATGACATGTACCTTGAGAAGCATTGGGAATTATCTTTCTAGCAAAGGGAAACCTATCTTAGATCCTCAATTGTCCTGTTTCAAGTTCTGCCTACGCATCAGACATTTTTCACTTCAGGTTTTTCCTGTTGTTGCCCACGTTTGGAACCATCGCCTGTGGAATCCTTTCCTCCACCCTCTCCATATTACTTTTTTTTTTAGTTACGAGTTGGGTCGATACAGGGAATTCTGTGGATGTAGCGTACCTGGATTTCAGTAAGGCCTTCGACAAAGTCCCCCACGACCTTCTAGCAAACAAACTAGTAAAATGTGGGCTAGACAAAACTACGGTTAGGTGGATCTGTAATTGGCTAAGCGAACGAACCCAAAGGGTGCTCACCAATGCGTCGTCTTCATCATGGAAAGAAGTGACAAGTGGAGTGCCGCAGGGCTCCATCCTGGACCTGGTTCTGTTCAACATCTTTATTAACGACTTAGACGAAGGGTTAGAAGGCACGATCATCAAGTTTGCAGATGACACCAAACTGGGAGGGATAGCTAACACTCCAGAAGACAGGAGCAGAATTCAAAACGATCTTGACAGACTAGAGAGATGGGCTGAAACTAACAAAATGAAGTTCAACAGGGACAAATGCAAGATACTTCACTTTGGCAGAAAAAATGGAATGCAAAGATACAGAATGGAGGACGCCTGGCTTGATAGCAGTGTGTGCGAAAAAGACCTTGGAGTCGTTGTGGATAACAAGTTAAACATGAGCCAACAATGTGATGTGGCAGCTAAAAAAGCCAACGGGATTCTGGCCTGCATCAATAGGGGAATAGCGTCTAGATCCAGGGAAGTCATGCTCCCTCTCTATTCTGCCTTGGTCAGACCATACCTGGAATACTGTGTCCAATTTTGGGCACCGCAGTTGAAGGGAGATGTTGACAAGTTGGAAAGCGTCCAGAGGAGGGCAACTAAAATGATTAATGGTCTGGAGAACAAGCCCTATGAGGAGCGGCTTAAAGAGCTGGGCATGTTTAGCCTGCAGAAGAGAAGGCTGAGAGGAGACATGATAGCCATGTACAAATATGTGATGGGAAGTCATAGGGAGGAGGGAGCAAGCTTGTTTTCTGCTGCCCTGCAGACTAGGACACGGAACAATGGCTTCAAACTACAGGAAAGGAGATTCCACCTGAACATCAGGAAGAACTTCCTCACTGTGAGAGCTGTTCGGCAGTGAAACTCTCTCCCCCGGGCCGTGGTGGAGGCTCCTTCTTTGGAGGCTTTTAAGCAGAGGCTGGATGGCCATCTGTCGGGGGTGCTTTGAATGAGATTTCCTGCTTCTTAGCGGGGGGTTGGACTGGATGGCCCATGAGGTCTCTTCCAACTCTACTATTCTATGATTCTATGATTCTATAATCAGGGAAAACTTTAATATTGAAAACCAAGAGATCCCTTGCCCTACCCAAAGTCCCATATGCCAGAGGAGACAGGACACCATTTTAAAAACTCTTCTTTCAATTAAATCCCTTGCCTTCCCTAAAGCTTATTATATTAAAAGAGATAGGATACAATATTTAAAACTCTTTTTAAAATGGGATCCTTTGCCCTCGTCAAAGCCCTGCACACAAGACGTGGCGATGTATCCTCTCATGTCACAGTTTTAAAACATTCTTCTCAATGGGATCTTCCACTCTTCTCTTTTAATTCTTCCCCTTGAGTAGACCAGCAGAATTTAAACTTTACTTTTAACATTTCTTTCAATGGAATTTTCCCTCCACTTCTACCACTTCTTCAGTTTGGTGGTCTCCCTCTAAAAGTGATCAGCACATTTTAAAAACACTTTCATCAATAGGACCCACACTGTCTATAAACCACTTTAAACAATAGAAGGATTATGGAGGAACACTTCATAAAATGGAGTGTAACAGAGAAATCCACTACTTGCTATGGAGCCCTGATTACTATTAGGGAGAAAATGCAGTGATAGCAAAGTGGTGAGGAACACCCATTCCTCCACGTCACTGAAACGATCCAACATGGGCAAATCTTTCAGATCCCATCACATGTGTTTTTCGCTGTTAATGACGGTTCTGGTGCACGCCAGGGCTCAGAATACAAATACTCACCTGTGTTCTGAACTCTCCTTTTAGCACACTTTAGCTCTATTTTGATTGATTGATTGCATTGTTTTTATTGTAATTTACCAGTTAATTGTAATTTATGTATGTAATTTATGATTTTTTTGTTGATGTGTGCCTTCAATTCATCTCCAACTGATGGTAACCCAAGATGACCCTTTCATGAGGTTTTCCTGGCAAAATTTATTCAAAGAGGTTTTCCCTTTGCCTTTTTCTGAGGCTGTCAAGGATCAGCTTTGTGTCTAATGGAACTCCAAACTATCCCCATGCCATGACTGTGGCCAGAGAAAGGAATGTAAACATCTGGGGCCCAGCATGGAAAGCGCTGATACTAGGCCTAGCTTGAGAAGAGGCTGATAATGAGAACCGGTTCAAACTAGACTGACACTAGACCGACAAAATTGACTCTATGAACTGAAGGGACAGGGTTCCAGGAGATAGTAAAATCAGTTTTCCCATGTGTTCTTTATTCACAACTTTTCCCCTGTAATGTAGGTAACCTGGCATTCAGAGTTAATTCCAAGACATCCTTGTGAGTGACTTTAATTTCTGCAAGCCATCACTGAGTGTGTCTTGCTTAAGATCATCCAGTGGGTTTCTATGGCCAAGTATGGATTTGAACCCTAATTTCCAGAGTTGTTGTCCAGCACTCAAACCACTACACCATGATGTTTCTCTAATTTGAGATTCTATTGAAAAGCTTTTCAATGCTAATTAAAGTGATTAACTACACAACATTCACACTGACCTCTCTCACCCTAGACTTTCCACAGATATATATTAACCTCTTTGCTTAGTTTTCTCCATACCTCACAACCTCTGAGGATGCCTGCCATAGATGTGGGCGAAACGTCAGGAGAGAATGCTTCTGGAACATGGCCACACAGCCCGAAAGACATACAACAACCCTGTGATCCCGGCCATGAAAGCCTTCGACAACACATTGTATCCTTTCCATCCCTGCATTGTTTTCCTACTCATTATATAGATGATGGTTTTATCCAGATCAAAGGAGAATGTTAAGGCAATGGACCTTTCCCCAACCTGATCTCATTGCTTTGCCCAGATCTGTAGGAATCTGTTGATAGAAGATGCTGGATGCTGTAAGAACTAGTTCTTTCAGTTGTAGATGAAAAAATTTATTCCATGAGGAGATGCCTGTAGCAGCATCTAAGGATACCAGCTTGTACTCAGATAGGTCAACAGTTCAAATTTTATCTGTGAAATCATTCATTTCACACTTTAGGAAAGGTGTTGAGATGTGATTTTATTTGGATTTGAAAATGCAAAATTCAAAAGTATGAGAAAATGGCAGAACAGACCATTGAATTGTTAACAAACAGCTCACCATAAATATGCAACAAAAACAGTGGAGCTCCGACACAGCTGCTTATTTTGAAAGGTGAGGTCAATGTATAATGCAGAAATTAATTGTGCTTTTCAGAGTGTTTTTTACCCAAAGAAAACAATTGCATTTAATCTTGTATAATTTGGCAGGCGTTTGGAGCGTGCCATTGCCTGACCCAGTAGAGCGTGGTAAGGGATGTTGACTGTGCAAGCTGTCATATACATACAGAGCATAATCATGTGTTGCAAGAATGACTGAGAGTAGTGTAGGTTTAAATCAAAACAGCAGTCAGAAAGAACTGAAGAAAACATTACATTCTAAATAAGTGGAGACAGAATCACAAGCGTTGCAAGGTCATGGGCAAGAGAAATTGTTTCCAGAATGAGGGCATTGGCTATGCACAGTAATAATAACTGAACCGTGTGGTGGTGATTATGTTTCTTGGCATGACACACCTGCCACACATGAAGCCAAAGATTTCCTTTATTCTTGAATTAGAGAGTTTGGGACCATCTGTATGAAAAAGGAAGATGTTTTCAGAAATGCAAATTGGGTTCAGAAATACGGAGTTAAGATACTATATAGGCACACCTCATTTCTGACAAAGAAGTTGTTTTGTACAAAAATGTTTTCTGCCACTCCGCACAATATTTCTTGCACTCTCTTTAGCTTGAAGGTCTTCCCCACAAAAAACAGAATTGGCATGGAGGGGATGGTGAAGGAAAGCTAGAGAAACACAGTCTTTTGATGCTAGTGTCTAGTAGTACCGTGTTTCCCCGAAAATAAGACATACCTATAAAATAAGCCGTAGCAATATAAACCATACCCCGAAAATAAGACATAGTGATAGGTGTGGCTATGCGCTACTGCAGGGCTCCTCCCCAGCAGTCTTGCTGCTGGAGGAGGATGCCGGAGCACTACTGGCTGCGCTGCCTCTCTTTCTGCCTCAGGGCTTGGGCGCCACAGCGTTCCCTCCCTCTCAGGAGCAGCAACCCCTCCAGATGGAGGGAGGCATCTGGTCATCACCCTGTCTGAGTGCTTGAGTACTGGCCATGGATCTAAAAAATCAGACATCCCCTGAAAATAAGCCATAGTGTGTCTTCTTGAGGAAAAATAATACCATGTTTGCCCAAAAATAAGATAGTGTCTTATATTAATTTTTGCTCCCAAAGATGCGCTAGGTCTTGTTTTCAGGGGATATCTTATTTTTTCATGAAGAATTCACATTTATTGTTGAACAAAAAAATAACATTAATAAAATGCTGAACAGTATTTTATACTGTGTGCCTGACTCACACATAGGATCACAAAAAATAAGGGCTGTAAAGTATCTGGCTCCCACACACCGTATGGAGACTGTAGTTGCTGGACCACTTGTACAGCAGGGATGGTATTGCAGCTTCAGGCCACCAGAGGGAGCTTTGCTAGGTCTTACTTTTGGGGGAGGCTTTATATATAGCAATTCAGCAAAACCTCTACTACAGTGGTTCTCAACCTGGGGTCCCCAGATATTTTTAGCCTATAACTCCCAGAAATCCCAGCAAGTTTACCAGCTATTAGGATTTCTGGGAGTTGAAGGCCAAAAACATCTGGGGGGGGGGGCAGGTTAAGAACCACTGCTCTACTAGGTATTATTTTCAGGGGATGCCTTATTTTCGGAGAAACACAGTATAAGACAGTGTCTTATATTTGGGGAAACATGGTAGGTCTGTGGTGAACAGTGCAATAAAGCTTGAGATGGGAAAGAGTGGGAATCTGCCATAATGATTTCTGTTGGAGTTGTGTGCCTTTACCAGTTGCTGTTTACCTTAAGCAAAGTAAATAGCAACCGATACCAGAATCCCATAATTACCCCCGTATGAGCAGCAAAAATGAGAGAAAGTGGAAATCAAATAAGCCCTCTCACCAGGTATGGGCAACAAGTTTAAAAAACAAAAATCTATATGATTGCCACTAAGATGGAAACTATAAGAAAAGTTGAGACTAATGGGAAAAAAAGGCCTCACTTTGGATGCATTTTGGGAGAAGCCTTCAAAGTGGCTTCTAAAAAGTTAAGAATGTTTTTTCTCTACTTACGCAAACCTTATCTGACTGTTTCATTTCACACACACAATAGCTAACTCTGAATAAAAAGGTTGTTAAAACATTTTGAACCATTCTTCTTTTTTGTAGTGTAGGAGCATCTCCCTAATCTTTTCATGTCATTTTCTGTGTCTAGTACTAGATTTTCTTTTAAAGAAATAATGCCCTAGAACACTTCTACTCTGTGAACTGAGTTATATCTGTAAAGATATCTTGAAGTCAAGCCTCTTAAAGATTAAAGGGAACAAGAGGTAAGTTGTTTTTCACTTGATTCAGATTGAACAGGCTTAAATACTGCTTTTAGTAATGTGCAGTTCCCAAAAAAGCATGTGGCTTTAAAAGAAGTGTATAATTAAAAATAAGTCAGGCAAATGTATTGTCTAAGCAGATACAAAACATTTCTGATAATAATATGAAACCTTTTACCCTAATATCTGTCTTTCCTTCCTCTCCTGGTGTTACTCTCTGAAGAGTGTTTGTTCATGTTTCATATTTGCAAGTAATACAAAAGGCATAGAGTGATGTGATGTTAGAAACTATCCAATACATACAACATGGCTAGCTGGTTAAGTTACATTAGTTATTTTTACCTAGAAGTGCATGCAAAGCAAAGGAGCCAGTCTGATTCATTATGAAAATAGCCTCTTTGGAACCAAAGAACTGAAGAAACAACAAAATAACACTAATGGATCTTTAAGCACAAAATAATGGAGATTAAAGAACAATGGTATGTTTTATCCAGATCATGAATAAAGCAAGAAATCAGCCACATAATTGACATCATGTTGTAAAGGTAAATTTTTCCCCTGACATTACGTCTAGTCATGTCCGACTCTGGGAGTTAGTGCTCATCTCAATTTTTAAGCTAAAATGCTGGCATTGTCCGTAGACACCTCCAAGGTCATGTGGCCAGCATGACTGCATAGAGCGCCATTACCTTCCTGCCAAAGATTCAAACCACTGACCTTTCAGTGAGCAAGTTCAGCAGCTCAGCAGTTTAACCCACTGTTCCACTGAGGCTCCTTGACATCATGTAGGATCAGGGCCAGCCTTAGATAATTTTCAAGTATAAGTAAGCAGTATTTTTGGCGCCCCCCCCCCCCCAGAAGGAAGGAAGGAAGGAAGGAAGGAAGGAAGGAAGGAGAAGCCAGTCAAGGGAACCCTTCAACCCAGGAGCGAGGCCCCTATCCTTGGAGTGCGCCCTTCCTTCCTCCCTTCCCTGCCCCCAATAGGCGTTCTTGCACTTCCAAGACATGCTGCCAGCTGGGAATCAACATGTGTCTCTGAAGCCGGGCTCCGCAGCTCTCTTTATCCATGAAGGGCAGCCCCTCTTGCTCCGCCCTCCCTCCCTCCCTCCCTTTGAAGCTCCTGGCTCTGCGGGACCCCAAGGCAGGGCAGGGCTTGTGGGAGAGGAAAGGCTGCCCTTGCCTTCCAAAGACGCTGCTGAGGGAGGAAGGAGACCAGAGCGCAGCGCTCCGCGTTTTCCCAAAGTCCTGGGGCTGCCAGCCTGAGAGATGCTGCTGAGGGAGGAAGGAGACCGGCTTGGGCACACGAAGCCTCTCACAAGGGACTCTCCTTCCTTCCCTTGTTCCCCCCTTCTCCCGGCTTACGGAAACCTGGATTTCGCTCCGAGTTTCTCCAAAAGCCTGGGCCCTTACCTTCCATGGCTGTCTCTGCTGCTGCATCTGCCTCCCCTCCTCCGCTGCCTCTTCCTTCGCATCTTCCTGGGGCAGCCCAAGGGAGAGGGAGAGAAAAGTCCTCCTCCCTCTCTCGAGCTCCCTCGGGCTCAGCAGTGCTCCCTTCCTCGGGCTGCCCCAGGAGGATGCGAAGGAGGAGGCACAGAGGAGGGGGAGGCAGACACAGCGGCAGAGGCAGCCATGAGTGTGGCGGCGTCAGAGGGGAGTGGAGAGGGCCGGAGCCAGGGCTGGGCTTTCCCCCTCCTGCTTGCCCTGAAGACCGGCAGAGAGAGAAGCGGAGGCGGGTAATTCTCTCTCTCTCTCTCTCTCTCTCTCTCTCTCTCTCTCTCTCTCTGCTGAACCAGAGGCACCTCAACTGCATCCACTACGCAATTGCGCCTTCCGCAATTGTGTAGTTTGCGTATAGGTTGAGCCGCCCCTGTGTAGGATGTAGGAATTCTTGGGTCCCCTGAAACTGTTCTATATTCTTGACAGAAATGTCATTGCTGTCATTTTTGTTGGAAAAGTCAAAAGTTACCCAAGCACTACACCAGAGCTGAGCTGTGTTCTAGGCTTGGTTGCAATATAAATTTGGCATGTTGGACTATACTTTGTCCAAATCCTTCCTAGGGAGTGCGTGCATGCATGCATGCCATATAGTGTTCTGGGCCATTACCAACAATTTCTCCAAAATACAGTAGAAAAATGAGCAAATTTTAAAAGGAATAACCCCCCCCCCCCAATATTGCTCAATAAAAAATAGGTCACAAATAGCATGAAATAATTTGACATTCAATCTGCTTATGAAAATATAACCCAAAACGAGTTTTTTTCTGTCTTTCCAGTCTATTCTACTTTTGTTGTGACAAAGCTCACTCATTCAGGCATGTGTCCTCTTGGATAGGCATTAGATAAATGTCACTGCTTTTCTTCATTTGTTTCCTTTTAGGAATTGTTGGTATTTGTAGCAGTGAATGTCTTCCTCTCGCTAATCATGGGGAAGTAGAGAGATGGTGTGATTTATTGATTGGATTATCAAAATTTGGACAGAAAAGGGAATCTAAGGATGTGTGTATCCTTTGCAATTTAGTTCCCTTGCTGGTCAAATTGAGTTCATGCACATGATTAAACAAAGCAGTTCCTGCTTTGAAACCTTATTAGATAGTTTCCTCACTACACAAAACAAAGAAAGGTTGCAGAGATATTTCCTGCTAGGCATGACTGGGAATATAAAATAGCTTCTTTCTATATAGAGGATCAGAATGGATAAGACGCTCTGGACTATTGTGTCTGCATGTGTTACCTTATGGGAACCCCATGATTTTACTAGGATTTCCTTTGGCAAGGAAAACTCAGAGGTGGTTTTAACAGTTCTTTCCTCTGAAATATAGCCTACAGCACCTGGTATTTGATGGCAGTCTCCCATCCAAGTATTAGCCAGTGCTTGCCCTTCTTAGCTTCTAAGATGAGACAAAATCTGTTGTCTTTCAGGTATTTAGGCCACTGATTATTTGTCTTCCCATATAACAGCAAGAGCAAAGCATGGAAATAATTGTGGAAGCAAAGATACAATTTCATGATTACACTCAGATATGTTTAGGTGGTAAAGACAGCAACTGTGTTAGAGTACAAATAATATATATACAGTACAATGGTTATAACCTTTTTGTCAATAGTTTTTGAACAATAGTTTTCAAAATATTTATTACTTTATTTGATTTATATCAGTCTTTAAATGATAAAAAAACAGTTAAAAATAAGAAGAAAAGTTATCAACTATCCCAATAACATAGCTATCATGGGAGCAGGGATTAATGAATCTGCTGATTTCACTTTGCTCTTTCTTGATTTAAAGAGCAAATAAACTCTCAAATTCTTTCTGTTCTTAATGATGAATTGTATTAATCTTGTAATTTTTAACAATAACGAAACCTATGTTCAGATATATATACTAGCTGCCTGGCCACGTGTTGCTGTGGCGTAGTCCTAAGTGGGTTTTTGTTTGTGGAAGCAAGTATGAATGCTGTAATTAGTCACCTTGATTAGCATTGAATGGCCTTGCAGCTTTAAAGCCTGGTTGTTTCCTTCCTGGGGGAATCCTTTATTGGGAGGTGTTAGCTGGCTCTCGTTGTTTCCTATCTGGTATTCCCCTGTTTTCAGAGTGTTGTTCTTTATTTACTGTCCTGGTTGTAGAGTTTTGTAATGCTGGGAACCAGGTTTTGTTCATTTTCATGGTTCACAGCAACCCAGTAATACTACTCCTCCTACTACTACTACTACTAATAATAATAACAATATTAATATTAATATTAATAACTCTGTGTTGGAAGGTGTCCAGAGAAAGCGGGCAACTATTTGATAGGGACAATGCTGATTAATCTTTGCTGTCCTGCTTTTTCAGCTGCTTTTAAAAAGCCCCGTTTCTCTCTTTGCTTCCGCTTTTCCCTTTGTTCTCAACTTATTCAGTTAGTGCTGATTTTTGTGTGGCTGGCTTTTTTAACATTCTGTGAATAGAAAAATGAAAAATCTTAAGTTGTGATAATATGTGAGATGTTCAGGCTTACCTCTTCCACTCGGTGAACTTGGGAGCAGCGTGATTGCCATTCATTAGATGATCACAGATATTCTTAAACCATGTAAGATCTATACAATTGTTTCTATGTGCAGAAGAGCTTCATAGAACCTGACACATTCCCATTCTCTCATGAACAATTTGTGCTTCAGTGAAACCTGCCTGGATGAATGCTTGCTCTTATGATATGTACTTAACAGAACTAGTAGCACACGCCTGATGATTTCTATGCTGTGAAAGCCATTCATTATACCACAGAGAGGTGTGGTTTCAAATGAATTTTGACTTTTAGCACCCCAGTCATTATGAATTACTTGACAGAATATAAGTCTTTTCAGAAACATGCCCTGGGTCTCTGGAGCACAGCTGTTACATTTTCTTCATTAGACAAGAAGTAGTACTTCAGTCTTCATCTTTGGAAAAGCGTGTTATTTGGAAATTTGTGTCAAACAACAGGTGCTTACAAAGGTGTTAAACAGAGCTGGGAAATGTGTTGTCGAAGGCTTTCATGGCCGGGATTACAGGGTTGTTGTATGTCTTTCGGGCTGTGTGGCCAATGTTCCAGAAGCATTCTCTCCTGACGTTTTGCCCACATCTATGGCAGGCATCCTCAGAGGTTGTGAGGTATGGAAACATTTGTTTTATTTGTTCAGTAGAAACCTTTAAAAGCTACCAGAAGACTGTTTCCTCTTTTGTTAGACTTACGCCCCATCTACATTGACCATTCAACAGCCTCATCAGATGGAGTGCTTTTAGCATTCCAGGATGCTTTCACCCTGTCTGGGAGACAGAGACCAATGTCGGATATCACACAATGTTGTGTGACAACTGGCATAGGCCACACCCCCCAACCAGGGTGAAAGCGTCGCCAGACACTTTCACCCCAACATGGGAGGATTCCTGTCTTGTGCTGGCTTCAATGGAGGCAGCACGGGCCTACCTGTAATGGCAACACTTTCCCCATGTGATGGGGGAAAGCGTTGCTGAGAGGGAGCTGCTCCCTCTTTCCTCGCAAAAGCCTGGCAAAGTGGGACGCTTCTGCAGAGGTCCTAAGGCAGTTTGGAGTCAGCTGCAAACTGTGGCGGCTATACAGTATGTGCCGTAAACACGTGCGGCAGTGTTGTTACTCAGCCACAGTTTAGCCAGAGTCAGGATGAAGAAGAGTATTTTGGGTTTCAGATACAAGAGCCAGTTGAGCCAGAAGTTGATGGCATGGAAATGCAGGCTGAATCAGAGGCTGGAGAACTGCAGTTTAAGCAGAATGAACTGTTGACCCCAGAAACCATAGATAACAGACAGGCTGACATTCCCATGGGAATTAATGAGCGAGAGAGCTCTCAAGTCCCAGTTAATGAGTGGGACCAATTTCTGGTATTCCTCTTTGGAATGTCTTAAGTGGACAGTGTAGATGTGTTTTTTATTTGAATGATATACTCTGAGCAACAATGGTTGATAATTATTATCTACTGGAGTTTGGTTCCAGCTCCCACTGTGGAAACCCAAATGCTTAATTCCCATTATATACATTGGCGTAGTAAAATAGTATCCCTTATATAAAAGCAATATCCAGGTTTACTTTTGAGAATTTGTTTTACATATTTTCAAACTGGGGTGGTTGAATCCGTCGATGTAAAATTCATGGAAAGGGAGGACTGAGTGTAGATCAGTGGTTCCCAACCTTTGGCCCTTCAGGTGTTTTGGACTTCAGTTCCCACAGTTCCTAACAGCTGGTAAATTGGTTGGGATTTTGGGGAATTGATGTGGCACCTCAGGCAGCGTGAGCACTGGGAATCAGACATGAAGGCCAATAAACAATCTAATATCTTTATTAAGGAAATAAAAGAGTCAACTAAAAATAAGCAGAGTATATAGTCTAGCAGTAGACCTTTCAGGAAAGGTCCAGTAATATGAAAGTAGATGTCCAGTATTAGAGTTCAAAGTTTTAAATTCAGTAACCGAAACACACTCAAACCTTTAGGCTGTTTGAGTGGGGATTAAGGCAAGATCTGTCAAAGAGTTCCAGGGCTCAAATCCGAGGCTAGGATGCAAGGCAAGGCAAAGTTAATCGTGGTAAAGCTGAATCGCTGTCCAGGCTTGACAGGGAGATGAGATGCAATGCCGGTCTACTCGAGAGTAGCGCGCTGCAGAACTAGAGTCGATGTGAATTCCTCAACTGACACGTTGAACACCGCAAGGGGCAGTTGGCGCCCAGAACTTTTATGGAACTTCGCTCTCCTTTCCAGCCAGGTGTCTGAACACTCTTTCCCAAAGGAAAGTGGACTAAGTCGACAACTTGCCAGTTGCAATCCTCCCG
Organism: Anolis carolinensis; assembly: GCF_035594765.1. NCBI lineage: Eukaryota > Metazoa > Chordata > Lepidosauria > Squamata > Anolidae > Anolis > Anolis carolinensis. Next base: position 209,421,480 of record NC_085844.1, read on the forward strand.
GGAAACTCTCAAGGGAACCGGCTTAATTAACGCTTGCTCTCTCTGCTAATCTAGCGCTTCTCCTCAAAATCTGTTTCTCCACGCGAGATGTTTCCCAAAACAATTTGCGGTCAAACATAGCGTTCTCTGGAGAACCGGGCTGAGAGTCAAGGCCCTTTTTAATTAACTGTGGGCTAAAACTGTCAACAGGGGACATCTGGAAGGGAGCAGAATCGTGTGGAAATGGCACAAACCCCATCTCTTCTTCGGTCTGATCCATAATGGCGACGGGGTCACGACTCAAGAGGTCTCTGAGACACTACAGTTGAAGTCAAAAACACCTGGAGGCCCAAAGGTTGGGAATCACTGCTGGTGATCAATTTTAATGACATAACCTGCTTTGAGGATCAAAACCTACATTTCAGGTTTGATCCTCAAATCATGGAGTGTGGGAGTGTTTGATGAGGGAAAACTGTAAGTCCAGCATTCTGTTCACACTAAAACCAGTCAGTTGCATACAGGAATCCTATTAAACAAGACATGAGATCAACTGTACCCTCCCTGTCCTGCTCCCTAATAACATACATAGAAGCATGCTGTCTCTGATAGTGGAGGGGATGTATAATCATCATGAAAAGTAGCCATTGATGGCCCCATAGTCCACAAACCCCCTTGAGCTATCCAAGTTGGCAATCATCACTACATCTTTCAGCATTCAGTTCCACACTTTAACTGAGTAAAGTATGAAGTATTTCCTTTTTATCTGTCACCAATCTCTTACAATTAATTGTCAATGAGTGATTCCAGTTCTAGCATTATCAGAGAGGAAGAAGGTTTGGCATATCTTTTTTCTTACTCTGCACAATGTTTTACATTTCTCCACTTGCTTTTTTCCCTAGACTGAAAAGTCCAACTGCTGTAACCTTTTCTTGTATGTAAGTTATCCCAGATCTTTGATCACTCTAGTTGGCCTTTTCTGCACAAGGTCCCTTTAGTTCACTGAGCTTTAACTATTACTGTACATGAATAGAATCCAGCTGCACCTGATTTTCATCCCTTTTTTGTGAAACCACTGCTATTCTAGAGACACAGGTGGCTTCTCTATCACAAGTCTTTGGATATCAGTTTCATCATACTGGATTATTCCTTGTAATAAATTTCATTTACTTGCTTTATGCTCATTCTAACAATTTATATATTCCTTTTCATTTGAAAAAAGCTCCAAATTGTTCATAATAAAAACAGAGACAAGCAACTAGAATCAAACAATGAAATTATAAAAACAACCAAATCCAACAACAAAGTAAACTGTCCTAGCTACATGCCCCAAATTGTTTGAAATCTTATTTGCCTGTATTCTACTCAAATCCCAGACAAAATGGACCTCCTTCTCCCCATGCAGTTAATTTCCAGGAAAGTAGATGCAATGGGGAATTCAGAGTTATAATCATGGCAACTGTCATCACAAATACAGAACAGTTACCTAGCTGAAAGAAGTCGATTCAGAATACTGGCCATTAAAAAAGCAATAGAGTCAATGATTGAGAGTCCAGTTTGTTTTACTGCCACAACAGGTCCACCTGCTTTAATGACTTTAGTGGTAAATTGCTTCACGGTTCACCATAGACACTAGAATAAATGCCCCTAGGGAAGCTGCATTTGTATAGAGGATATTTGCAGCTATGATAGTGGACATCATCGACCCTTATTTTCCATCTCTAGCTGTAAGATTTCTTTAGACTCTTTTTATGGGAGGTGTCTCAAAATCGGGGCAAATACAGCCCTAGAACCATATGTGGCTCACATACTCTTCCTGTGGCCCTCAGTCCTAGGCGACTCCCCAGACTTCTTTTTTTAAAAAAACATCTCTTCTAGCTTTAGGAGCAGCAATTCAACTTTTAAATAGCTTGCAGGTATATCAAAGCTATTTAACATAAAGAATTCCAATTTTTTTAAAAAAAAGTCAGGTCAGCTTTTGGCAACATCTGGTTTCTTCCTCCATCCCAACACACACACACACACACACATATGTATATATATGTATATATATTTACATTTTGACAGTCTGTGTAGCCTCCAAGGACCCGAAGACACAAACCTATTTCAGTTGCTCAGTTCCGCTTGAAATGGAGAGGAGTAAATAGAATACACATTCCACTGTCCTGCTCACTTCAAAGGATCAGTCTGAACGCAGATCAGAGATGGCTGCTCTCAAATCCAATCTTTATTGAAGAACACATGACTTTGGAAAAGTCAGGAATGACCCAATGTTTACATACAACTATTTTTATAACTTTTGATGCTACGTAACACCACACGTAAATATCATCATCAAGTCCCACCCCCAATATCACATTACTACCATTTTCACACACTAGACCAATTATAATTGTTTATACTTTCGGCCCCAAGTTCCCAGGCATATTCTATCTTCTTCTGCCAGGTGCTCCTGGGATTGTTTATGTTATGACTCCCAGTTACAGGGCTGAATTACCAAAGCCCTGTAACTGGGTTCCATGACATGGTGCCCTCCTTTTCTTCGTCCTCCTCTTCGGTTCTTCTTTCATCACAAGCCTGAAACAAAACAATAATTCTATGTGTCCATTTTGTCCAAAGTACCCATATATTTTTTCAGTAAGCTACGATGGAATACAGGGTGTATTTTCCCTAAGCTTTTTGGCAATGCCAACTGGAAAGTCACCTCGTTGATAACACCCTGTATTCTAAATGGTCCAATATATTTAGGGCCCAATTTTTTCGAAGGTAGCCCCAGTTTGATGTTTTGGGTACTTAGCCACACTAAATCTCCTTTCTCCAATTTATCACCTTCCACCCTCTTTCTGTCTGCGAATACTTTATACTTTTTATGTGCTTCTTTTAAGGATGCAGTCACTTGACTCCAGCATTCCATCATTTGCGCTTTCCATTTCCCTGCCTCTGTTCCCTCACTCTCTGTCCATCTCGGCAGCTGGGGCAGAGGCTGTAGTTCATACCCGTAAACTACTTCAAAGGGGGTTTTATTTGTTGCTGAATGTATAGTCGAATTAAAAGCTAGTTCTGCAAAAGCCAACCACCGAGACCAGTCGTTTTGTCTCATGTTAGAGTACATTCGAAGGAACTGCCCAAGTGTCTGCTGAGTACGTTCTACCGCCCCATTTGTCATGGGGTGAAAAGCAGAACTTAAACTCCTTTCTGCTCCTAGCATTTCCAGGAATTTTTCCCAAAATTTTGCTGTGAATTGTACTCCTCTGTCACTGACCACTCTACTGGGACATCCATGCAGTTTGTAAATGTGGTTTATGTACAATTCAGCTAGTTTCTCGGCTGATGGCAGTTTCGTCAGTGCTATAAAGTGGGCCTGTTTAGAAAACAGGTCCAATACTGTCCAAATATAACGATGTCCTTTGCTAACCGGTAGTTCCCCCACAAAGTCCATAGCTACACATTCCCAAGGTCTGGTAGGTTCTGCTACTGTTTGTAATAATCCCATTGGCTTCCCTCCTCTCGATTTATTTCTGGCACAATCATCACATTGAACAACATAATTTTTTATGTCCTTCCTCATCCCTGGCCACCAGCAATGTTTTGCTATTGCTTTTGTTGTTTTTGTAATTCCTGTATGACCAGCGCTCTGGTTGTTGTGAAAACGATGCAAAATCTTGATCCTTAATGTTGCTGGGATATACAGTTTCTTGTTCACAAACCAAAATCCCCCCTTCTGCTCCCCCTGTTCTGCATTGGATGCGATCCACTGGTCTCCTTCATAAGACTGTTTCAGCTCGTTTCCCCAATTATCTTTTCCGTCGAGTTCAACCATAGCAGTGTTCTCCTTTTGGGTTTGTGCTCTTGTTCTGACAGCTAAACCCCATTGTTTGTCCGAGAATATTGTTCCCTCTTTTGCTGTGGGTATTCCTTCGTGTTGAGGCATGCGTGAAAGAGCATCTGCCAAGACATTCTGCTTCCCCTGAAAAAACTTTAATTGGAAATCGAACCTGCTGAAGTATTGTGCCCATCTAATCTGTTTGGGGGACAATTTTCGAGGGGACTTTAAATACTGGAGGTTCTTATGGTCAGACCAAATTTCAAATGGGATTCCGCTTCCTTCGAGAAAGTGTCGCCAGCATTCTAAGGCTTTTAATATGGCTAGTGCCTCTTTTTCCCATATCGGCCAACATTTTTCAGTTTCGCTGAACTTCCGGGACAAATATCCACAGGGTTTTAAGTTCCCATTTTGATCCTTTTGCAATAGTACTGCCCCATACGCACAGTCTGAGGCATCGCAATGGATTATGAAAGGGCTCCTGATATCGGGGTGTTTTAGAATGGGTCCTTCTGTGAAGCATTCTTTTAGGGTTTCAAATGCCTTTTGGCATTCTGGCGTCCAACTTAGTTTGGCGCCAGGAGCTTTTACTTTTGCTGTCTCTCCTTTCCCTTTTGTTTTTAAAAGTTCAGTAAGGGGTGCAGTTATTTGCGCGAAGCCTTTTATGAAGGATCTATAAAAATTTGCAAACCCCAGAAACGATTGCAATTGCCTCCTTGTTTGAGGCACTCCCCATTCCTTTACATCTGATACTTTAGCTGGATCCATAGCTAACCCTTCTGGAGATATCCGATACCCCAGAAAGTCAATTTGAGTTTTATTAAATTCACATTTGGACAGTTTTGCGTACAGCTTTGCTTCTCTTAGTCTCTGCAAAACTTCCCGGACCAATTTCACGTGCTTTTCCTTATCTTCAGTCACAATCAAGATATCATCAAGAAATATGAATACCCCTCTGTACAACAATGGGTGCAGTATTTCATTTATAAGCTGCATAAAGCACCTGCCTCCATTTTTTAAACCGAAAGGTAAAATTTTATATTCAAAATGGCCGAATGCGCAGGAAAATGCAGTTTTCCAAGTATCTTCCGGTTTGATCCTTAATTTATGATATGCTTCAATTAAATCAAGTTTAGTAAATATGCTCCCTTTTTTCAATACGGTAATTAAATCCTTTACTAAGGGCATAGGGTATTTATTGTCCTTAGTAATTGCATTCAAATTTCGATAATCAATGCACAATCTTAGGGAGTTGTCTTTCTTTCTCCTGAATAACACTGGGGCCCCGAGAGGAGAATTGGATGGCTTAATGAAGCCCCGCGCCAGGTTTTTATCAATGTATTTCCTCAATTCCTCCTTCTCCTGCACAGACATGGGATAAACTTTTGGTTTTGGTAAGTTTGCTCCGGGGGTTATTTCAATTTCTACTTCTATATTCCTTTTGGGAGGTAATTTACTTGCCTCTTTCTGATTGAACACATCCACAAAGTCTCTGTATTCAGGTGGCAATAGCAGTGGGTCTATTTCACCTTCTTCATCTCCCTCGTCCTCCTCTTCTGCAATCTTGCTTATCTCCCATTGCGTCTGCTGTTCTTTAAATGCTAGGCTCTTTCCTCTCCAATCTACTTCGGGATTTGCCTGTTCGAGCCATGGTATCCCTAATATTACGTGGTATGTGGCAATAGGGGCTATCACAAAGGATATTCTTCCTTCCCATTTGCCTATTTTACATGGGACCTCCCGTATTTCCTTTGTAGATACTTCCCCAGTAGCAACTGATCCGTCTAGCTGCGAAAATGCAATTGGGGAGTCAAGCGCCATCTGCTGGCATTTCAACGCTCCTGCTAACTCTGGAGTTATAATATTCCTGGAACAACCACAATCCACAAATGCCTTGCAGGTGGCCCGATTCTCTAGCCCCGAGAGGCAGATTGGCACTACTATCATGCGTTTGTCCTGACTCACCAATTTTTCTGAAGATTCTGGGGCTTGCACCTCCTCCTCCGCACGCCTCCCGGTTGCTGGCTTGGGCTTTGAGGGTTTTGGCGGCTCCCCCTTCCGTGCCCAGCATTCTGCTGCTCGATGGCCCGTCTTCCCACATACAAAGCATCCCGGTTTAGGTTTGTTGTCGTCTCCTCTGGAGGGAATCCCCGGCCTCCCTCCAGGTCTTTCCTGCTTCCTCGTTTCTCCTCGACCTCTCGCCACCGGTCTTTGCTGGCCGCCGCTGCTCCTGAAGCGCTTTACTTGGGCCAGGGTGGATTCAACGCGCCCCGCTAGTTGAATCCATCCCTGGAGCGTTTCGGGGTCATCTCTGTGCGCTGCCCAGCTGAAAATCTCGGGGCGTAGTCCCTCTTTAAATAACTCCACTTTGGTCACTTCAGACCACTCTGGTACCCTTTCCGCGAGGTGTAGGAATTCCTCTGCGTACTCGGGCACTGTTTTGTCCCTCTGCTTTATTCCTTTCAGCTGGTCTCGAGCCCTCAATTGCTCTAGCCGGTCTCTGAATCGGTTTTCCAGTGCGGCGAGGAAGCGGGGCACTGACCTCAGGCATGGGTCGTGTCTGGCATGGAGTTGCACGTACCAGCTGGCTGCTCCTCGCTTTAGTGTGTTGCCGATGGCTCGAACCCTGCTTGCTTCGGAGGGGAATGTGTGTGCATTGTCTTCCATGTATCCTCTGATGCTAATTAGAAAAAAGTTCAGTTCATCTGATTCCCCTCCGTATTCCAGTTTGAGATCTTCTCTTCTTGGCATCCATTCTGCGGCCCGTTGATGCTGTCTGGGAGGCATGGGGAAGGGTTGCATCAGGTTTCCTCGGGCGGCTCCTTGGAACACGCCGCGCCCCACTCCGGTGGTCATTCTGCGCGGCTCCCGAAAGTCTGCCGCCGCTGTCGGCCCTTCCGCCCATCCGCATACTGGCCTCGCTGTAGCCCCCTCATCTCGCCTTTCCTCGTCGTACGGCACATCCTCCTCCTCTTCCTGGATCCCCCGCTCCTCTCCGCCTTCGTCTGCAAATCCACTGGACCCGATCCCTGGCCCCAGTGGCCTTTCCACCCCGACGCCCATTCGGGGGGTTGGGAGCTCTGTTGGAGATGGCGGCCTCAGAGTTCCCGGAGCTCGCTGGCGCTCCACTTCGCGCGCCATTCTGTCTCGGAACTCCAGCTCCTGCCAGTATTCCTCGTCTCCCTCGTCCCTTGCCGCCGCGGGACTCTGCGTTGAAGCTCGCTGTCCCCTCTGGCTCCAATCGCCTCCTTTGCTTGGCTCTCTCTCGGCGCCATATCGGATGTGCTCTTTTTGGAGATTCTCTTCCAATATTGGCACTATTCTCCCCACGGTATCCGACAGCCTGGATAAGTGAGTTTCCAGGATGGATAACCGCAGGGCCACGGTCTCCGGCATGCTTCCTCCAGATCCCCAACTGGTTTCTGCCGCCGCCGGAACGCCTCTTCCCCCTCTGGGAATCCTCTGGGTCACGCCGTCCGGCTTGGGGTACCCCGTAGAGGAAGCTATGGCTTGCAATGTCTCTTCTGCCAACGGCAGAGCTCCCAGCGGAGGCCCCTTTGCTCCGTCATGGCTTTGATCTCCTTCCCTGCTCATTATCACTTCACTGCAAATTTGCAGGAGGGTGAGAACTGCATTCCTGACTTAATTGTCCTGCTCACTTCAAAGGATCAGTCTGAACGCAGATCAGAGATGGCTGCTCTCAAATCCAATCTTTATTGAAGAACACATGACTTTGGAAAAGTCAGGAATGACCCAATGTTTACATACAACTATTTTTATAACTTTTGATGCTACGTAACACCACACGTAAATATCATCATCAAGTCCCACCCCCAATATCACATTACTACCATTTTCACACACTAGACCAATTATAATTGTTTATACTTTCGGCCCCAAGTTCCCAGGCATATTCTATCTTCTTCTGCCAGGTGCTCCTGGGATTGTTTATGTTATGACTCCCAGTTACAGGGCTGAATTACCAAAGCCCTGTAACTGGGTTCCATGACATTCCACCTCCTATTTCTATGCCCATCTGGATTCAATAAAGCTTTTGAGAGTCACTAGAAAGGAAGAGGGTGTGGAAGCAACTGTTTTTAAAGGCACAGAGGTGATATGAAGGATTGAATGTTCCAAGAACTGGAGGATTACAAAGACAGGAAGGGAGGGGAGCAAGAATACTCTTAAAGCTTTTGGCTTTGGACATCTGGATAATTCAGATTCAGTATTTGTTTGAGCAAAGTACAGCTGTATCCAAAAGAGCTCACACTCCTAAACTCCCTCTTCTTCTTCTGCTAAAAGTGAGAACATGGGAAGCTTTATAGTTTTGCTCTCTTCATAATCATATTCAGCCACACTCCAATCTTTCTTGCAGTTTATTTTCTTGAAACAAATGGTCTTCATCACAACACTTGCCATTTTATATACAATGATTTCTTCCCCAGGAGATCACAGATTTATCACACATATAAGAGTTTTCCACCTTTCTTGGCAGTAACCTACTAGAAAAAGCGTCTTAGCTTATCAGCAAAGCTATTAAGCAGTATTGCTCAGGGACATGATTCAGGGGAGACGGGAATGATAGGTTTCTAGTATCTTCAGCAATTCTGTTTTCTAGGGAAGTGTTTAGAACTCTGAAATAAAACAAACGGGTAACATGCTGCATTACATGAAGCTAATTTTGCACAATAGATCTCCCCCAGCCCCTCATGTAGAGCCTAGAAATCCTCCCAAAAGGGTAGGTTGGGGGAACCTAATGAAGACAATGTATTGTATTTTCCAGACCTGCAATGGTGTATGGGAACCACTGCCATTGTAAACTCTGTATAAATGGTGCAAGGCTTTCCCCATGTTTCACTACAGCTGTACAAAACAGCTCACAGTCAGTACGAGAAGCTTTTTGAAGGCTTATGAGGCTGCAAGTGGAAGGAAGAGAAGTGAAGGACTTGATGTATAAGCTGTCTCCCACTTGTAGAAGTTAGGCTGTCCTCCAGTAGACAGTAAAGCTTCAATTACTTTCACCTGTTGATTTATTCAAGTTAAGGAATGTCTTAAAAAGCATGCAAAATCATGGCTGGTGTTTTTTGACCAGATGAATCCTCTTCTACCCTCTTTGTAATTGTCTTAGAGTTAGCAACATTTGTATGCTTATTCTTGCTAACTCCTAGTTTGCCTTTTTGTTGGCTTTTACTGCACCTTTCTCTTCCTGCATCACTCTAATCTGAAGCTAGGTGTTATCTTGCTCCAAAGTTAGACAATGTTTTTGATTGTGAATAAGTATGGAAAATAACACTATTTAATATATTTTACAATAAGGACTAAAGGATTTTCCCCTCTTTGTGCTAGCTAGACCCTATATGTGTATGATTGGTTGTGAGGGTGCTGTTCAGCTTCTATCAAATGATTACTCTGCTTGAAATCCACTACTTTTTTCTCACATTTCCTGAAAATTTGTTCTTCCAGCTACACCATTCTGAGAACATTGCATCCTATTATTTATTAACTAGCTCCAGTTAAACGTTTCCATTTCTTTCATGAATACAGAGTGATATATACGGCTCTCCCTCCCCCATTTTCCTTTACTAACCCGGACAGTGGCCCGAGTCACCCATGACTCCTCACTGTGGGGCTTGAACCTACACCACATTGCAATTACATATCATGCAGCTCATACATACATTTAGCAGTTTTTAAAATATATTTCAAGGTATTTTAGCAATTTTTTTATTTTTGTATTTTTAATTGCTTTTCATATGTTCATCATGTTGTGAGCTCATGTGGCCTGTTAAGTGATACAGTAATACTGAAATAAATAATCGTATTCTTCTCATCCCAATATTGGGCACATATGTATATGTAACAGAAATAGATGCATATTCTTTGCCTGTTCTCCCTTTTGACATCTGTCTTTCCTTTCTTCTGAGTTTAATGTTAGATTGCAAACTTCTTGAAACAGTGGGCTCTTATTTCAATGCTTTGCAGTGCCAAGTTGTGTCACGGTATTATAGAAATTGGGTGACTTTTTAAGAAAAGAAGAACAGAATGTGTCACCAGGGTACAGAACAAAAAAGGATACATATTAGCATAACATATTAGCATAATTGTTATTAGCATAACAATTGCATTTCCTAATATATATAGACTGAAAGGTATAAAATTAGAAATTGCTGTAATTTAAACAGGAGCACAGTGTGCCTCACCAAAGAGGGGAAGGTTCATTTTTGATCACTGGTACCTTGTCTGCCTGCTCAGATGATGTTGATGGTCAACCATAAGACCCTCTTCTGCTCTCTATTCAAATGGCCCTTTCTGGAATTGGATTGTATAGTCTTTTAAAGAAAGTGTACGTTAAAGTAGAGGACTGTCTCAAGTAGAACATATAATTAGACTATGTATAAATACAGCAGGAGAAGTTGCAACATTAATAAATGCTCCATGTTATTCTACTCTTTGGAGCATAAATAGTTTAACTCTTGGATGCTGGAGCCCTGTAATCATATTTATCTGAAAGAATATCCCATGGAATGCATGGATACTTTCTTCTGAGTGTATAGAGTTAGAAATAAAGGCTGAAATATTGTTTAGGCTTTTTGGCTTTAGTAAAGATTTCCTTACTCCAATTTTCCCATCAAGGCAAGATCCAGTCCAAACAGCTTGTGTGTTTCTAATGACCAGAAATTCATGTTAGTCGGGAGGTATTAATAGCATAACTCTCAGAGCAAAGAGACTGGAAACAAAAGGAGAAATGGAGTTAGAGAGAAGGTCACTGAACATGTTTGGCTCAGTGCTCTTGTCTCTTAGCTTTGCAAGAATAATGCACTTTATTACTGCCTTTTAAATTCTTGTAAGATCTCCAGCACCTGGCTGTCACATAGGCTGTGTTACCCCAGCAATGATATTCTAGAGCTCTCTTGCCATTGCAAGTGAAAATTAGAAGGTATCATTCTTGGATACACTTAACACGCTTAAATCTAAAAAGAACTCATTTTTAGATTTCAGCTTGGGAACACTTACAGACAACATAATGTAACTAAATTTGAAAAAAAAATGTTCCTGATTTAAAACTGTTATTCCTGTTTAATTGAGCAGTACTTATGTTGAATGTAATTGTTATACAGTACTTCATTTTTGTGGCTGCCACAAACTATGTTGAATTGGTCAAGACTTTATGAGATATTAATTGAAAAACTAATGCAAAATGTGCTGCATAATATCTCACAAAAACAAAGTTTTTTCAGTTTAATAAACTTTCCCCATGTTTTAATGATAGAACCAATTAGGAAATGGTATATATAACCCACGAACAAAAATTGTGTTACATAATTAATGAGCTATGGCAAACAAACAGAAAATATAAATCATATGTCTGTGTGTTCCATGAAGGAGATGATTTAATTTAGAGACATTCTCAGCTTGTATTTAAAAAGGTATATTGCTTTATCTGAAGAGGATCTAGTTTTAAGGTTAGTGCTCTTCTGTTCACATACTCCAAAGCAAGCACTTTTGGGAGTGGTTTGTAGCAGTAGGTCTATGCATCCTACTTTAGGCTGGATCTACACTGCCATATAATCCAGATTATCAAAGCAGATAATCCACATTATCTGCCTTGAACTGGATTATATTAGTCTACACTGCCATATCCAGTTCAAAGCATATAATCTGAATTATATATGGCAGTGTAGAAGGGGCCTTATAGAGGCCAGCTTTCTTTTTGAAAGGCTGCCAGAGGACATTTGATGACTAATCATGAAATAATGAACCAGGTACAAAGACTTGGGATAATAAGGGTCCTGGAACCATACTCCATCCGCAGCATATATCAAGGGTCCACTATAGTATTGTAATTCTTATTGCTAATTTGCTAGATGGTCATGACAAAGATGGGTTCTCTTGTGTTGGTTGGGCAGTGAATCCACTCTGTGACTTATGCTGCATTTTAACTGAACTATACAAATACTGGACCTATTCTGAATATCAGGGTCAGTTCCTTTATGTTCAGACTGAAGCCCATATTAGATACCACTCCACTGACTTCAGAGCCACCAGGTGCTACTGCTGTGGTCCATTTACTAAAAGAATGGTTCACGTGTCTACTTTGCCCCACCCTCAAAAAAACCCTAGCTTTAAACAACCAGTTAACTTTCCCAGTTAGCTGGGGTGAGAGAATCTAATATTTAGATCCTCCAGATAGTTTACTGTTATTTCTTCATTGTGTTTGCTAGTGGTTTCTTGGCATGATCTTTTCAATTAAATTGCCTGTCATAATATTTTGTTTAAATTATCTCACAGCAGTATTCTTGCATTTCCTGCTTCAGAAGACCAGAAGAATTCAGCTCTTGCAGTATAATTTGCTGTCTGTCTTTAGCCATGCATACAGAGAAATAAAGTTTAATTTAATGTTTACAGACTGAAAAAATCATGTGAAAAGAGAAATGGTTTTGATCATTTAATTCCTTGTGTACCAATTTGTTAGATTTTGATTAAATATTTCATCTTTCAAACAACAATGCTGTAATAAACAATGCAGGGTGGAAGGATTATGGAATATTGGCTATGGGTGCTTTAGAGACTTACAAAATAACAAGCAAGTGAAAGAAACTTGCAATTTATCAAGTGGGTTACAAAACTTTAGGTTAATCATCTTGCTGTATGAGCTGTTCTTAAATTTTTAGGATCTCTGCCTAATGCTGGAAAACTGATGGAACAATCTGGCACCCTTAAATATCTGGTTGTTCTAGTTGCATTCCTAGCCTACTTGAAATGATGGTATTTCAAAACCTGTTTCTTAACATGCATTGGGTTATGAGTGAATAAAAACACAAAACATGACTAAAACCAAAGAAAAACAATGTGTGCTTATGTGCCTTCAAGTTGCTTGTCAACTTATGTGACACCATAACATTCATAGAGTTTTCTTAAGCAAGAAATACTCTTGAGGTGGTTTCCCCAGTTCCTTCCTCTGAAAAATAGCCTGCAGCCTCCGATATTCAATAGGAAAATAGCTCCCTCCATTTCCCCCATATACCTGTAATGGTAATATTGATGCTAAGCAGGGGATATATATAACATTCTGTTAGAGGTTGGAGATATAAATAAATAGAAGCTTTATCACAGTTTCTGAACCAAGATATACCCTGAATATAATAAAGTGTCACTCAGGCTTGCGTAACAAGTAACAGTATCTTTACTTCAGTTCAAAAGATAAAACAAGGCAACAATATATACAGCAATCTCTTTGAATTCACACAGAGAACAGAGGGAATAAACAATCATTTTATACAGTCTTTAAATATGCCTCATTTCCTTATAAATAATCAGGCTTCAGAGAGTTGGCAGCCATTTCCTTCCTGACCATTTCCAGTCAGCACTCTCTTCACTCTCCGAGGTGAAAGTGGTAGTTAAAACCATTTGTCTCAACAGCAAGCTAGAGACAGTAGCCAATTGGAATTCTGGCTCCTGACGGGCTCAGCCAATCAGCTGCTGACGCATGCCTTTCCAGTCAACCCAGTTCCTCATGGTGTCTTTTTACAAATCTCCACACATTCCACATTCTTACTCCTTATATAAAAACGATTAAAGGAAATACATTTGGTGTTGAGCAATGTGAACTGAAATTTAGAGCTGTAAGTTTAAACACTGGCTATCTGAAAAAGAGCATCAATATTTAATCCAAACATGCAGAAATTTAGTGAATAACAGCATCTCCGAGGCATGTTCTCCTGCTGCATTTCTGACTGCTGTGTAGCTATTAAGAGGCCCAGAAGCCCTACCAGAGAAGAGAAGAGTGAATATATCAATCCTATAAGCTTTTAAAATGTAATTGCAACACCTTTCTCTCTCAAGGGAAGCCTAGTTTAAAGCAGCTCATTCAGTTATGAGTCAGGCTGACACAGACATCCTTTAAAGACCTTTCTGTAAAAACTGTAGAGATTGCAGAGGAGAAAAAGCAAAATAAATGAAGAGAAACAATGTAAACAAGAGAACTATCCTACTTAGCCCTTGGAATAAAATAATCCCTTTATATGCAGAAGGTCATCAATTTTTTTTTAAAAAAAAGATCATGCTGCAGCTTTTAGGAAAATCTTGGTTACTAACATTGTAGCTTATACATTTATACTCACAAGTAAGTCCCATTGAATTCAGTGGCATGACTTCTGGGCAAATATGTGTAAGGTTGTATCCTAAGTGTATCCTAACCCTAAGGGGTTTTGGAGTTCGGTGTCATCTCTACGCAGATGACACTCAACTCTACTACTCTTTTCCACCTACCTCCAAGGAAGCCCCTCGGATCCTAGACCAGTGTCTGGCCGCTGTAATGAGTTGGATGAGGGCCAACAAGCTGAAACTTAATCCTGACAAGACAGAGGTCCTCCAGGTCAGTCGTGCGACTGATCGGGGTATAGGGTGGCTACCTGTGCTTGACAGGGTCACACTCCCCCTGAAGGCACAGGTCCGCAGTCTGGGGGTCCTCCTGGACTCATCGCTGTCACTTGATGCTCAGGTGTCGGCGGTGGCTGGGAGGGCCTTGCACAGCTAAAGCTAGCTAAACCTCGAGAAGTCTGACTTGACCATGGTGGTCCATGCTCTGGTTACCTCAAGGATGGATTACTGTAATGCGCTCTACGTGGGGCTGCCCTTGAAGACAGTCCGGAAACTGCAGTTGGTACAACGGTCGGCAGCTAGGTTACTAACTGGAGCTGCTTACAGGGAGCGGTCAACCCCCCTGTTCAAGCAGCTCCACTGGCTACCAATAATATTCCGGGCCCAATTCAAGGTGCAGGTTATTACCTATAAAGCTCTAAACGGTTCGGGACCTGCCTATCTTCGTGACCACGTCGTCCCCTATGAACCCACCCGATCGTTGAGATCCTCCGGGGAGGTCCTCCTCTCACTTCCACCCTCCTCACAACTGCGTTTGGTAGGGACGAGAGAGAGGGCCTTCTCGGCCGTGGCTCCCCGACTCTGGAACTCCCTCCCCAGGGAGATTAGGTTGGCTCCCTCTCTACCTTCCTTCAGGAAGCAACTGAAGACTTGGATGTTTCGGCAGGCCTTCGGAGATAGTCATTAATTAATCAGCCCCAGTGGGTTTTTAATAATTTATCCTGTTTTTATTACGGTCTTTCCATTTATGTGTTTTAAATGAAATTTTTATCTTGTATTATTGTTTATATTGATATATTGTATTATTGTTTTATCTTTTTATATTGTGATTGTATTGTGTTGCTTATATTTTGTTCTTATGTTGTTTGGGCCACTGCCCCATGTAAGCTGCCCCGAGTCCCCGTGGGGAGATGGTGGCGGGATATAAATAAAGTTTTATTATTATTATTATTATTATTATTATTATTATTATTATTATTATGTGGTATTTTGGCTGAAGGGCAAGCATGAACAGCAATTCTGAATGTGAAGGTATGTAAATATGGGGGAGGGGGGTAAAGTTCATGGTATATGATAGGGAATGATTGGGAGGGGAATCCATATCTTTTAAATTTCAAACTGGAACCTTGATCCAATTCACTACTCCACTGACATGGAAGCCCCCAAATGGTCCTTGTTCACAAAATGGACAATTCCAGTGCTGAGGACAGAGGTTCATTTTCAGTTGTTATGGCTGCAATCCCATACACACTCACATAGGAAAAGGACTGCATTTCATTTCTCCAAAAGAGCTACAGCTGGTAGAGGTGTCACCCTCTTTCCTAGTGCAATTGAAATTAAAACATTGTAGATGATGAACATTGTGGTTACTGGCTTACACACAAGGTTCTTCACACACATATTGTTCTCTGAATGTCAATGAAAAACCCATGGACAAGAGTTCTATATGCGGAACTCCTGCTTCACCTGCCATCAGCTGTATACAATCATTAGGTATTGCTCACAAAAAGCACCCTGCATGTATAGTCTAACAAGCAGAATATAACATATCCATTTGCATGTTACTTACAGGATATTGTCCAACATTTCTTAAACTGCAATGCCCTGGCTGGACATTTCCTAACACAAGCACTAACTATTCAAAGTCTAGTAACACTTTCAAGAAAATGTGTCTTGGATTGTGCTGTTATGTCAATCACTTCCATGAAGGAGAATACACCCCAGCTTATCAACAAGTTACTTAAACAACTCCTAGAAATGAAGGTGGGAAAACCAATTTCCAGGAGTTGCCCATCTGATTTAAAAATTGCCCTGCAAAAAATCCATTCAGAGAGCGAGGGCAAGAAGGAACCATTATTTCTTTAGAAGCCCACTGGGCATATTAAAAGGGGAACCGAGAGCCAGAGAAAAGAGGAGGAAATAGTAGGAAAAGAGAGGGAGGATGACATTGCTTTTGACTCCATTGACATCACTAGTTTTTATCCCCATCATATCAGCATATGAACTCTGGCAAAAGGAGAGAATGTAGTTTATGAAAGCAGCTGGAGAGACCTCCCTCACTCAGTCTGGCTGCTGGCTATTATGGTGGGCTGGCAAAGATAATCAGGACAGAACACATTACTTTTGTTATGCATAAATAACTAAGCACCATAACTGATGTAGAATATTGGTGCTGTATTTTGAAGCTTCACCACTTCCCATTAAAATTCTGCTTGAAATGAAGAGTTGCTACTCCTGGAAGTTCAATTAACTCTCTTTTTAAAATAACTTCCAATTACTTCTGGTTTGAAAAACACACATAAAGAACACAATGAGATCCAACTCCAACTGAATCCTACATCAAGAATCAAAGCAGTCAAAATGAATAACTGACACCAGCCCAGAAGCTGTCATAAATTGGCTCCACTATTATGGATAAAAGGGTGTGAGGCTGTATGGCTGTCTCACTGTGTTCTCTGGCATATCATGCTCACCTTCACCCCTCCCTACTTTTTTATTCTTCACATCTTCATTTCACGATCTGCCATATGCCCAGGTCTTCAGTGCCTAAATATAAAATAGCTTTGTTACCACTGCCAGCTTTGCTCGGGACTATTGAATCATCACTGACAGTCATGGAGATAACTAGACAGGTGCCTGGTTGAGGTGAGGAAGAAATAATAAAAGATAAAATGAGGTAAAAGCATACAGTTGCAAATTATAGTTTCTCTGACACAGAATTAATCTCTAAATGGAAGACAAGGATGGAAATAAGTAATTAAGATGCCTGTGGATTTCTCTTCCTTGATAGAGAGGGTGTTGCAATTAACTTATTTGTCATTGAAAGAGAAGCTCTAAATCTCCTGGTAAAGATGCCACATTTTAATGGCAGATTTTTAAGGGACTCAGAGATATTTGGAATTGGTTAAAAGCTAACATTATCAGGGCATTTGCAAAGAAAATGGAATAAAATCCCAAAACATCATGTTATACAACAAATTTGACAGAAAAAGTAGTTCAATATGCAGTAATGTTATGTTGTAATTACTGTATTTACGAATTTAGCACCAAAATATCATGATATATTGAAAATATTGACTACAAAAATGGCTTGGATAATCCAGAAGCTTGGATAAGCGAGGCTTGGATAAGTGAGACTCTACTGTAGTAGCCATAATGATATGGCTACTATATGTGCAAAATCAGAATTGCCAAAATTTTACCCATTCCACATATTTTTCCATTTTGTCATGCATATCTCATCCATAAACAAACACCCAAAGTATTTATAAGCTGTTTTTAGAGCCAGATTTAAAACAATGTAAGAAATAAATGATACCAGATACAACTAGGCAAATCAGACCAATGAACCTTTACTAAGGGGAAAACTGCTATGATTCTCACAAGCTATTTATTTTCTTAAGAAAAAGTTGCAGTGAACATAGAGGTTTTCAAGGACTGCTTGAGGGCTGAGAAGAAAGGACTAAACTTTGTTTTTATATTTATTTCTATTAGTCAGTTATACAGACATTTATTAGGTACATATAGATTCAGTCTTTATTCCAATAAATCCAAGGTGATGTACATGGCTGTCTTCCTCATGTTATCTTTCTTCCTTTGGAAGTAGGTCTAAGGTCAGCAAGTGAGTTTTATGATAAAGCAGGGTATTGACCTGGATCACCCAAGGTCCTGCTCTAAGAATTCCCATTAACCTACCAGCAATCCAATTTTGTATCGCTGAAGTTTCTTCCTTTGGAATCAAACCAGTGTAAAACTAATTACTGAAGGCCAGCTTGGAAGAAATTAGACAGTAAGTAACTGAGTCAAGATCTGGGTTTACCAGATAAATGCCTTGGCTGGCATGATAAAGCTGAGCTGCTAGAATAATTTGTGTCTACCTCCCACACTTTGTTTCAGCCTTTACTTCATGAATGCAAATGTGTCAAAACAGGCTGGGAATCAATTTTTTGAGGGAAAGCTGATTGCTAATTTACTTTATATATATATAGATAGTGCTGTCATAAAAAACTCCTTGTCTGGAATTCATTTCAGATGGTCAGATGGAACAAATGAATGCTTCTTGAAATGGATTGACTACCCTATTGACATTGAAGCCCCAAGCCTCTGGTAAGAGGCAGCACTCGTCTATATGTGGCTCTGAGTTTTCCTAACACTAACTTAAGCATTTGTTCTTGTTACAATAGCTATAACATTTATAATCAGCAACTCTTCTGCAATGTTTATTTCTTACCTTTTTAGGTAGTAGTGAAATGAATATTCAACAGTATGATTAGAATGCTGACCAATTAACATAATTGGTATTTTTATTTCCCATTTTTAAGGACATGAAACATAACGATAATGACTGTGAATATATAAAGACCATTTTAAAATTAAAAAGTTAGTTTTTTTTGTTTGTGTCATGGTGAAATCCAGATTTTTAGGCTGAGCATCTAGTAGGACTGAGGTATAAAACATTAACAACTGTTGTAACAAATCACATCATTTTTAGGGCAAATGCACTGGTTTCTCAATCTTCACTATGTTTAATGTTCACTATCCACCCCAAGTTAAAAAAAGGTCTTTCAGAAGGGGACCAACCCCATCCAGAACAGGTTGTGATCCTAATTTCAGTTCAGTTTGCCTATTGATCTGCAGCACTTCCATCTTGTCTAGATTAAGACCTAGTCTATTTACCTTCATCCTTCATCCTTTGTGCTTTCCTGCATGGCAGGGGGTTGGACTAGATGACCCATGGGGTCTCTTCTAACTATGTTATTCTATTATTCTATCCAGTTCTTTATTGCATTCAGACCAACTGTTACAGTCTCACTAGCATGAATTGTGAAGTTGAAATTGAGCTGGGTATGATCATGAAGCTCAATTCTAGAGCTCTGGGTGATCTCTCTTTAAAGACATAGTATTGCACTCCAGCACCAGAACACCCTTTCACCCAACAGCACACCAAGGTCAAGTCCTCCAATAAAATAATGTTTATTCAAGAAAGTATATCAAAAGGGAAAGGGCAAATATAAAAGAGTTAGTAAAGATATAAAATGCAATTCTCAAAAGAAGTCAGAGTTCAGTGGCAATAATCCAAAAATGTCAGGTTAGAACACAAAACCAATGAATCCAAAATCATAGAATTGATCCATAGGTATATTCATAAACATGAAAACAAGAACTTCTCCAAGGTAAATTCTCCAAAGATACACAGGCATAAACGGGAACATGAAACAGGAATCCTGACAATACAGGGACTTTGAATAATAAACAGGAGATCAATCTCCTTTAGCAACGTGGTCTCCTCTGAAAGACCTGAAAGCAACCAGTTTAATTTAAGCCCTCCAAGATATCCATGACATCATGCCTCAGACATCTGGACCCCAAGGTCTTATCTTGAAGTCTCTGAGAATATCTAGTTTGCCAGCTTTTCACACTATGTGTTCTCAGGTCTAATCTAGTCTCCCTTGAAAACTCCTAATCTTCCCAAGTCCTTTTCTCAAGGGAACTGGTACTTTCATTTTCCCCTGTTGCCTGGGAACAAGCTGAAGAATCCAAAACATCAGCCTTGCCTGCCTGCCCTTCGAGCACTCACAGGTTCCTCACTTTGAAACCCATCATCCCCCTCATCCTCAGAACATTCAGAAAAATCCCCTAATGCTTGCCGGACAACAATACATAGGTGGCATTATTCACCTCTGTGAAAACCCAAAAGGCTGACCAACAGTTCTGCAGCACTATTCTCTGGGAATATTCAGTCAAGAAAAACCACACCATTGCAACACAATGCTGCCATATCACGCAGAAGGATACAATGGTTAATTGTATCAAATATCACAGAAAGAAACAGGAGAATAATGGACATTCTCCCCCAATGTAGGTCATCCACCCCGGTGACCAAGGTTATTTCTGTCCCATGACCAGGTTTGCACCCAGATTTGGATGGGTCCAGGTAATCCTCTTGATGTAAGAAAGCCTGGAATTCTGTTGCCACCATTCTCTCTAGGACTTTACTGATAAAGGAGAGACTGGCTGATGGTTACCTTAGGAAGTGGGATACAATAAAGGTTTTTTTCAACAAATATCTTACAATTGCTTCATTTAGAGAGGTTATAACATAGACCTCTTTTAAATAAATATTTATATTCTTACCACCCAACTGGCCAGTCCTTTTCTGGCAATTAGCCAGAATGGGCATTTGTTTAAGTGGTTGGCCTCACCTTTCCAAGCAACTTGCCCACATCATCATTTTGAACAATCTAAAGTTCCGCTATCAAAACTAGACAAGTACGTACCTCAATTATCTCCCAAAATCTATCTTCAATGTAGAATCCAAGTCAGAATGAATTCAAGTAATTTTCTCTGCAAGGTAATTAGAAAATTTGACACAGTCTTTTTCTCAGGGCCCCTCATCAGCAGTTTGAGCTTTAGGATGTTATAGCCCTTTAACTACCCAGAACGGCTGCACTGGATGAAATTGAGCTGATGTGAAAGAGGCATCAAAGAATAATTTCTTTGCTGACCTCACTGCTACAAAATAGGTTCCAAAATGGGCTTTAACCTGTGCTCATTCAGATTCTATTCAAGCAAAAGCACCAGCACAGCAGAGTAGTTGGAAATATTTTTGCCAGATTCACATTTCAATATGTTGTGAAGAAAAAGAAACACAAAATTGATCAAATCGTGTGTTTGGGGAACTAAAGGACCAAGAGAGGCCCAATTTATATTTAGAAAATCCCTCACCTGGAAACAGTAGGAACACATAGGAAATAACAGACTTTCTTACCTTTAGAAAAGCCTCCAACATGTTGTCTCTTTCTTTTTCTTTTTTAATCAAGGGCCATATCCTTTTGAAGAAGAGCCTTAGGTGTTCAAATCTGAGTTTGAAGACTGGACTGTCCCTACTATTAGGCAGAATAAGATGGTCACCTCAGGCAAATTTTGTAGACAAGAAAATACAAATGTTTAGCTATGTATTGTATTTTTACATCACAGAAATACTTGTGTTAGTTTTTTGTCTCAGAAGATAGAATACACATGTTCAAGTGTTTGATATTATACACCTTTGAACTGAAGTAAAAGGTGCATCTACATTGTGTAGAATCAACAGTTTGACATCACTTTAACTGCCATGACACAATGTCATGGAATCATGGGACTTGTCGTTTTCTCAGGTCTTTAGCAGTTTTTCGCATTTTGATTTTCTGAGAGAAGCCTTCTCTTCATACATTTTCATTTACCCTTTAAAATTTGCAGAGACATTACTATAAACTTCTTTGTAGCACTATGTAAAATCTATGAAAATGACCAAGATAACCTTTTGGGTGATGGTCTTGATGCCTTTAAATTCCTACATGAAAGTAACCCAGTCTGAGGCCAAACCTAGAAACTTTTCAGAATCACTGAAATATTTTGCTCAAAGCAAGTGTCTCATTTTATGGCAAATGCGGCATGTCTTTGACAAATGCTGTTCTTTTAAAAAATGGATGTTTTTATTACATTTGGAATTTTGATTTTGTGTAAACTGAGTTTTTTATTTAAATAAGAAGTTCATAAATGTAATAAGTGAAATAATACTCTGAGTTTGGACAATTACATGACTTTTGAGATGCAATTGCAATACACAGAGACACAAATTATATATTAAGATATATGACATAGAAATATGTACATTCTGTAGACATCAGGAGAATGCAAAACTTGGAATTAACATTTCTAAAACTGGAGGACATTGGCTCCCAGGGATATGTACAGTGCCTATCATTCCCAGTCCAAATTAAGGGTTCATAACCATATAGTAGAATACATAATTTCTCATTTTCACATTGATATTGAAGGAGAATTATTAGTTCTGTTGTGCCCCATGAAGACTTTCACTGTTTACCCCTAGTTAAGCTCTTTTTAGTTAAAGGGATTAATATTTTATGTACAGTCTAGAGAGCTTCTTTGAATTTGAAGCCTCCATCGCCCTGCCCTTTTAAGAATCCCCCTCAGGAATGGAGCCTCTGGCAAGACACTTCTGGTTCTTGGAAGAGTCAGCATTTTGGTGGCTGGAAGGTGAAGAGAGAGGAAAGCCAGAAGTTCTACAAAATAGCATGTCTAGTCGGAGTAGTATGAGCTGTATTCAAATCCAGGCAGAATTAAATATTGAGACCATCTTAGAGACAGTTGAACACCATACAAGAAATAAAGATTCAAGATCCTCAGTTCGGCCAGAACTGTGTCTATCTCTAAACCTCTTTTCATAAAGACTTTGTAGTGAGACTCAGGAGGAGAGAAAGTCTGGAATTCTTGTTAGTTAAGAAATTCCTGTTTGATTCAACTATATAGTCTGTTCCCTGCGCAGCCAGTCCACCTTCCAAGTAGTTAAGATAGAGTGGGGGCAGAACAAGTTCTGAAAAATGCTAGCAAACAAAGCTTTTGTGAGAAGGAAATCTAGATAACACTCTTTACTCCATTTTACCTGGGTCTAGGAACAGAAGACATAATTGCTTTGCTACCTACAGCCCATCAGCAGGAACACAATTATCCCAACTCTGGATGCAGAGCCATTCCAAAAGCCCTGCTGAGAAAAGGCAAAGAGCAGAGTAATTAAAGTCATCATTAGATAAAGCAGAGATTACACAGCAGTTATCAAAAGCCCAGGGCTCACAAAGCTTGCCAGCAACAGTCACACGTAGCCTTCTCTCTTTGTGGCCTAACAAGCAAAAAGACACCCAACTTCTGACATTGTGACTGACACTTTTTTCAAGTTCTGTCCAAAGGTTGCAAAGTCATTTTTTGGGAGTTGACAAAAAGGTCCTCTGGGTGACATTTGCCAGTTGGGCTCTGGCAGGCAGGACTAGACACCCCCAGAGGATCTAAGTGTTCAGGGCAGACTGTATGGGAAAAGGCTCTGAGTTTCCAGTTTTTATTAATTATCTCCATTTGAGACAAGGGTGAGCTGAGCTCTGGGAAAGAGAAAAAGGCTGTTTGCAAATCTCCATGTGACCTAGGAGAGCAGCAACTTTTCTCAATTTGCAAGGCTTAATTTGTTACTGAAACTTAGAAAAACTTTCAAGGAATGGTGAGGTTATGTATTTACTTATGACCTCTTCACATGGCTCATGGGGTCCGTGCCATTGTGCCAGCAGTCGCCGGCAAAAGGGGTGCACAGGGTGCCTCGTGGCGCCTCACACACCCTCCCTCCTTTCCCTATCACATGGTGGCGATGGGACACCTTCTGATGCTTCCCCACCACTTCAGGAAGAATGTGGATGGGGCCTGCCGAGTGTCGTCTGATGACCCTCGGCAGACCCTGGCCAAGTCCCAGCCAAAAGCGCCAAAATGGGGCTATGTAGCCCCATGTGAAGAGGTCCCTAGTGTTATCCTTTCTCCCATTCATTATGGCACCAGGGCTCACCCTCTACTTTGCTTTGCATGCATCTCTTCACTAGAAGCAAATAGCCAAGGTTAAATATTCCTTATCCCATTTCCCTAGGGTAAGTCAAAGAAGAACAATCGACTCATTTCACCTTCATCTGGAAACAGATCCTCAGATAAGATTTCTGTTTTAATTTCTAAAAATGAAATTACCATATTTCTTTGATTCTAAAATGCCATTGATTGTAAGAGGCATACTCATTTCAGTACCACCAACTGAAAAAGCACCGACGATTCTAAGACACTCCCTGTTTCTCTCTCTCTCTCTTTCTCTCTTTCTGTCTCTCTCTCTCTGTTCAAGCTGGGAGCAATTGTGCATAACACTTAATGACAGCACTTGGGCTGTCCCTAGGCTTCATTTTTGACCTGGGACGATCCTGAACTGGCATCCTTATGTTGGTTAGAAGGAATTCAGCCCTCCTGTTCCCCGCTTGCCTCATCCATGTAACATCACAAAAATCTGCCATTTGTCATCATAAGAATGAGTTCAGTGAACCCCAGGGAACAAAATAATGTTGCTGCTGTAAATGCCCTGTGTAACTAGTGGGTATAAATATAATGGACCGAAAGTTCAGTAAATGGAAGGAGGGCTTCTGTTTTTGAAAGGCACCATAATCCAGAAGAAGGATGAAAGCAGGGTTGTGATCAGTGCTAGTTCACTCTGTAGTCCTTCTTCTTCTTTCCTGCAGGCCTCTAGAGTAGGAATGGGAAATTTTTTTATCATTATTCATTTCCTATCTGAAAAAAAGGATTTCCGGATATTTGAGAAGTCTAGTCAGGAAGAGTAATAAATTAAACAATAGGGTTGAGTGCTTGCATTTATCTTCTACATTATGGCTGGCCACTATGGGAAACAGGATGCTGGACTAGATGAACCCTGACTCTCAAATGGAAACATGCCACACCATTAGATGGTGAACATAAGAATAGGAAATGCTTTTCCTAATCCCCCAAAATTCACATTCCTCTGAGCATTCACAAAGTCAGCAGATGGGATCAAAATCTCAAAAGTTTCATGAAAAGAGACATTTAGTGAACATTTTGAACTTAATGAAGAAAATGCTGTTTGGATGGAGCAATGTGGAAGACAGAGTATCAAGAGAGAGAAAAAGGAGCCCTTTTTGTTGCTGTTGCTTCTTCACTCCATATTCCTCTCTCCTTGTATTTTCCCAAAACCTGGTTTTCTATACCCATGTTATGAAAGTATTGCCATGTGGACTTTTAACAATCCAGCTGCAGGACTTCTTGCCTAGTTTTCATACTGCAACCAGGGTGGTGCATATCATTCTTCCCTCCAGCACTTATTCTGGTGAATAACTATTTCCCTTATAGCTGTGCTTTGTGCTTTTGTGTAGCGTGTAACTCAAAGGTCGATGTAGATCTGCCATAGTAGATCTTTCCGCTAAAGAAAAGTGTCCTGTTGGTGCCAGAGGGGCACTTTGTTTTGCCTCAGCTCGTCGGATTTTTAAATAGATTCCTTTACAAAAGATGAAAGAAGGTGGCATATGAGGACACTGTATTATTTCCACAGAGGAGAAAAAGATTATGGCATTAAGCCTCTGCCCTGCAGATTCTTCCAAGGGGGACCTAAAGTTGTTCCATCTCCTCAAATTCTATGTGTTTCCTTACTTTTTAAAGAGATCTCTTGTGTATAATGCCTTCTTTTGGCTTTGACAACCTTGATGTTTGTGAACATTAATGTACGTATGTATCAGACCTTAGATAAATTACTTTTTGGATTATTTATTTATCATGACAGAAGTGAACTGAGGGTACAATTTGTAATGTATTTGAAAACACAAACAAAGTTTTAAAAACTTTGCATTATACTAAATGTCCTTTGACCAGTTGCTAGCTACTTGGAGTGCCTCTGGTGTTGCTATAAGAAGATCCTCCATTGTGCATGTGGCAGGGCTCAAGCTGCATTGTAATAGCTGGTCTGTGGTTTGCTCTTCTCTACTCGCACATGTTGTGGACTCCACTTTGTAGCCCCATTTCTTAAGGTCGGCTCTGCATCTTGTACTGCCATCTTCCAAGTCACCCAGTCTTCTGTGTGCCCAGGAGGGAATCTCATCCAATGTCAGCCACTGATTGAGGTTCCAGGTTTTAGCCTGCCACTTTTGAACTCTCATTTGCTGAGGTGTTCCTGTGAGTATCTCTGTAGATCTTAGAAAACTATTTCTTGATATAAGGCATTGGTGTGCTGGCTGACACCCGAACAGGGCATGGGCCAGAGTTGTCAATGCCTTGGTCCTTTCGTTGCTGGCTGTTACTTCCCAGCGGATGTCAGGTGGTGCAATGCCAGCTAAACAGTATAATTATTCCAGTGGTGTGGGGCGTAGCCATTCTGTGATAATGTGACATGTCTCATTAAGAGCCACACTCACTGTTTTAACGTGGTGAGATGTATTCCACACTGGGCATGCATATTCAGCAGCAGAGTAGCAAAGTACAAGGGCAGATGTCTTCACTGTGTCTGGTTGTGATCCCCAGGTTGTGCCAGTCAGCTTTCGTACAATGTTATTTCTCACTCCCACTTTTTGCTTGATAGTCTTTTTGGATTGCAGAGCTTATAATCCCCCTGTGAGTATGGCCAAAGGGGGATCATGGCCTTAGCTTCTTGAAGGATTGTGGGCCTTGCAGTCCGGCACACATTTGATGCCTTTATGGTGGCATAGGAGAAGTAAATGGCCAGTCCATAATCTCTACCTCGTAGATCATGTTTTCTTTCGTATTAATAACATTTTTCCATCTTGACTGGAGTAAATGTTGCTTGGCAATGTGTCCAAATTTTCATCTTTAAATTTAACTGTGAATTTTAATGCCACTTATGTTTAATTATGTTTTAGTTTTTTATATTTGTAGATTTTAAACTGCATTTAAATGCTTTTAATATAAGCTTTTGAGTCTTCTCAATTGTAGGGAGGTACAATTGAAAGTGCATGAATTGTTGAATGGGAAATTGTTGAATTTGTGCAAGCTGCACAAATGAAGAGAAGTGCAATATCGAAGGTGCTCAACCTGGTATTTATCTGCTATCAGTGATAGGACGACTGCAGTAGAAGAGTGCAGAATGTAGTGAAGTCCACAGTGTATAGAAAGTGATGCCTTTAAAACAGAAGGCTCCAAAAACAGCTAACAAATCCATAAATCTCAAAAATCCTTTTTATTAGCTTTATTTTTTTAATAAACTTAACACAAAAGGGGAAAAAGTAAGAAGGTAAAAGGGTAATTTCTATACAGTACATTACTGACTTGGTCTAGCATAGGGGAATCTGTAAGGAAGGGGCTATATATATCAGTTCTGTTGTTGATAGAGAGGATGTGGGAAGAAGAAAGAGGTAGAATGGGGAAATTAATGGGATTTGTATTATGTATGTATGTATTATGTATATTTATATGTTTTATTTATAACATATGGGGGTTGGACTGGATGGCCCATGAGGTCTCTTCCAACTCGACTATTCTATGATTCTATGATTCTATTTATGCTTTGAGTTTCTTATTTAGAATGGTTGAGCTGCAAAGATCTCTGCAAACAAATTCTAAACTGGTGTTCTTTTTCTATGTGAAACCCTTATGCAGCATGTGGGATATTTAGGGTTGGCTGTAACATTAAGGAGAAGGGAGCAGGTTCTTCAGGCAGCAAGACACCGGAACTAGCAAAGTGTGCTGATCCCACACTATGCTCTTTCTTCTTTCTTTCTCTACCCCAAGCTTTTCTTTGCCCCATCTAACATCACTTCCTTTTTTCTATGCCCCAACATCCTTTTTTCTTTGCTTGTTCACCCACTAAATGTTTCTATTTTTATGCTTTGTTCTTAATAAAAAGGAAACTGATTTATCACACTACCCTTGTGTGCTGACATGCAGGCAGATGCTATTGAGGAGACGGCATACAGCCAAAACAAAGAAGAAATATTATAGAGGAGAAATGAGAAAAAATTCTATTAATTGAAATCAGTGGCTCAGGTTGTCTGAAATTTCTTTCACCAGTAGACAAATTCATGTGGACTGGGTTCTGAAATGAGTCTTTTTGGCCATTTCTGAAAGTCAGTAATATAAGTTGCCTGAAGCAATTTATTCCCTATTTTATTCCCTACTTGTTGAGTATACAGTATCTGTATACAGGCAATCCCCAAGTTACAAGCAACCAACTTACAAACTGCTCATAATTAATAAGGGGGTTGAGACAACAAGATGTGAGAGAAATCTACGCCAAGGAAGGGAAATTCCCTCCTGAAAGAGTTATCATGGGAAAAGGTGTCTCCACTGAAGCTTTAGCACCAATTCTTGTTTCCACAACAAGCTGATATTTTTCAAAATCCAATTATCACAATTATCCAATTATCACAGGGATAGAAAGTGACGTGAAATCTTCTGAACAGGGGCACAAACAGCAAAATAAATCATATGGCATCCAAAGCATATGCGTGTGTATGTGTGCATATACACATACACATACATATTAGCTGGAGTTAAAAAATGTACCTGTTCCGACTTACATACAAATTCAACTTGAGAACAAATGTACATAACCTATTTTGTTCGTTACTTAGGGACCGCCTGTATTCAAATTGTGTGAACACCTGTCACCCATGTGAGTATCAAATCATGTTTACAGAGACTATATATGTCCTGCCTGCAAGGACAGAGATTCTTGTACCTAGCTTATCAAAATATTAAAGACTGGTGTGGGTATTAATTATTATTGTATTCGTTTATATCACGCCTTTCTTCCAATAATGAGACTCAAAACAGCTAGCAATGTATTTATAAACAACGCAGATTAAAAAGTATACAAAGGCTTCAAAACAAAGATAATTATAAAATTCATTTTAAAACAATCAAGCAATATATAAGTCAAAAGCATTAACATTCATTAAATTATTCCATACAAGCCATAAAACAACTCTTGGTTCTTTCAGGAGCATGCTGAACTTCATGAAGTTTGATCCGGGCTATTGATTCTATCCTTGTTCAGAGTGAAATGCTTTCTGAAACTTTCATCAGCCAGAACAACTTTGAAGTGGGTTTTCTCCTTTCTTTAGCTTATCCTTTCTTATATAGCCTTGCTAATTACATCTGCAGTCCAGTTAGGGCTGATTCAGCGGATCTTTGGAAAGTTCCTGCTTTGGAGAAGTTGCCCGCCAGCCATCCAGTGTTGGCTGTGATGTCTGGAAGATTCTGGAAGTTGTAATGCAATTTTTTTTTTTAGAGTTAGATATCCAGCTGCAGTCTTTCAACTGGTGGAGACCTCATGTGGGCTAATGTTTGTGGAGCTTGCATCACTCTGGCAGCCCCCTGGAAATGGTCTGCATGGATACTTTAGCCCTTTTAAACAGATTTTATTTCCAAAGAACTCTCCTCTCTTTTTATCTCTGATTTACCTGTAAAGCAGCAGAATCCTTTCTGTTGCTCTGTGTGGAAGTATCCAGATTTGCAGCCCTATAAAGCTGTTCCATATAAGCTGATAATCTCTGCTTCTCTTAACGCCCTCTTCTTCTACTATACACAGAAAGGTCTCCCAATGCACCTCATTAACCGGGGAGGGGGAGGGTCTCTTCCAACTTTGGCTTTAATACTCAACTTTAGATCTCTAATTAAACTGAACAGCCCTGGTTATGGCTGCCCTTGCTGGAATTGAATCAGTAGGGATTTCAACTGCTTCAGCCTAACTGCTGCTTAAATATTTGCCTCTTTGATAACACGGAAAGAGTATGCTGGCATTTAGATTCACCTGAGAGTCTTGACATGAAATGGCTTTTGAGAGAGCATAGATGAAAAGAGCACAATGGGGTTACCACTTTTTTCCTAGTGGAGGGTCTGTGCTGCTAATATCTAGGAGGCAAACATAAACAGAAGCAATTCAACCTTTCACAGTGGTAAAGAAAACACACAGCCACTGTTGTGAAACCTTGCAATGGAGTGACTCTAGAGTGCATTAAATTTATTTTTACTTATTGTTATTGTTATTAGAATTGTTTTAAAAGTCCTTTTTGCTTTTCTAAATGACAAGGCCCAGAATCCTGTTGGTAAATGATGTTAGGCAAGAAGGTATCATTACCTCCCTGAAAAATGGTGTTGCCCACAGTGTTCAAGAGCATATTAAAACAAGAGATTTAAAAGAATAAACAGAGCCAATTGATAGAAATCACTTGATGCTGTAGCATAGAAGCTTCTTCATTTCAAATTCTTTAATTAATTCTTGTGGAACAAGAACACACTATTCTGCCTGCTTCCCTCCCTCCCTCTCCCTCACACACACAGGGTAGCTTACAATAAAATCTATTTAAAACAACAACAATGATTTAAAAATATACTATGATTGCTATTAGTAGTAGTAGGAGTGTTTGTGCCCCACTTTGTCTCTGCCAAAGGAGAGTCAATGATATATATAAAATAGTATATTATTTAGAAATCAGACAATTTAAAACCAATTAGAACAATTTTAAATAATGCAACCATACATAGCCTGGATAAAATCACTTAGGCCCAAAACATTTCATAAAAAGTCAGGTTTTGACCTGGTACCAAAATGATTCCAACACTTGAACCAGTTGGGCTTCCAAGGGAAGGAAATTACACAACTGAGATGCCACTGTAGAGAAAGCTCTCTCCCATGTCCTCCCACATTATATTTCCCATACTACTGACACACAGAGAAGAATCCCCCCCAGATCTCAATTCACAAGCAGGACTTTAAATGTTATCACTATCACTTTTTATTCAGCTGGAAGCAAATTGGCAGCTAATGTAATTCCTTCAAAATGGGTGATATATGGTATCCAAACAGGGTTCCAGTGGGTAGTCCAGTAACTAGATTGTACGCCTGTGCATTTTTCAAGTTGTCTTCAAGTGTGGCCCCATTCTGGACTTCATCCCATGGGCAGAAAGCCCCTTCCTAGGATGCTGCTGAGACACAGCCAGGACGGAGCCCACCGGAGGCCACCACATGACACAGGACCACTTCCAGCAGGGCTCCATCTTGGCTCCATGTATGCTGTATCTCGGAAGCATGCTAAGCAGCAGCCCTGAGAACACTGATAACTACCCGTGTTCTCATTCAGTAAGCGGGGACAGCACGGGATCAAGCTGGGGACATACGAGAAACCACATGGGATGGTAAGGGAACAATGCAGGGTGTTTCCTGATGGTTTCCAATGCTATCTCACAGATTTGCCCCACTGCCCCATGGATTGCCCTGATGTCCCCCTGCTTACGGACTGCAGTCGTCTGATTGGGAAGTTACCAGTGCATGGACTATCGCAGACAATTATCTCTTGTCCAATAAAAGCTGTAAATGGCAGACCACTTGAAGCAGGTAACCTACTCAGTTCCAGAACCTGAGCCTCAACTGACTCAAATGGCAAGGCAAGGTAGAGCTGAATGTTATGAGCATAGACCCAACTCCACACCTCACAATGACGTCCCCTGAAGCCTTACATTGTGAATATTTGCATGTGTGTCAGGGATCCAAAACATGAAGGTATTTCTACTGTGTGCAGCTGTGGGTGTATCTCTGTATGTTTTGAATGTGGCTGATATGGCTATATAATGAGTGTTTCATGTGGGTTTCCAAAATGATTTCAGGTTGGATTGAAACAGAAATATGAGGCAGGAAAGGGACAGAGATACTACACAGTAGAGCAGATTTAGCCTATGTCTGAATAAAGTAACCATCCAAGTACTGAGGATATGACAGAAATTTAATTATACTTTTCTTGTGCCTCTCACACTAAGTGTTGCCCTGAAAGTGGCTCTTTGTGGTACTTTGGGAGAGATATTTCACTCTCCTTGTGTTTAGTTATCTTGCATTATTAAGCCTTCTTCTTTCTCTTAGTCATTAGTATATTTTGTGCATCTCTTAGGCGACCTGAAGCATGTCCTTTGGATGTCTTACAGCACTGTTTGTTCTTGCTGATCAGAGATGAAAGCTACTCTGGAATTTCTAATTTTTCCTTTTGGATTAAAATGCATCATGACAAGGCACCATGATGGTATTAGGCACTGAACTAATAGTTGAATAAAATTCATTTCAACCCTCTTATTTCCCTCTTTTGTTTTACAGCATATGGATTGACTGCAACTGATCATATTGGCAACTCATATTAGTACTATATTGCTTCATTATAATATCTATTAAGATCTATGAATTTTTCTACCCCTAATTCCTGCCACTGGGGACTGAATCTGATATTTAAGTTTCACAGATGACATATGAAGCAAGAACACATAATTTTTTTGGCCTATATAGTTAATTCTCCATGCCAAATTAAAAGCCCTTCCAACTGATATTGTTGTGATGAATCTGTAATGAGAAATCACTTTAGATAGTGAGTTGAAATGACATCTTTACTTCAGGCATAGTTCTAATTGCCAACTATGCCTTATTACGTCATCACATTGAGAGGGGAAAGCATGGCTGCCCATCCTTTTAGCTTAAAGAATTGCCCCTCTTATGTCATCAGCAGTCCAGTTTTGCATTCTGCCTCCCCATCGCACTCATACATGGAAACTTAAGAGCTGGCAACACATTCATCTTATATTCATCACAAGGTCAGTATTATTATTTTTAATCAGGAGAAACAACAATATCCGAAAACCAAGAGATCCCTTGCCCTGCCTAAAGCTCCTTACATTAAAGGAGACTGACACCAATTTAGAATCACTTATTTCTATGGGATAAAATAGTTCTGTATCAAACCCCATAGGATACAAGAGACAGTGCTCCAGGTTAAAACCATTTCTTTCCATAGGATTATATTGTTCTTCATCAAACCCCATAGGACACAAGAGACAGTGCTCCAGGTTAAAACCATTTCTTTCCATGGGATCATATTGTTCTGCATCAAACCCCATAGGATACAAGAGACTGCTGATGCTTGGGTAATCAAACCGGATGGGAAACTTTGATGGTTCCCATCCCACCTGTTTTTCAGTTGGAACCATGGGAGTAAAGTGTGACAAGAGTTCCCTCCTTTCAGGATATTTCTGCTTCTTTTCAACCCTAGAAAATGTGATGAGCTCCGTGCCTCTCCATGCTTGAAAAGAGGCTGAAGTGTGCTACGAGGGGGAAATTTTTCAATGTGACGAGGTCAATTGCTGGAGTTACCTCCTTTCATGACACTTCTGCCTCTTTTCAACCAAGGAGGGCTGTGCATGATGGCTAGAAGTAGTTTAACTAATGTGATGAGCTAAGTGCCTCTCCATGCTTGAAAAGAGGCTGCAGTGTCCTACGACTGAGAAATTTCTCAATGTTATAAGGTGGTAAAACCAATTCTAGCCCTCTGTTCCCCTTTGTATCTTTTCAAGAGACTGTTGGGAACTGTAATACTGCTGCAGTATACCTAAAGAGCTACTGGGGATGTTAACATTTCACTGAATGGCAACGGAGTCAGAATTACTTTTTGATATCTGTTATCACATCTTGGTGCTTTGGGGAGAAATCTCAATTGGTTCTCACAAGATTTTCACATAGATATTTTCAGTAATCTTCTATTTAATGGACAAGAAAGAAACCAACTGGTATAACAAAAGTTGCAGCCATTCTAAGCCAAATAACTTTGTCTCCCGATCTGCTCATATTCCTGCTTGATTTAAAAGCAATCCTACATGTCACAGCCATTGATATGTATGTTTGAAATAGCCCTGTCTGCCCTCCAAACACTATGCGTGGGCTGCCAGGAATACAATCCCGTCTCTGGTGTATCCGTGCACATCGCTGTCCTTTGGCAGATACTACTGCTGTTGTTCCAGACATATTGTATTCCTTCCAATATAGCTTATTAATTTATTTATGCCCAGATTTTCAGGTGGAAATGCACTTTCAGGAAAGCTTATCTATCTATCTATCTATCTATCTATCTATCTATCTATCTATCTATCTATCTATCTATCATCGTCGTTGTCATCATCATCCATACATAAGGTGTACAGTCTAAAAAGACACAACACAAAAGCTGTACAGTCTAAAAGTAAACAACACAAAAGTAAACAATAGCATAGAGGGAAGGGAAAATAATAAAACCTAGACATAATGTTCAGCATTATAAGCCTTATCTGCCTTTATTTGTTTAGTAGTCCCTCGTGTCTTCAAGATGTTTCATCCAGAGAAAATCTGGTTGAATAGCTAGCTTGTTAGCTACAGCATACATTTTTGGAGAAGCCAATTTTATCCCTGCACCCCATGTACGCAGAGCTTTTAAGTCCATCCAGGAACGCAAGCTAACACATTGGTTGGCTTGGAATATAAAAGCAAAAGAGCATTTTGTACAGTGTGTGACTGCCTGTCTCTGTGTGTACTTGTGTCCCAGTCACCACACGAAGCTTTGCCTGCCTGGAATGTGGACATATACAGTAGGCATGAGCAATCCATGAAAAAAAATGGTTCTAAACTCGCTTCTAAAGTAGGGGGTGCTGGCGCTTCGTTCCTAAAGTCATTTTTGAACTTTGAAGCAAAAAAATTCAAAACTTTCCAAAACTTCTGAAACTTCGTATGTACTTTGTTAATGGCGGTTGTGCATGCACATAAAGGAAAACATTATCGTCAATGGGGAAAATTGAGGGGTCTCTCTCTCCCTCATTTTTTGAGCTATCCTAATGAAATTTGCTACAGTGGTAGAACACATTTACACCTGTTAGCACACCAAATTTCAGAATGATTTCCATATCCTCTGATTTTTGGTGAATTTTCATAGCTTTTATAATAAACCATTTTTTAATAATTGCAGAAATCTGTTCCTGATTTGAAAGTCTTATTTCCTGTTTCATTGGGTTGTTTTTACTTTGAAAGTCATTGTACTACTTCAGAAACTTTGTTTTTGTGGCTGAAACTTTGTTAAATTGGTGGAGAGAGACTCAACAAACCATAATGTTCTATTTTTATAGGACAATGTGCCTTGCTGTTTTTATGTCAGAACCAATTAAGAAATGACATTTATCAACCAGGAACAGAAATCATAGCACACCATCAAATCACTCCTGACAGATGGCCATCAGCCTCTGAATAAGGAAATCTGTTCCTGGTTTGAAAGTGTTTGGGTTTTCTGGCGCTGAGAGTGTGTGACTTGCCCAAGATCACTTAGTGGGTTTCCATGGCTGAGTGGGGAATAAAGCCATAATCGTAGGACAACTCTCAAACTACTACACCAGGAGTCCCCAAACTAAGGCCTGGCCCGCAAATGCCATTGACCTGGCCTCTGTCCTAAACTTTAGACCAGGAGTCCCCAAACTACAGCCCGGCCCACGGGCCAGATGCAACCCGCCAATGACATTTACCTGGCCCCTGTCCTAAACTTTAGACCAGGAGTCCCCAAACTACGGCCCGGCCCATGGGTGTGTGCCGAGCTTGGTCCAGATTCATCACTTTTCTCCTTATCCCAGATTATCTGCAGTGTGGACTCATATAATCCAGTTTAAATCAGATAATCTGGAATCAGATCCTGGGATATAGGTTTAAAGTGCCCCATAGCAAGCAACCAAGCACTCCAGGACACCCAGACTTCCCTCCACTTGTTCTGCAAACTGGTTTAAAGTTCCGCATAGCAAGCCCCCACATACTAAGTTATCTTCATGACTGAAAACATAAAAGATTGAATCTGTTTTAATGCATTTCATGGGCAGGAGGAAGCAACTGGCAAAACCACCTCTGAGTATTCCTTGCCTAAGAAAACCCTATGAAATGCATGGGGTTGTCATACATTGACAGGCAACTTGAAGGACATGAGTTTCACTCTGACTACAGTTCCCTTTAAATTCTGATAATTTTGTGGCATAAGAATACAACATATGAAGCCCTTGGTGGTGCAGCAGGCTAAACTGCTAAGCTGCTGAACTTGCTGTCCAAAAGGTCGGCAGTTTGAATCCAGGAAGTGGGGTGAGCTTCTGTTGTTGGCCCCAGCTTCTGCCAAACTAGCAGTTTGAAATTATGCAAATGTGAGATCAGTAGGTATCGTTCTAACAGGGAGGTAACGGTGCTCCATACAGTTATGCCAGCCACATGACCTAGGAGGCATCTACAAACAACACTGGCTCTTTGGCTTAGAAATTGAGATGAGCACCACCCCTCAGAGTCCGACATGACTAGACTTAACTTCAGGTGAAAACCTTTACCTTTAGCTAAGAACACGACTTGGGCAGTTAATGCAAGCATTATTAAATGACTTGTCTTGGCTCTAGCCTCTAAGTATACCTAGAACAAAGAAATAGATAAGATGATGGCAGAATTATTGGGATAATCCACAATAATATTTTGTTTCTGGTTGTGAGGGGAATCTGCCTCACTTTCTTCTACTGTGTGGATTGCAGTTTTGCTCAGATTTAAGAAAATAGCCGGGGGGAGGGAGGCAGAGGGTTGGCAAGTATTAGCAAAACTGCTAGTCAAATATCACAGTGCTTTGGTCTTACAAATCTTAGCTACACTGCACCACTGCCATTTTAATCCTTACGGTGTGTTATGGCTGGTAACAGAGATATCCCTCCTAGGCATAGAGCTCAATTGGATGGTTGCTTTTGGTCGACAACTGGTTATCTGGATTCATTTCATTGTGGCTTCAGGCTGGCATCTGGCACAGAAAGAGTTTTGGTTCCTCTCTAATGGATAACAGTTGCTAGGCAAAGACATGGGAGTCATAAGATTAATTTGTCTTAATCTCTCAACAGCTTTTGACATCATCTTGAGTAGAAGTTTTAAAAGGGGGGACTAGGGACACTATTCTTCATTGGTTCTTTTCCTACCTCGATTACTTTTTTTTTTTTGAAGGTACATCTTGGATAAAGCTGACCTGTCCCACAGGATTTGTAGCTTACTGCAAATCCTCCATTCACCTCTGCATTGAACTACTAATTGAATCCATAAAAGAATGAAGATGAATGCCACAATAGCGAGTGGCACAGTGATTCATCTCTATCACTGCCTTTCTCCACATTCCAGTGGAAGTGTGGAGGTGTTGAACTATGACCTGATTTAGGAATGGAAAGGAAGATTAAGTCTCACTGCAGTATTATTGTTGTGTTATTTATTTATATACTTTACTTACTTACTTACAAGTGTAGGATTGGGTTTGCACTTTTAGTATATTCCTAGATCTGGGATTGTCATTAGAGAGCCAAGTTGCATGTAGTACATCCCACCTGCTTAAGTTGGTATAGACATTTCTGGTCCCTTCTAGAGAAAGACAGCTTGGTTGTGCTAATCTGTGCTTTGATAAGATCCCAAAGGTAGATTTTAAAGGAAAAGAGCACATAAGTCAGCCAGAAAATACTGTTTGGAAAATAGTCCAGTTGCTAGATTGCTGACCTGAAGTGGGACCAAGCATACAGAAAACCTTAACAATTTTGAAATAGCTAGATGGATTTTAATGTAACCGATTTAAATTTGTTTATTTTAACCTTTAAATATCTTGGGGTCTAGGAAATTAAGGAACATGTCCTTCCACGTGAACCTGCCCAATGATTAGGATTGTTGTCACAGACTTTTCTCTGGATTCCCCTTTGGTTAGAAATGCTACTTACAGGAACAGGGGACTGGGAACTGGGACAGGGCATTTGTGCACTGTTGGCTCATGAGTGAAGATAAGGTGGATCTCAACCTGCCATTCTGGGATAATTCCCTTCCTTAGACCATAGTACACCCAATCTTTCTGGTTCATCATAAATTTGAGTTCTGGTGTTCTGAGTGACACAACCCTTCCTCAAAACTTATGGCACAGAATATGTGGGAGCCTACTTCTGGGAACCACCTTCTTGGAGTGATAATTGGTAGGTACCATTCAGTAGTTTGGTGAATTCCTTGCAGGTCTGATTTATTATTTTATAAGAACTATCTAATATGCCAAGCCCTAACCTTTCACAGAGTTTCAGAACCTGGGATAGCTCCTTTAATATTGGAACAGATGCACCACCCCAATGAAATGGGAACCACTGGCCAGTATTATCTTACAGTAATGATCATATTGTGTCTTCTATTCAAGGTGACATTTTCAAAAGTGTTAGTTGCAGCTACGAAGTGAGAACCAAGTTATTCTGAAAATTCATTATGAGGCACATATTCTAATGTAAGTAAGATTATGTGCAACAGAATTGTCTCCCCTTTGCTTTGACTTCAATGTTCTTCTGCCCACCTTTCCTCTGTTTTCCCTGTATGAAATATTAAATTGTGTGGTTCTCAAGGCAGGACCTGTGCTTTTGTACATTTTAAAGCACTGAGCACAGTAAATAGACACCATCTAAATGATGATCTGACCTTGGGCCTCATGTACATTACAGCAGAGACTTGTGTTTGTTCCGATGTATATGGTTAAGTTAAAAGGCCAAGGACTTATGCAGGGAAACATATCCCAGGCTCATCCATTTAAAACAGCACTCATCCACCAAGAAACAGACGCTGTGTATTCAGCCTGCACAAAATCTTAAATCATCAGCAGAGGCCCTGTCCCAGAAGGTAATAGGGCCTCTATAGCATCTCCCCAACCATGGAATTCTTTCCCACGGGAGGTCAGGCTGGCTGTATCCCTTTAAAGTTTCCAGTAGGCAGGTTTCTATTTTGGTTGGTTATTGGACTGTGTGTATGCTCTGAATTGTGTGTATGCTCTGGCTGTTTTTAAAAACCATTTTATAGTATTTTAAGCTGTTTGTCAGACTATTCAGTACTGATGAGATCATAAGTTGGACTTATGATCTTGTAACAGCTGGGAGATTGTGACTGAATGTGGACTCTAAAACATACTGTTTCATTTTGGCGGCACCACAGCCAAAAGGGTTCTGGGAAATGATATATGCCTGCTCTTCTGAACATGGCATAAGCGGTTGTAGCAGGACCCAAGAGGTTTCT
This sequence comes from Anolis carolinensis, assembly GCF_035594765.1. Taxonomy (NCBI): domain Eukaryota; kingdom Metazoa; phylum Chordata; class Lepidosauria; order Squamata; family Anolidae; genus Anolis; species Anolis carolinensis. The sequence continues at coordinate 209,459,897 of NC_085844.1, forward strand.
TCAATGGCCTGGTCTTAACTCTTTTGGGATGCTACAGACACAATTTCCCGGTGCCTGAATCTGCAGGAGTTTGGAAATCCTTTGCTGAGGCATTGCCCGGCTGAAACAGTTGTTTTTGTGTTAGGAGTGGGGATAACATCAAGTGTAACTATGATGATAGTGGTTTATCATTTTAGTTATATCTTATGGTGCAGAATAATAGCTGGTGGTTTAAAAATTACTTTAGAGCTATTTTTAAAGAGAAACTTCATGTGTTTTAGTCAGTTTTTAATTCTCTATTTAATGTTAGTTTTTGTTCTCAATTTAATGTTAGTTCTAGTCCCCTCCAGGGTGAGAAGGGCCGGGTAAAAGTATAGTAAATAAAATAAATAAAATTTATTTAATGCTTTAAAACATTATGCAATGTTTAATTTGTTTGTATATCTCTAGTTAATGTATCCCCAAATGCTGTACATCACTTGGGGCCCTTGTGGGTTGAAAGGTGATGAATAAATGCCTCAGATAAATAAACAAAAAAAAATTAAGACAGGTGATTTAATTTTTTTCTTACTGGTATTCGCTGTCTCTTTCTAATCAAGTCTATATCAATGGCTTTTGTCTATTTTTTGGGCTCCTTGTTTCAATAAAGTTGTTATGTACAGTGCCACTTTATTATGAATATATTGGCTATTTTGTAAGTAATAACTGATTTGGAATAATGGGATTTGGAATAATGATGAAGAAATGGACTGCTAGTTAGATTGTTTCTTAGGGATTTTGTGGGTGTTGGACTGTCTCTGTTTCAAGAATATCCTAACTAAATAGTGTGGCAATGGCTATATTGTTTAAGAGGGCTTTGGGGCTATGGCTGAATTGACACCTGTCAAAAGCTGTGGACATGTCACCATGGGTAGAAATGCCCTTTTGCATTAATGTGACTTCAGGTGGGGGAAATGTATATCATTCAAGAGTTTTAATTAAAATGGTTGAGAGTGTCATTAACCAGGCAGGATATTGCACACTGGAGCAGGGATAGAGTCCTCCTGAGGATTAATGTCTTCTGTTGTTGGGTGTTTTTTTTTTTTTTTTTGCCCTGTTCAGCTGCTTTTTGTTGTCTCCTTTCCTTGCTTTATTTCTTCAGTTTACGTTTGGCAGATATGATTCCTGATACATTTTCCCCTAATGGTCTTCATTGTTTTAAATAATGGTTTGTGTTTATAACTGTTGTTGCTTTGCAGGTTCTGTGACTCAGAAGGCAGAGCATGAATATTTTAACATTTAATAAACAGATTCTACATTGTAAGAGACAAGGCAGAAATCTATATGCACATGTAATCTTCAAAAAGTAAGATAAAAGAACATTGACATGGTTTTTCATATGGACTGGAAGAAAGATATTTATATCTGTAAACTGAGAAGTTTGTTATTGTGAAGTAGGCATTAAAAACACCCAAGCTTTCTACTGGTCCCAATTTGTGTTTGATTTCAAGGGAAATGCCTAAAACCCCAAAGATTTTACCAAAAACAGTTATAATAACACTGAGCTATAATGTTGCTTTGGAATTAATCCTTTTAGCTGACAAGCATCTAAACAAATGTATTAATCTTAAGGCTGCTTCTGTTGGGACTGGAGCAATCTGGCAGAATTCGCATCATCCAAATCACCAGGGACATGAAATCATCCTGCTCAGTATTATCTTCTGAGGAAAGAAAAACACCCAACAAGAAGCATGTCATACTTTTGCAAGGACATGGATGTAAGAACTATGGACATGCCCTCTCTATCACTGCCTTCTCTCTTGCACTGACTTTTAAAGTCTGAACAAATTGAAATATTTGCTAGAACTAGAGTAGTATTTAATTTCTTCACTACAATAGAAGACCACTATAATTTTCATTTGTTGTTGATTTTAAGTCAGCTTTGATTTATTTTATAGCCACTCTGTGGATGAGAGACCTCCAAAAGCCCTAGTCATCAACAGCTCTGTTTGTTCATAGGCAAAATCGGGACTGTGGCTCTCAA